>NW_026596162.1:13067872-13075130 GCF_907164565.1 Psammomys obesus
TGTGTGTGTGTGTGTGTGTGTGTGTGTGTGTGTGTGTGTGTGTGTGTATGTGTGTGTGTGCATGCGCACACATCTGTGTCATTCATGAGAGGTAAGTGCTCTACTTAGCTCTGAGTTACTTCCATTGATACAACTCTTTTGGGAAGAACTTTACAAGTGGACTCTAAAAGTCACATGGAAGTGCAACATAGCCAGCCAGGACAGCCAACACCCCAAAATGTATTAGCAGATCATATGATGAAACACTAGCCCTTTCCAGGCTTATTAGAAAGCTGCCCTGGTCGAGACACTGTGGTTATGGGATAAAAACAAATAGGTCAGTGGGACAGATTTTCAAGGCTAGGTGTACAACAATGTGTGTCTTCAGCTAACTTGAGCAAGGTGTCCAGGCAACGCCAGGAACAAAGGATGGTCTCTCCAGCTAGAATGACACATCAGATGCTGACCTCAGCCATTATCCTGTGCCACGTATGGAATAGAAAGATCACAGACTTTTATATGATGCAGAAAACAATGACCGATCATGTAATTTGTGGACTCCAGTACAGAACAAGAACTCACTTTCTCTTGTTGAAATATTGCTAAAACAGCCAGGCATGGTGGGGTATTGCTATAATCCTAGCAAGAGAAAAAGAAGCTTAAGACCAGCCTCTGCCGTACAGCGAGTGTGACGCCATCCTTGGCTGTATGAGACCAGTCTCAGAAACAAACGCAAATAAAATAATAGCATTGCTAAGAATTTCAAGATGGCAGGAGAAGAGGGCTGGAGCTCTCAGGGGACCCTTTCAATCACATGGCCCTCCGTGTGTTCAGAAGTTACATGCCATGAAAGCAGATCTGCCTGAAAGTGTTGAACACATAGAGGAAAACACAGGAGAAAAATCTTCCTTACCTCATGTTAGAAAAAAAAAAAAAATGTCTCAGATCCCTAAGAGAATAAACTTGACCTTGTTAAAATGAAAATATAAATAACAGATCCCCAAAGAGACTGGTAAGTGAACAAAAAGACAAACCAGAGATTAGGAGATAATATTTGCCAAAGTTAGCAATAAATTTTAACTTTGCCCACTTGTTAAATGCCAGATAAAGTCCTCAGGACTTAAATCAAATTTTTTTTTCTTGTGCAGAGACCACACAGAATGTATTTACTGAAGTGTATGTGTCATAACCACGAATTATGAAAGTTCTACAAGTATGCATGAACATTAAAGTATTAAGCTGAGAAGCTTAGATTGAGTGCAGGCTGTCAGGCTTCAGTAAATTTTACCTTTTCCTTCCCAGTTTCCCCCCTGGCTTTAATATGAGAAATACATTTGAAAATTCACCTACTCCTAATCACTTAAAATTTTACCAAATAAGGCATTTTTGATGACCACATCCGCCCAGCTGAGTTTAATATCCAAGGTCCTCCTTTCTAGGGCTGGTGTTTCCTGGATGCGCGTCAGTAACCCTGGCTCAGGTGAGTTTGCAGGACTCTGATAAAAAGCAGCCTTGAACTGTAATTTCCCAGCTCATTCTTTTGGAGCAAGGGACATCCCAGCCAGAGAGTTCATATAACGTTCTGTAACGGTCTCCTGGTGCCCTGAAAGAATGCACGTGTTGCCTTCCGTGACGACTTGTAACATCTAGGAAAGGGAGGCATGGGAACACGTGTTTCTGTATGTCTGAGCCCACCTGCTGGTCCCTTGCAGGCCTTGGAGGAGGAAGGTTGGAGTCCTCAGGGCTTACGAGCTAAGCACAGAAGTAGGTTTGGGTGCCCCTGCAAACACAGGGGCCCTGGAAATCTAAGCGTTCAGCAAGGGTCCGAGCACACTGAGAATGTCCCTCAAGACAGCCCTGCAGATCTGTCCATCTAGAGGGCAGGTGTGTATGGGTCCCTGATTTTCAAGGCTCCCTGATAGTCAGTGAACTGTTTCACCCTGGGTTTCCACTGAGTCTCTAGCACTTCCACGGCAATGAGTTTGGGCTAGCCTACATCATGTTTACAAGTGTGAGCAAAACATTTTTCTGGAAAAGGAGCAATCACAGGCAAGCTATGTTTCTTACTTGAAGCAGTAGCAATGACACAGTTTACAAGGTTAATCCAAATTATTTTAATTACTGAACAGAGAGTTTTGTTTTGTTTTTTTAACTTTGGTTTTGCTGTCATCTAAGTATCTATGTCTATGAATTAAAAGAATACATTGCATGAACTCTAGTGTGCTCTGGTTTCATAGGCCTAAAAGCACAATATCATATTCCTTAATCTCATTGTTTACCAATTTATGTAGCACTTTAATTTTTTATTGTCTTCATGCCTTCTAACCTTCAGAACCAGGCATACAATAGCTGCCTCGGCCTTCTCCATAGACAGGGTTTGGGGGATCACATTTTTCCTAGGTGTTCTTCATCATCTGGTGAAGATCGATCCCCTGAGCTCTCTGCTCCATCATGGTAACCCAACACTTCTACCTTTAAGGCCTGTCCTGCAACAAGCCCTGACCTTGATGCTTGGCACAGACCAGGTGTGGTTCTTGGCACATATTTACAACTTTAATCTTATTGTTGGTGAGGTTAGCCTAGATAAATTTTTGAAACATTGTGTGTGCTCTGGATATAGTGAGGGTTTTTCAAGAACATGATAGAACACCTGTATGTATGTGAGTATGTATGTATGTATGTATGTGTTTCCAGTATCAAATGTAGTGATAACAATAGATAAAAAATATACCAGCTTTTGCCCACTGGGACTGCCTCCCCCAACTTTCTATTTAAAATCATAATATTGTCCCCTGTCTGTGTTTATATTAAGAATGTGTAAGGCTTTGGGAGAGAATGCTACTTTGCATTTTGTGACCGATTTTCTCAGTGGGTGTGGATGGAGACTGTCTGTGCATGAAAGCAAAGGAGAGAATGTCATTTGTTTCCAATAATTAGGGACAGCAGCCTCTAAGGATTTGGAGAGAGGAAGATGGTTGTATCCATCTATGAAACTGGTATTTAATAGTCAGATTCTAGTTTCATCAGGAGAAAGGAATGTACTCCGGAAAAATGGTGGCCAAACAGTCACAACGTACATGCATGTCGAAACAAAATAGCTGCCTTGTAGGGGTACTGGAGTTCTGAGAAGCAGAAGGAGGAGCATGACGCCCGTGCAGGGGTGGCCAGAAGTGAAGACCACATCTCTTTCAATTATCAATGAAAATGAAGGCACCAGCCCGTGTCATGTATGGAAAAGAAGAAAATTCTTGGGTTAATTCATCTGCAAGCGTGTCTAAAGGTGGGAGGGCTTGCAGGGGAAAGCACTCAAAATTCATTTCCGGTGAGCTGTGAGTTTTATGCTCATTTGCCATCTGAAGAGTTCGAATTTTTTTTTCTTGAAGAGGACACACAAGCAACACTTGTTTTTGAATACTTGGAGGACTGTTTTTCTGTTAAAAAGCACACACACACACACACACACACACACACACACACACACTTAAAGGAACAGGCCTTGTAGCAGGGTGGGGCCCAAGCAGGACCTAAGGGACTGGAGATGTGACCGGTAATCTTTTTCTAGTCATTCACGGACGCTTCTGGAGTATTCTTGCCTCCTCATTCAAAGCGAGGTGCGCTGAAATACATGGAGCTATGCATTAATGGATTAAATTAAGTTGAGGTATGAATTTTACATAAATCAGATTAATATTATATGCCATGGTGGAATTTACAACACTCCGTGTCCGTGCATTTTTAATTTTTGCGTGCCCTAATTTAACACCCGCCAAGGATTGCATATCCTAAGCCCACTTATGCATCTGGGTAAGTCCAAGAAAAACCCAGCACGATCTTGTATCTTGTTTTATGTGTTTTTCCCTTCATCAGAAATCCTGCGTTGGATCCGGCTGCTGGCATTCTTTTCCTGTATGTATTTTTTCCTTTGACTAAGCTTTAGCTTGCGTCTCTGTGCAGACACACATATGGAAAGGCTACCCATTTCATCCCGTCCTAAGGGCTCCGCAACTGTGCAAAGATGACTGATGACACTGAGGAGGTTAGCGTGCTTCTTGAAAGCGAGTCCCTCTGAAGTCCCCGGAATCCTAGGGACCGCTGGCCTGGGGCTGAGCTTCCCGCTTTGAAGAGTGACAGGGGACCCGCCAGCAAGGCGCAGAGTCCCCCCGCAGCCAGGGCCCGGGAGAACGCGCTCTAGCTCGCACATTCCCCTAGTTCTCCGCAGGAACTTCTCTCCCTCTCTCCCCCTCCCTCGGGCGCTCTCCATCCTGGCCCGACTCCCACCCCGGTCCTCGTTTTCTCAGCTCCCCCCTCCCACAGCGTTGACGGAATGAAGTGCCCTTCCCATTGGCCGGAGCGCCGTTCCCCCGGGGTGACACCGGCCTCCTGATTGGCCGGTCACTCCAGGCCCCCGCCCACCCCCGCGCTCGGGCCTCCCGGAGCCCCGCCCTCGCCCCCGCCCTCCGCGCCGCCGCCCGCGCGCCCCGCTCCACCGCGTCCGGTGCTCGTGGCGACCCGGCCCGCGCGCCGGCCCCGCCCCTCGGGGCGCGCGGCCCTACAAATACCGCTGCGCCGCGAGCGGGGCGACGCGGCTGAGCGGGGAGGCGCGGTGGGAAGTCGTTACTCGGAGGCGGCGGGAGGCGGAGGAGGCGCCGGCTAGGGGAGCGCGGTGGCGGCGATCCGCCCCAGTCGCAGCTCGGAAGGGGACGGCTCGGGGGCCGGGGTGGGCTACTTTTTCTCCTCCTCCGCCCGAGGCTTCTGATTTTTCTCGCTCGATCCCCCTATCTCTTTTTGCCTCGGGCCGAGCGTCGCTCACCGAAAGCCGAGCTCCTCCCGTGCGGACCCCGAGCAGCCGTCCCGTCGGTGGCTGGGGTTCGGGGGCTCTCCGGGCGCACGGCGGGCGGGGGTCCCGTCGCTCGGGGCGGCGCAGCAGGCGCGAGATGAAGGCGGTGAGCCCGGTGCGCCCCTCGGGCCGCAAGGCGCCGTCGGGCTGCGGCGGCGGCGGGGAGCTGGCGCTGCGCTGCCTGGCGGAGCACGGCCACAGCCTGGGCGGCTCGGCGGCCGCGGTGGCGGCGGCGGCGGCGGCGCGCTGCAAGGCGGCCGAGGCGGCGGCCGACGAGCCGGCGCTGTGCCTGCAGTGCGATATGAACGACTGCTACAGCCGCCTGCGCAGGCTGGTGCCCACCATCCCGCCCAACAAGAAAGTGAGCAAAGTGGAGATCCTGCAGCACGTCATCGACTACATCCTGGACCTGCAGCTGGCGCTGGAGTCGCACCCGGCTCTGCTGAGGCAGACGCCGCCGCCGCCGCAGCCGCAGCCGCCTCCGCCGCCCGCGACGCCGCTCCACCCGGCGGGGACCCGTCCCGGGGCGCCGCCGCGGACGCCGCTCACGGCGCTCAACACCGACCCGGTGAGGAGCCTCGGCGGCGGGGGGGAGGGAAGGGGGCGGCGAGGTGCGGGTGGTCGGTCCTCCTCCTCCTCCTCCCGGGGAACGGCCGCGGCTCCTGGGGTCTCCGCCGGGAGCCGCCTGCCGGGCCCGGCGGTGGTCGGTCCCGGGCTCGGCGGGCGGTTGGGACTGGGAGCCCCGCGTCTTCCGGGCCGTCCCCTGCCTCCCGGGGTGGTCTGGGCTGGGGACGGCTCCCGCGCGCCGGCCGAGTTTCCCGGGACGGCTCCCGGGCGGCGGCGGCGGCGCACGCTAACCTCCCCTCGGGGTCGGCTTGCCGTTCCAGGCCGGCGCCGTGAACAAGCAGGGAGACAGCATCCTGTGCCGCTGAGCCGAGCTGGCCAGGTGAGCGAGCGCCCGGCCCCGGGGTCGCGCCCCCCCCCCCCGCCACCCCGACCCCCCCCCCCCCCCCCCCCCACCCCCCCCTCCCCCGCCGCCCCGTAAGCGAGGCAGCGCCGGGAAGCTTCCCACCCCGGGGGTCACTCTGCGGAGACTCGGCGCAGCCCGCTTCCTCTGCCCGGGACGGCAGCCTCTGCCGGTCCCCTCCGCCCCTCCAAGGGGCATCCCCAGTGTCCCGAGCCCTCCCCCCCTCCTCCCACCCCTCGTCCCCAGCAGAGCGGCCTGACACCCACAAAGAGCGTGCGGGCAGAGCGCCCCGAACGCGTCCGCCGCCTTCTCCAGCCCGCAGGCGCCTGCCCGGCGCTCGGCGGGGCTGGGGGTGTTGTCCGACCCGGCGGTTTGTTTTGGGTTGTTGATCATGCATGTCTTGAGTTTGGTCGGTGGCGCCAGTTAGTCTGCAGCGAGAAGGTTCACACACCCTCTATTCATTCCTCTTCCACAGGTGTGCGGCCGCCTGAGCACCGCCGAGCCAGGAGCCCCGGAGAGGGAGGGCCCGAGCAGAAATAGAGAAAAACCCACCGGAGGAAAGGGGAAGAAAATCTTCAGCGTATATAGAAACCTTGTCTCAACTCGTCATTCCAGGAGAGAGGGGGAAATAATATTAAAACTTTGATTCACTTTTAACTTTTTGCACGTTCACAAGCGTTCTCCGTACGTATTCTCTTTTGTTTCTAATCTTATAACCGCTGTGAATTGTACATTGCTGTGGTTGTTTTTATCACCCTCTTGGAGGTGCAGTTAAAACTTTGAAGCTTAAGTGTGACAGGACTGCGAAGTAGAAGACCAATAGTGAATGCAGCCTTCGAGGTTACATTGTGACGAGGGAACTGTTTTTGTTTTTGAAGCTTTCTCTACTAATACACCAGAGCATTTTTACATCTATTGTTTAAAATAGATGATTATAACCGGGCAGGGAAGTTTTTCCCTGCAAGAATGTTACATATTGTATAGATAAGTGAGTGACATTTCATACCCTGTATATATAGAGATGTTCTATAAGTGTGAGAAAGTATATGCGCTTTAATAGACTACTGTAATTATAAGATATTTTTAATTAAATATTTTTTGTAAATATTATGTGTGTGTTTTTTTTTAAATCTATGAAAATATTTCTTTTGGAAAATTATTTTTCAGCTCCCTTGCAGAGCTCTTACTATCTGGATGTTTTCTGTTTGGCCAGGCTGTTGGTTTGTTTTTTGTTTTGCCCAGTACCCAGTATCTGAGGCTTCCAAAGTAACAGCTCTGGGTCCTGGTCCTGCATGACTGCATGGATGCTTAATCAGAAAATAAACTCGTTCCAAGTCCTTTCAAATGTGCTTTCTTTAACCTAGATGGAAACCTTTGTGTTTGAAGTGTACGTGTTGAAAACATACCTTATCAGTTTTTAAGTACAGGGGTTTAGAGTGTAATATATAAAGAATTAAGTGTGGCTTTTTTTTTTT
>NW_026596162.1:13075140-13091950 GCF_907164565.1 Psammomys obesus
AAAAAAAAAGAGTGTGAGAAAGAGGAAGGGAAACACATCATATATCTGTATGAAAATAGCCTTATGTAACCTCATATAATACATCTTTTTAAAGCATGGATGTCAGATTCCCACTAAGACTATTAAAGTTGGAACCTGTGGGTTTGAGCTCCAGATGTGAGTATGTGTGTGATTCCCTGGATGGTTCTAAGGTATTCTAATTGAGAACTCTTTTTTTGGGGGGGGGGCGGGGGAGGTTGAGGCAGGGGAGTGCTGTTTAGTCTTGATGCACATTGGGATTACTGGGAACCTGAGTGCCACATCAGGAGAGTCTAATTTAGTAAGGCTAGGTTGCAGTCAGGCCATAGAGGACTTCAAGGCCCGCAAGAAGATCCCAAACTTTGCTGAGACTGAAAACCAGTCCCTGAATACGAACCTGCAATCTCAAACATGAGGTGGCCCACTTTCTGCCTAAGTATCTGAGGGCAGGACTTTTCATCGTTACTCATGTCTTCCTTTTGATGCATTCTGGAAGCAGAATTGCCAGGTTAAACACAACACATCCATTTAAGTTTGAAGTCTAGAGAAACATGCAATCTTTTTGGGTAACAAAACCCCATACAGGTGTTGAACATAACGATATAAAAATGCCCATCCCCTTCTCTGAATTTCACATTTAACAGGGCGCTCTCTGTTTTCATTTGCTTGCTATGTAGTCGGTCACAACATCTAAACACTCCGCATAGTCTCTGTCGCACAAAGCTCCTCGGGACTCGCCTGCGACTGTCCCCAGCAGCCAACAGCCTCAGCCTAGCATCTTCTTCCTGCTCAAGCAGGGACTACGTTGAGATGAGGGCCACCGGTAAACCGCTCACTGACCTTCTACATTCCCACACATGTAACCTGATATGTTTACAATCATAGCCAAGCATGGTAGCTTACAAGTTGTGTGCTCCCAGAACTCGGAGGCTGGGGTAAGAGGACCGCTGGCGAGCAGGGCAGCAAGGGCAACATAGCCAGATCCTGTCTCAAAAAAATGATGAGGATGATGTTGACAGTAATGAACACAATTATAAATTTACAAAAAATCTAAATACAGAATTTAAGAGCTTAAATGTCAAGTATATAATTTAATTGCACTCAAAAGTATGACTTTGACTTCTGACAATAAGAGCCTACTTCCAGAAAAGTTAAGTAGAGGGGAAAGGCCTTTAAAATTAAGGAAACAACAGACCGAGAAAAATCAAATCCCAGTAAGCAAGACTGTAATCAAAACCACTAAAATGCCTTCTATTCCTTTACTTCCTTGTTTAATCTCAAACTCTACATATATTCTCCCGGCCCTTTTCAAGGACACTTTTTTCCTTTCACTCTTTTTTGTGTGCTTCATTTTTAGTTACATATGGGCTTTTCTCTGGTGAATTTCCAAAAGTCACCCCACCACTGTGCACACAAATCTGAAAAGGTGAACACCAGCATACCCAAGAGAACTGAGTGAATCTGGGCACCCTTTCTGAGCCCTCCCTAGACCCAACATGAAAATATATTGAACCTACCAGGTCACCAGGGTTGAGAGAAACAAGTTGATTCAAGAACATCTCTGTTTTAGATTTAAATTTATTTTTTTATAATTTATTCACTTTCCATCCCTATAATAGTGCCCTCCCTCGTCTCCTCCTGGTCACATCCTCCTTCCCTCCCTCTTTCCCCCATTTCCCTTCCCCTATTTCTCAGGAAGGGGAGCCCTCCTCCCCTACCATCTGACCCCAGCCTATCATATCTCATTAGGACTGCCTGCATCTGCTTCCTGTTTGGCTTGGCAATGCCCACCCCCACACACACACCAGGGGGAAGTGATCAAAGAACAGCCAACAGAGTCCATGTCAGAGACAGCCTTGCTCCCCTTCCTAGGGAACCCACATGCAGACTGAGATGCCTTAGCTACATCTGAGCAAGGGGTCTGGGTCCTCTCCGTGGATGGTCCTTGGTTGATACATCAGTCTCTGCAGGCCCCTATGGGCCCAGATTTGTTAGCTATGTTGGTCTGCTCCGGGTTTTTCTATTCCCCCGCTCTTTCCTATGACTCTGCCCAAAGTTTGTCTGTGAGTCTTACCATCTGCTTAGATCCCCTGTTGCATGAAGTCTTTCAGAGGCATCTATGGTAGGCTCCCATCCTCTTTTCTCTCTTCAGCTGCTTCCAGGGTCTATTCTATTTGCCCTTCTGAATGAGAATTAAGCATCCTTCCTGGGGTCCTCCTTGTTATTTAGCTTCCTTAGGTCTGTGGACTGTATTATGGTTATCCTCTATTATATGGCTAATGTCCACTTATAAGTGAGTATATACCATGCATGTCTTTCTGGTTCTGAGTTACCTTACTCAGGATGATCTTTTCTAGTTCCATCCACTTGCTTACAAATTTAATGATTTTCTTGTTTTTCATAGTTGAGTAGTATTCCATTGTGTAAATATACCACAATTTCTGTATCCATTCTTCTGTTGAGGGACACCCGGTTGTTCCCAGATTCTGAATGCTATGACTAAAACTGCTATGAACATAGTTGAGCAAATGTCCTTGTATTGTGGAGCATCTTTCAGGTATATGCCCAGGAGTGGTATAGCTGGGTCTTAAGGTAGCACTATTCCCTTATCCGAGAAAGTGCCAGATTGATTTCCAAAGTGGTTATACAAGTTTGCACTCCTATGAGCAATGGAGGAGTGTTCCCCTTTCTCCACACCTCTCCAGCATGTGCTGTCACTTGATGGGTGTAAGATGGAATCTCAGAGTCATTTTGATTTGCATTTCCCTGATGACTAAGGATGTTGAGCATTTCTTCAAATGTTTCTCCACCATTGATACTCCTCTGTTGAGAATTCTCTGTTTAGTTCTGTACCCCATTTTTTTTAATTGGATGACCTGGCTTATTGGAGTTTACTTTCTTGAGTTCTTTTTATATTTTGGATATTAGTCCTCTGTCAGATGTGGGGTTGGAGAAGATCTTTTCCCAGTCTGTAGGCTGTCATTGTAAGAACATCTTTTTGTTTTCCAGCCCAAATGACACTAAGGTTAAACCTCAGAGTGGAGTAAATGCCCCAGAGAAAACTGGAGTGTAATTCCTCCACAGACTATGGAGGGTTTCTCTCAGTTACCCCCTGCCCCAAATGTTTCCTTTAGTTTCCTCTTAAATTATGTCTTTGCCTCTTCCACTAACTCACAAGGCGGCAGTGTTACCAGCATCTCTGAAGGCATCTGTGTCGGGATCTTAATGATACAGGATGCTGTGTCCACTTCCCAACAGTTCTTCTCCTACAGTGGGACTGCTACTCCCTTTCCAAAGTTCATCAGGGCAAGGTCAAGGAAGATGCTCAGCATTTCGTTCTGTAGCAGGACAAGGGCCAGCTAAGTGTCTACAACAAGAGGCAGTCTTTCTCCCTCTGTGCATAGCATGCCAAATCTCCCACAGACATCATCACAACCCGGCAGTCACGAGTGAGTCTGTTCACAAGGAAAATATCAGGTCAAGCGACTGTCCAGTTCAGGTCAAGAGACTGTCCAGCTCATCCATCTCTTCAAATCAGCTTTTCACAAGATCTCCTCTGGGCTCTCCCCATGCATGAAATCCAAGTCACTGGAACTGAGAAGAGCACAGCTAGCCGCCAGGAGCTTGGACGAGTCGGGAGCTGCCAATCATGCTAAGACCTGTTGGGCGAGCTGATCAGGCCTCTGATTCCTCCAGCCTAAAATGCCTGCTGGTTTCTGTGATCCAGATAAGCACAGCTGTAATCTCCCCCACCCAGAACTCACTCGCAGACCACAGCTGTGCCATTCAGGTAGCACGCTCCCCTTGTTTGGATCTGTTTAACATTGTTAAATATACAGTCAGACCATCTGCGCGGTATTTTTTTTTAAATTGGAAATTACAACCATAACTTCATTTTTATATATCAATAAACTAAACAGCAAAATTTCAAAGGGATCCTTCTGCAACCAAGCGCTGAGGCAGAATGCCTGTCCCACGCCACACCACAGCCTAATTGCACGCTAATTGGACAAACGTGATTAAATATTTCAAGATCTTTACTAATTGCCTCTATTTTAGCTTTAAAATTTGCTTGCCACCAACAAATTTAATGACACTGGTGTCTAGTCATCAGCAAAAAGCCCAAGAGTTGCTCTTTAAAATGTACCTAGTCAGAATATTTACTGATTGTACATTGTCTCCAATGTAGCTTAATTAGAAATCCAATCAGTTCTCGGAGTCTAATTATACTTGATTTGTAGATGCAGGACTATGATCCATAATGAAGCCAACAGCAAACGTGCCGAAAATGTAACAATAAAGGAAATATTTTTTTAATACATGCCTTGTCACTCCAGGAAATCAAGTGGCGCGTGCTCGTTCTTTGAGGGTGGGGATTTGAGAGGTCTGGGACTTGCAGAGACTTCCCTGAGCCAGATTCCATCCCATTGGTAAAACCCGATGGGAAGGTTGGTGGCCAGAAGCCATTTCTGTATCTCCGTATTAGAGATTAGAAGGAGAAGCCGTTGTTCCCGGGCATGGACTCAGGGAGGAACTCCCACGACAATGTTCCGCAGGCTCCTGGATGGGATGGATGCAGGGGAAGCAGACACAGACCGCTATTGCTGGGAAAGTGGCCCTCCCAGAAATTTGATTCAACTATCTTGAGAAAGGCCTTCTGCATTGGTTAAGAAACTGCAGTTTAAATGACCGTGGATTCAAATGGGTGGAGCTGTGTGAGGCCATAACATAGCGCTGCAGAAACAACGCTACGGTGTGTGGATTCGCAATAATGTGTCCCCAAGTCTTGATAGGCTGGATGGTGTAGAGAAAGGGAATTTTATTTTTTATCGAGCGGATTAAGATCTCAACTTTGCTGGCCTCAATCATCCCAATAACTAGAGACATGGCACAGTTCAGAGTGAACAATACACTCATCATTCTGCTCCCTGGAACCCTCACCTTTCTCTGGGGACTTAAACAATGCAGCCGCCATTGTGAGTCCCCACAGACCTGGGCTGAAACCTTCTACCCCGTTTTGCAATGGTCATCTGCCAAAAACAGTGTTTGGGAGCTGTGAGAAGATGCTTGACAAGGGAAAATCTATTTTGCTGTCCATCTGAGGGGGGGGGGGGGGGGGGGGATAGACTAAGCAGGAAGGAGAGGGTGGGTGTTGAAGAAATGTAATTTCTAAGCTTATGGGATAATATCGTAAATACAAGGGGAGATAATTTCAAAGAATCTTAAACTCTGAGTTACTGTTGGATGCTCAACAGTAGACTTTTACAGCCCGTTGCCCATTTAATGTAAAACTTAGCATTTTTTTTAAAACAAGAATATAGCCTAAAACTTTAAAATATTGTTAACTGGGAGTCTGCCAAGTACAAAATAGGGAAGGTTTTGATTTCTGGTTAAAATAAAACCAAACATAATCGCTAGGCTGAAGAGATGGCTCAGTGAGTGAAGTGCGAAACATTTGCTGTTGTAGTCACAAGGACCTTGTTTATCCTGGGTGTGATGGCACACACTAGCAAGCCTAGCTCGAGAGGACAGAGATTGGCAGAGCCTTGGGTCTGGCTGACCAACCAGCCTAGCTGAAACAGTGAATTTGTGTTCTAGATCACCGGGAGGCCCAATCTCAAATAATAAGGAGGCAAAAGCTGACAGCCACACTGAGGTTCGAAACCATTCAGTTCCTGTGTGTGCTTGACGTGTGCTGCCACAGACTAACTTTCATGTTTCAAAGAGTGATCGTACCAACAAGGCATGCATTGCCTCAAATGCCTCGCAGAGTGGAGAAGCAGAGACTCTCCCAGCACACTTCTCTCTCTTCACAGTGCCAGGGAATGTTTCAAGAAACGCATTTTTCCTTTTCTCCCCTTGCTGCTTGGTTTTATCTTTCCCTCTTCCTATTAATAAGGCCTCGCCCCTCGTTAACATGCAGCCAGAACTTAATGAGCCTTGCAGACTCCTGTAATTTCTTCACTGTCGAAAATGCCTGACACTAATCTATGCCATTTATACTAATAAGCGGTGGATCAGCTGATATTTGGTGCAGTGAAAATATGCTAAATATTCTTTATTGAATTGCACAGAGACAGGTCTGCAGCCATTGCCTCTGTGCTCTGTGTACGAAGACTTTGGTTTGAATCAGTGAAAACATCAGAACTTTGGTGCCCATCTCCCTTCCCCCACGCTGGTCACACCGACCCTCAGACTATCTTTTCAGTGATTTTCAGAGTGCAAACATGGTGTCTCCCATTGAAATGGGAAGGAGACGAAGATAGGACCCAAAATATGATGTGCTGTGTGAACTGGACTTTGGTGAACGCTAAGCTCAAGGAGATCTTGTACAGTTCTTATGAATTACATTCATAAGAATCCCCACGAATTCTTGATAATTGATAATGAAATGAATCCCAAAAGAATGAGCCCAATTTTAGAATGTGTCGACTGCCCTGTTGCTATTATATTAAGCAAGAAAAAAAAAACTATTTTAAAATCTTGCATTACTGGCCTCACCCCCACGCCCACCCCTGCAACGATTGCTGGGATTTGTGTTGCTTCCCTTACTTGTCAGAGACACATGACTAAGGCTGCAGGTGTTAGCAAATGCTTCCCACACTGTGTCAATACCTGTTTTTGGCTCAGACATCAGGAACCAGAGGGTGCTTTAAAAAACATTATTTAAAATCTACATATTTATTCAAAACAGTCAGCTGTTGCTGCATCCTCGGAGACACGAATGTGATGCTGGCTGGCTCCAGGGGTCTGAACTCAGTGTCGGTAGCCTGGACTTCAGTGCCTAGTCATTCCCAGCCCCGAGTGAGCCAGTCTAGATGAGTCTTTTGAGGGAAGTCAATGACAGCTTGGAGAGTTCCCGTTAGCTTTGCACAGATTTGACCAAATGTTTTGGAATGGGATAGCAGAGTGATCCGGAAGGCAGAGGCGAGGGAAAATGTCAACTTTTATCCTCTCTACCGTCTAGCTTTGTTCCTCTTACCAAGGCTTGTGTCTGAGAGGGGACCCTAGCCAGCCACTTGAGGATGGAGACAGAATGCATGTTCGTTGACATTTAGACACATCTTACATACATTTGACTAGCTCTCTACTGTCTCCTAGCCACCAGTATTTCCTGGGTATGTGCTTTGTGTCTGAGAGCATTGACTTACAAATCTCTCTCTCTCTCTCTCTCTCTCTCTCTCTCTCTCTCTGTGTGTGTGTGTGTGTGTGTGTGTGTGTGTGTGTGTGTGTGTATGTGTTCAGGTTTCAAAACTTCCTTTGATTTACCCCTTAAGAGAACAATGAATCCTTCCTATCTCTCTGTCATCCCTGGACAGTTGCCGTATCTGAGTCTTCTGAGTTTCCTGCCTCTCAGCCTTCGCCATCACAGGTGCAGGGCCTCCCCAAAGATTAACAGCCTGGTTGTAGGTGTGATTGAAACTGGCTTGGCTTCCCTTCAGGATCCAGTGCCCTAGCCTGCTAAATCACCTTCTCTAATCTTGTGCACTTAGGCAAAGCAAACAAAATAATCTGCCAGGAAACACTAATGGCATAGTTTCAAGAGCAACGCTGCTTGTGTTAGCTGTCCTGTTGTTATTATCCCGTTCCTTAAATCCAATCAACCTCCAATTCCCACTCTGCAGGGGTTGGATGTTAATTAGAAAGGATGCGTGTTTGTATGTACCGGTGTGTACACAGCCCGTGCCCCTCGAGCGGTCACACGCACCTCTTGCATGTATGTGCCCATGCAGATGCAGTTCTCATTGCTGATTAATTTAACGCGCAAGTGCTCCGGGTTTCCGGTTTGTCACTCCAACCCCTGAAAGCGTGTCGTCTGCACGCACACCTCCTTGCCCCGAATCTTGACATTTTCCAACAGATGTTAGTTAACGTGGTGGCAGAGGGTTTGCTGTGGCTGCTGCGAGCCCAATAAATCTTCCTCTTAAGCACAGGCACGCCCCCATCCCAGCATCTTAGACCTACAATACATTTTAATTACTTGGCCACTCAAATTGTGCTAAACTCGATTTGCACACAACAGCACCTCGGATTTCTCAGCTTACTTTTAGTCCACCGCAAACAACGCAAAGTCGGCAAGTGTGCCTTTCGCTCGAACTTGCAGGAGCCACGGAAGTCTGACGTCTTTAAAATTATTAAGTGACAAAGATTACTAGCACTTTGCTTCCCCATTAGCCATTTAGGCGACAGCTGCTGCATCACACATAAAGATGAACCATTCCTTGAGGGATGATAGTGGCTCCGCTGTGACACTGCTGGCATAAAGCATTGTCAGGCCATGGCTGTGCTCGGAGCCACCGAAGTCTCCTAGGCGCCTATCAGTACCCTCATTATCTGCATCACAGAGTGCCGGGCACGAACACTGCCAGGCCTCACAGCTTCGCAGCTCATTTGAGAAGCGGAAATTAAATGTCCCAGGAGGGAAAACAGGCACACTGGAACAGCGCCGCTGCTCTACACCAAGAGCACGTCGGCCGCCGTAGCGCCGACTTCTATCTCATTAATTTAATAGGCTCCTGGACCGAGGATGGGAAGGTGGAGAGGCAGGCGTCACGGAAAGACTACTGAGTGGTGACGGCGTTGTGCGCCTTGCAGGCTCCTAACCAACTAAGCCAGGACTTGCCAGGGGAGCTGCCACAGCTCTTGAGATGTTTGCTGGGGCTTCTAGGAGCAGTGAACAGCCTTAAAAAAAAAAAGGCAGGAGGGAGAAAGTGATCATGGAACAAGGGCAAAATTAGCTGATCATAAACATGAACTATGTCTATAGCATTCCTGGGTGAGGCGGAGGAAGCTGGGAAGGGAGAGGATGAAATAAACGTTTCAACACACAACGGAAGGAATTCTTTCTGTGTGTGTGTGAGAGAGAGAGGGAGAGAGTGAGTTTGTGAGTATGTGAGGATGTGTGTGTGAATAAGAGAAAAGTATATGTGAGTGTGTATGAAAGTATGTGTATGTATGTGCGTGTGTATGTGTGTGTGTGCAGGCAGACATCCAAGCATCATGATGAACCCCCGAGGAAAATTGGTTTTCACTCCTGTGAAAATTGTAACTAGTTTCATTGCAGAAATATCAGCTCCTTTCTGATCAGAATAACAACCTTCCAGACAAAGCAGGAAGAAAGGGTTACTCAGATAAGCCCATCCAAAGAAACTTATTCTCTGGAAAAACAAAACCCATGAAGTCTCTGGGTGATAGAGCGTTGTGGGTTTTTCACCTTGAATAATCAGATAACAGCCCAATTCTCGGCTGAGGAGGCTTGCCTGGCATGTGGGATTTGGGTCCCTGCTAAAGCAGAGAGACACAAAGCAGTCAGATTCCAAGATTATCAGCACAGATTCCTGAACACTGCATTTTTATTTTAATAACTGTTCTTCGTCCTTGTCATTTGTTTAAAGGCCTCAGGGAAACAAAGATCAAAAAAATCCAGTCTCCTGCACTTTGGGACATTGCTGATAATGGCTTTATGTGGCCTCGGGTTTTGTACCGGTTCAAAGCACCAAGGAAAATGTGATGACATTTGTGGCTCTGGAGAATAATGGATGGTTCTGAAGCACCCTGGGTAGAGCTGCAAGCGGCCTCTTCATATTACAGCCCAGCAGGGTTTCGAGGCGGTACAGTCATGCATGCTTACTCCAGTTTCGGGAGAGAAGGGCGTGTGTCTAGCCACTGCATGAACTCAAGCGTGTCTCTGAGCAAGTGCCTTTGCCTTTCTGAGCCCGACTTTCTCTGTCTAAGGGATGAGAGGAAGCCATAGAGTTAGTGAGCCCATGAGGATTTAAATGAGATTCCTTAGGAATCTCCCACACAGCACGCTGATTCTCCTCTGGGGTCCCAG
This sequence comes from Psammomys obesus, assembly GCF_907164565.1. Taxonomy (NCBI): domain Eukaryota; kingdom Metazoa; phylum Chordata; class Mammalia; order Rodentia; family Muridae; genus Psammomys; species Psammomys obesus. The sequence continues at coordinate 13,084,994 of NW_026596162.1, forward strand.
ATGGATTTCTGAAAGGGTGCTCACTGTCTAAATTGTGTTCTCTTGCTGTGAAAAACAGTAGACCAAAACAACCAGGGAGAAAGGGTCTGTTTTACCTTATAGCTTACTGTCCATCACTGAGGGAGGTCAGCGCCGGAACTCAAGGCAGGAATTTGGAGGCAGGAACTAAAGCAGAGGCTATGGAGGAGGAAGCTTGCTGGCTTGCTCCTTGTGACTTGTTCCGCTGCTTTCTTATACAAACTAGGATCACCTTTCCAAAGGTGGCCCTGCCCCTAGCATTCTGGGCCTTCCCACATCAATTACTAGTCAATGAAATGTCCCATAGGTTTGCCTACAAGCTTATCTGAAATTCCTCTATTGATGTCCCCTACCCAGATGACCCTGCTCTGTGTCAACTTGACAAAACACTAAGCAAAAAGGAGCAAGGTAGTAGAGGGACATTCTAAACAAGAGAAAAATAAGAGCAGTGTGTTGGTGATGTGGAGAGAAAGGGCTCCCATCTCTCCTGGCTGGTCACCCTCATGTCACGTAGGCTATGGGCTTGCAGATCAGAGGAATGCCTCCTGGAAAAAAAAAAAAAAATGGTTCACCATAGGCCAGCCAGGTATCTCAGCAAGATAACTACCACTAAGGCTACTGATATACTTAGATCTACACCCCTTAAGGGTCAGGAGCAGCTCTGTTTCTGAGCCACTGGAATGTTGGGAGAAGAGGACAGGAGCTGAGAACACGCTGTACCTACCATCTCCAAGCTATGGCAGCAGACACAGACAGCAGCGGCGCCCTGCTCAGCAAGGAGCAAGGACTTGGCCCATCCACTCCTGCTCACAGCTTCTGCTTTGCTCCTCTCAGCCCTTTTATGGCTACTTGGCCTAGGTCCCCAGTTCTTCCTGGAAGAATCTGTGTCCAAGCCTTTTCCCAGAATGAACTGGTTTCCTGATGACCCTGTGTGACGGTTTCCATTATCTGCACGGTTAGATTAAGAAATGCCTAGGTGTGAGTGGGCTGTGCTTTTCGCTGTGTATGAGAGCCTCTTAAAGAGGCTAACGGAGAAGGGAAGGCACACCCCAAATACGGATGATGCCATCCAACGGGCTGGGGAAAAGGGAGCAAGTGGGCCAAACATGAGCATTCTTAACCCACCCAGATGTAAGCACCTATTGCCATGCCTTTCCTGCCATGGTGGACTGTATCCTCAAACCCCACAGTAAATCCTTCCTCCCCTAAGCTGCCTCTTGTCACTCATTAAATCAGAGCAATGAGAAAAGTAGCCGATACAGGCGGATGAGACTGGACAGTTGAGGCCGGGGCTTCTGCCATGTCCAGCTGCCCGAGTTTCCTACACAATCCACCTGCTTCCTCTCTATACATCTCATTCCCGTTACTGCCATCTGCCCAGGTGGCCTGCCCCACGGGCAACAGGGAGCACCGGCCATCCTCTGTCTGCTGGGCTCCGGACATAGTAAACACTCTGTTTTCTGAATAATAGTACACTGAAGAAAAGGGAACCAGGAGGAAGAAAAGAGAAAGAATGCATGATGGAAAGAGATTGGAAGTGGAGTGGAGAGGACACAGTAGCACCCGGGCTGCCTGCTAAGACTTAGAATAACGTGAAGAATGTTGGTCAAGGTGGACCCGTGCTCAGGAAGCGGCAGAGGTGATGGCAGTCACTTGCGCCATGGCGGTGGCTTCCCCAACACACTATCATGCCCGCTACCTATGCGAGCACTGTGCTCATACAGTAAGGTGGGGCACACGCCTCAGATGTACTCACCACCCCAGCCTACACCTGCTTAGTCATCGATATCGCAAGTGCCTATTTCACAGTCCTCGCTGAAGACCCCGGGGATTTCTCTCACCTGTAAACATCTACTTTGGGGCTGGAGAGATGGCTCAGTAGGGAAAGTGGGTAAGGACCTGAGGTTCGATCCTCAGCACCAGGTAACGAGCTGGGTGTGGCCACTTCCTGTAACCCCAGCACCGATGGGGGGGCAATGGGATGAAACAGGGACAGGAGGATCACCAGGGCTTTCTGGTGGCCAGCCTAGATGTAAAAAGGTGACACGCTTCTTTTCCACCACAATGGGTTGACTTCTCCAAAACTGTGAGCCAAAATAATCCTTTCTTTCCTGAAGTTTTTTTTTTTCCATCAAGTGCTTTTGTCACAATGATTTAAAAAAAAAAAAAAAAAGCAATAAATATAGGCATAATTTTAGACGTCAAGAAAGGTGCTAAGATCTTTCCTAACACCATTCTCTGCTCTTCTCATTAGTCCCTCATATTAACAAGGTGCGCTTTTCCGAGTTACTAACTAAGGTTTAGGTTTGTTTAGCATGTATAGACTGGTTCTTACCCCAGCGATCTCTGGCCTGGCATGTCTCACACAGGCTCTGCTTTTCGTGACGTGTCAGCACAGGTGACTTGAAGAATGACTTTCCGTTGGAGTCTGTCTGGCATGTCCTCTCAAGTGGGATGTGGTTTTAGGTTTTTAGAAAGGACGCGGCAGAAGTAGGAAAGCCCTTCTCGTCGCCAGGAGGCCAGTAGGGCTCTGTGCTACCGACCAGTTGATCTCATTGGCTTACGGTTGGGCCAGCCGGGTTTCCCCACTAAAAGCTGCCATTATGGAGGTCTCATCATCATTCATTGGAACGCTCTACAGTTTGTAGGAGGGGAACTTAATGTCCCCTAGAGGGACAGTATTAATATATAGCATTTGGACTTCTGTAAGGAAGAATTCTCTCTTCTTTCTATTTATTTGTCTATTTAGTCATTTGTTGCCGTCACTCTGGACTCATGAATATTTCACCTTGAGGCTAGGACCTAACAGCACCACCCTTCATGTTATTGCTGTTTTATATTTTCAGCCCGAATAATTTTTTTTGAAAAATTGGTATCTAGATCTTTCTCATCACTTAGACTAAATTACTTCATTTATCTTAAATTTCTCTCCTTCCAGCTTCCATGGTTGCCTTGCGGTTTAGGAGTCAGGTTTTCTTCTATATGACACTCAGAGAACATGAACAGAAGCCCCTAACAACGGAAAGGATGCAAGACACTTCCTAATGTCCTGCAAGACCAACAGGCCTCGTTCGCTTTGTAAAATTGCTGTAAGGTTTAAACAAAACCCTTTCCTTCCAACCACCTTCTCTTCAAATGAAGGTTTCTTTTTTTTTCTCTTTCACACTAGCACAAGCCATGAGCTCCATTTCAATAGGCATGTGTTTGTGTAGACATAACATCCCAACATTCTACTGTAAGTGCCTGCTCACACAGAGATCAATTACTCTTCAAGCGCGGGTCCTGACCTCAGGCAGTCTGCTCTTCATCTCTGGGTTAATGAAGCAGCAGCAGCAGGCCGGCACAGTGGAGGCTGGCAACGGTGGCTGTAAGGGGTCACATAGCAACAGATGGAGCCCATGAGCATGATTCACACATGGCGGTGTGTGATATCTCTAAGCGGAAGTTAATGCCTTATCATTTGAATTGCTCTTCTCCAAAAGGGTTCTGCCTTTTCCCTATTTTTCTTTACCTATCTTGGATTTCACACAGGGAACAAGGAGTTTCTTGTTTTCTGATCAACTGTGTGTGTGTGTGTATGAGGCTTGAAGTCAAGTCATATGTCTCCTGCTATAGTACTTTACCTTATTTTGTGAGAAAGGATCTCTCATTAAACCTGGAGGGGGGTTGTTTTTGTTTCTCTTTTGTGTGTGTGTGTGGTTATTTTGTTTGTTTGTTTGTTTGTTTGTTTGTTTTCCTCAACTGGCTTGACAGTCCCAAATGTCCAGTCTCCAGCTCCCTAGAATTAAAATTATAGGTACAAGCTGACCAACGTGGCTCTCCCTCCCCTGCCATAAACACACACATACAAGAGGTCCCTCTCCCAACTTAGGTGAGAGCCCTCCCAAACACCCAGCCCCCTGGACTAGCATGCTTTGTCTGTCATTCTTTGTGACTAATGGTAGCCTTTGTCACATTCCCTGAAACACCAATTAATTATTAGAAACAAAAGTGCATTGTGTATTCATTGGTGATTAATACCTCTATTGAAGGAATGGGCAGTTACCATTCACCAAAATCGGCCTATGGTGAAATTCACCTGCTTTTTTTTCCACATCCATGCTGCTTCCAGAAGCCACTTTTAGAGTTTCTAGACTTGACTATTCAGAAGAGCTTGCGCACCGACTGCTTTCCTGCCCATGTGCTCTTCCAAGTAATTTGAAACCACGTTGAATAACTGAAAACAAACAGAAGTCTGGAGACTCTGATCCTAATAGCTGACCCCAGAAGCACTTACCCCGATCCCCTGTTTGCTCTGTGATGGATGTTAGGAAACAAGCCTATAAGAACATAGTTCTTAAAGATGTCTGTCCTGTTCTGTTCTAGAGAGTTAGCCCACCTCAGAGAGAGGAAAAGATTGTCTCTGAGAGCTACTTTCTCTCACCCTCCTCCCCCCTTCGCATACCAGTGTAAAGCATGGCCGAGCTAAGCACCTGGGAGGTAGGAAGGGATGGTTCTATTTACAATAAAAAAAAAAAAAAGTAAAGGTTCTTGTTTAAAAGTACCATTTGTGTACACTGCAGTTTGGATCTTAAATGTCCTTTCAAATCCCATAGCTGCCACTGAGTTTACTCATGGTGTTCTATATTCTGTGGATTTAGGGAAATGTGTCACGTGTCACTGAAGCAGCACACAGAATAGTTTCAGCACCCTGAGAATCGTCAGTGGTCTGTCTATGTTACCCTTCCATTCATCCTTCCCTTCTGGCTAAGCCCTGACAATTATTGATGCTTTTTGTGGTCTCCATCAATTTGCTTGCTTTTCTATGTCATATGGTTGGAGTCCTAGCTCATGATGACTTTTCAGATCACCTTATTTCACTTAGTAATAGCCATGTAGGGATTTAAAAAAAAATATGTGTTCATGAAGTGACGCTCAATTTTTTGGCGCAGAGTAATATTCTATCATCTGGATATAACACAAAAGTAAATTTACTAATAAAGCAGGATCGACTTACAGTAAAGCACACAAGTATGACTTGATGAACTGCCATAAAATGAATCTTTCCATGCCATCAGCACCCACATGTTTCAAGAGGCATTGTAACACCAGTTCCTGGCACTCACATTCACTGCACACACCACCTAGGACAAGCAGGGGCCTGACGGTTAACGTGTGAGAAGTTTCATCTGGCTACTTAGGAAGTAGACCTGGGAGACATCTTTTCATCAGCAACTTAGAAAGCAACTAGCAATTTCCTCTCAAATCAGGCATGAGTCTGACTTAAAGAGAAAATGTAGTAAATAGTGAGAATGGTATTTATGTTCAGAAAAGAGTCCCATCCAGGACAGCAAACTGAGCTGCTGACAAGCAGCAGTTAGGCACGGTCTTGGTGGGCAGTCGCTCCTCTAAAGCTAACACTGTGAAGTAAGGCAGGATCAGATGAATCGTGGCTGGACAGTTTTCTGTGAACCGGCTTACTCGTAGGACTCAGGCATCGCCAGCAGGTCAAAGAACTGAGCAGAGTAAAGCTCCCTAGGGACATGGTGGATTTGCATCCTTCGGTGCCTACCCTGAAAGGGTTAAGTTGTTGTCCTGAACATGTGGAAAAAGACATGCAAAGAGCATGCTTACACCAGGCACAGACCTGAAGCAAAAGCAACCCCTAAGCACGCCAGCTGTAATGGGAAGAGCGTGTGTGTGTGTGTGTGTGTGTGTGTGTGTGTGTGTGTGTGTATGAATGTGTATTTCACATGAGCTACTTTTATGTAGCAAAACAAACCATCCAAGCAGTCTCACCTATCATGAGAAATTGAAAATGATGGAATCACCACCAGCCGTGCTGTTTCCCGGAGACTGATGGTCATGTGACGGGAGGATGAATTTTTAGCAGAGTCCCATGATATTCTCAAGGATAAAGCAGCTCACCAGAAAGGATTGGCTGACATTTTCTACACGGAATAGTTGTCTTGGTTGTGGTTAGCTTGAAAAAGCAGAGAGCACCCAGGGTCCATCTGCTCAGGATGAAGCAAGCATGCCCCTGAAATGACCTGCTTAGGAGGCAGTAAGGAGTAGGAACTATGCAGGTGATCAAAGTCTTGGAGTCCTCTATTTTACTAATATAAGGAAGCACCCTGAAATGGGGGGGAACTAGTCTTCATCACAAACACTGACAGCCAGATTTGGTTGCTATATGCCAGATCTGTACTGCACACAGATAAATTTCACCTAGCTTAATCTCATGGCACATTGCCATCACTCTCTTCTGATAATAAGACATCTGAGGGTTTCCAGTGGGTAGGACACTTTGGGACATTCAGATTCTGCCTTGACTGTCTTCTTTGATACTGTGCAAACAGGTCTCTGGCTCCTCAACCCACAAAGTCAAGTCAAGGCCCACACACCTGCTGCTTCCACGATACCAATGACGCGCCACGGTCAAGGGATTTGCTTAAGACAAAGTAGAAACATTTGTTCATTAACAGTGGCATTATTCCTTGTCTCAAACACTTGCTCCTAATGAAAAATAACTGATAATGTGCACTAAGCCCCACCTGGATTGAATAGTGGACACAGAAAAGCCCAGATACACTGGCCAACCTTCCCACAGTAGTGAGGCAGGCAAGCCAGTTCTAAGAGATGAAATTTGCATGAAGCTGAATGTGATAGTACTTGCCTGCGATCTCAGCTCTTACTGAGTGAGGGTAGGAGGATCAGGATTATCATCAACTATGTAGAGAATGGGAGGCCAGCCTAGGCTATATGAGACCCTATCTCAAAGATAGACAGATGGATGGATGGATGGATGGATGGATGGATGGATGGATGGATAATAGATAATAGATAATAGATGATAGGTAAGTAGAAAAATAGGTAGATAGGTGCATAGATAATAGAGAGATAGAGATAGATAGATAGATAGATAGATAGATAGATAGATAGATAGATAGATAGATAGAT
>NW_026596162.1:13091960-13109536 GCF_907164565.1 Psammomys obesus
GATAGATAGATAGATAGATAGATAGATAGATAGATAGATAGATAGATGACAGATGAAAACTTCAGATGGCAACTCCTCACCCCCCCAAGGGATATCATCTTTCCTCCATAGGCCTTGACTACTCTGCTTCCCCTAGAAGTCCAGAGTTACACTCTTCCCATTCCCTCCTACTTACCTCCAGTTTCTAGGAAACTAGGTAATCCATCACAGAAAGGCATCTCAGTTGGAGGCATTCTTACCAAAACTTCACAAACCCAAGGAAACCTTGAAAGGAAATCAAAACAACCCAGAAGAACATAAAGCAGGGATTGTTAGCCTAAAACAATACAATCAAGAGTATATCTTTCACTGGAAATGGGAGAATTAAAAATACTTCAGAGAACCATCTAGGAGTAATGCTGTGGTAAAGGAATTAACTAAACAACAATAAGTAGATACAATATGTCGAAAAAGACACAGAACCACAAATGAAAAGGCTCCTGATAGCAGACACTGAAACAATCTGAGTAACAACAAAAGTAGCCAGAAACACATGATGGCCCTGCACTGACATAAACACATGGTCTGACAACTCCGGACATGATAGAAGGAAAGACAAATCTTTCCCAGGGAAACTTCCAAATAACAGTTGCCAGATGATACCCACAGACACACCCGTCTAAGGGGCAGTACGCTGATCTGAGAAACTGGCTTCATAGGAAAGTGGGAAGGGGGAGAATAGAAAAGGGGAAACAATAGTAATTTAGCAGAGAAGACAACCATGCACAGCCTTCATCATGGAAGAAGCTGAACTTCACCTCTGATGAGTCGTATTGACAGCACATGCTCCCTAAGAACATAAGAAAGGCATCTCAGTTGGAGGCATTCTTACCAAAACTTTACAAACCCAAGGAAATCTTGAAAGGAAATCAAAACAACCCAGAAGAATCCATCATCTGTGAAATACATGACCAGTCATGATCGTGGAAATAGGCTTTGATTCAGGCTACGACCTGTGATATCCTGGGCAGGGTCCTGTAATTGATAAACAGTTCTAGGGAAAAACTGGTGAAATAAAAGTAAACAAATAGAATGATTAATAGTTTAGTTAACTGCAAGATAACAGCATACTTCTGACAAATGCACAATGGTCATAGGAGATTGATAACATCTGGAGGAACTGAACTAGGTAATATTTATATTTCAGTGAAAGTTACATAAATGAAATTACAATACAGACAAGAAAAATGAAAGGAGAAAGATGACTATAACAAGTTGATTCAAAATGAGTACTTAATAATACTATTAATTTCTCTTCTTCTTCTTCTTCTTCTTCTTCTTCTTCTTCTTCTTCTTCTTCACCCTTTGAGACAGTTTTCTATGTACCTTAAACTGGCATGTAACTTGCTAGACTGCCTATAGCCAAGTTAGCCTTATGCTGAAGATCTTCCAGCCTCAGTATTCGGAGTGCTGGGGCTATAAGCATTTGCTACCACAACCTCTTACAGACACAAGAGGCATCTCCTAGTGGCAACATCTTTTTCAAACACGTGGATAGACTCCCGAGCGCTTGTTTGGAGGTTCTAACAGAGGTAGTGCATCTCACATAGCCGTGACTGGTCCTCCTCTATCAGCGAAAGCCATCCTCTCCAAGCACCCGAGCACACAGCTTCTGGAGGGGCGCACCTGGAACAAGGAGGGCGGAAGGGGACACCCATCTACCCAGCCAGATCAGCCAACAACGGTGCTAGCATCGAAGTGAGAGGTGTCACAGCGAGATCACCCTTACACTCTACAGACATGCTCTTCTTCATCCCTTGCAACGGGCACGCAGATTTTAGAGGGATACATAACGAAAGTGCTCAAGTCATCAGCTGGTTCAAAGTAACCCCATGGCCTCTTGAGTATTTTCCCCGGCTAGGTGATGTGAGCAGAGAGTGTGCAGATATGCAGTCTCCTCTCCACGTTTACTGGCAAAAGGCACTTTCTCCTTCCTGAATCCTACTGAACACTTCAACTATTTCTAGGTGGACTTTCAGGCTGGGGAGTGTACACAGGATGGAAAAGGGCTGTGCGAGTGTCATTTGCCTAAGGCAAGGTGGCTTCAGTATTCCACATGTAGGTCAGCGTTGACAGAGCAGTTTTCACTTGAAGCTGTGCAGGGTTTCAGACACCCACCTCCAACCTCCAACCTCAGGGAGGTGAGCTGGACTCCCTGCATGGCCTCAGCCACCTGGTTCGGTATTTGTATGTCTGCTGAAAAATGTATTCAGCCTCACTAAGCAGCTCTTGGTGAAAGATCATCGTAAGCAATTTTTCTCAGTTTGACACGCACACAAAACAAACCAAAGCGACGCTTGCCCAGCTGCTTCAGTGACACTACCGAACAAATGACGCCTGCTGCAGAAGGGTAGAATCTGGAGATCACTTGGAACAACTTCTTAAGCCAAAAATCATTCGGGGCATAGGAGGAAGGCTGAGGAGATGGCTCAGTCACTAAAATGTTTGCTATGCAAGCATGAAGACCTAAGTTCGAATTCCCAACACCCACATAAAAATTCATATACAGTTGCACATACCTGTAAATATAGTGCTGGGAAGGCAGATACAGGGAGACCCACTGGAGCTTGCCAGCCAGATAGTCATGACAAATTGGTGAGTTCCAGCTTCAGGGAGAGATCCTGTCTCCAAACATGGTGGAAAGTGACAGAGAAACACACCCAACATCTAGCTCTGGCTTCTCCGTGCATGCATACATACATGTTCTCCCACCAGCAAAGAACATGTATCATACATGCGTGCACACACACACACACATATGCGCACATCATCACTTGGGAATATTTGGCATGATACTAAACATTCAACATTTTTAAGGATCAGCATCTCTGAGGGATCTTGCACTTTCCATCTCCTACATAGGTAGAGGGTAGACAGAGTTCATGTTATCAGAGTACCTTATAGCTAGGACATAAACAGCCTGGCTTCAGCCAATCAAGATATAGAGATTCACCTGTGTCTGCCTCCGGAGCATTAGGAATAAAGGAATGCGCACATCCAAATAATTTTATTTTTTCAGTGCAGAGGCATTTTGTCTTTATGGCATTAACATAATGGGTATAAGAGCAAATGTAATACTGATTGATAGTCTTTAATAAAAAACCTCCAAACATGCAATGATCTAAAACCTGAAAGCTTTTCAATGCCAAAGCCATGTCACAAGTGGAAAATAGCACCCCTGACCTCATGTGACAAGTTGCACTTAAAACATGTGCAGAAAATATGGCATTAAATTATCTTTAGGCTACATGAATAAGCTGTATATATATATATATATATATATATATATATATATATATATATATATATATATATATATATATATATATATATAAACCTGAAATGAATCTCATGTTTGGACCCATCCTCAAGTTATCTCATTATGTACATGCAAAAGATGCCTGAATCTGAAACTCAAATGACTTCTTGACCCAAGAATTTTAGGTTTGGATACCCAAGCTATGTAGGATACATGGGGGGGAAAGCTCAGAAAGGAGAACGGGAGACTCGGGATCCCCAGGCCTTTCCCTGAGGTTGCATGAGCAGAAAGCAATTGCTGGGCAGAGGAGGCTGGTGGAGCTTTCTGCAAAGTGAGCCGTTTCCACTAGTCATCACTCATTCAAGGGCAGGATCCTGATGCTGCGGCTGCTTTGACTCCCCCATGCTCCTCTAAGTAACCTCTAAGCCATGCTCTGGTAAGTCCCCCCAAAAATCCGTTCCTTCGCTAAGCTGAGCTTGGGTGAAATCTTTTTTTTATTTTTCTGTTATCAGTGTCCCATCTAGGGTGAATAGATGGGGCTTCACATCTCCCCACTGAAAGTCACATAACAAGTGGTACTCAAAGGGCAGAAGAGAAAGGAGTTCCTAGATCTGGGGAAAGAGGAGAAGGGAGAGGAGGGGAAGGGAGGAGAGGAGAGGAGAGGAGAAGAGGGGAGGGGAGGGGAGGGGAGGAGGAGAGGAGAGGAGAGGAGAGGGGAGGGGAGGGGAGGGGAGGGGAGGGGAGGGGAGAGGAGAGGAGAGGAGAGGAGAGGAGAGGAGAGGAGAGGAGAGGAGAGGAGAGAGGAGAGGAGGGGAGAGGAGAGGTCAAGGCAACAGCTAAAGCCATGAGTCTTCCATATAACCATGGAGGAAGGCGGGACTCTGGGCTGAGTAACTAGAATGTAAGAAATAATATTCACTCGGAAAAATTTCTGATATGCAAAATAGCCAGATGATGAGATTCCAGACAGAGTATGTGGCAGTTTGAATGAGAATAGTTGGCATAGACTCATTTATTTGAATACATGCTCTCCAGCTGGCAGAACTATTTGGGAAGGATTAGGAGGTGTGGCCTTGATGGAGGAGGTGTGTTACTGAGGGTGGGCTTGGAGCTATCTAGAGCCCATGCCTTTCCCAGTCAGTGCTCTTTGCCTGGTGCCCATGAACCCAGCTACTGCTCCAGCACCAAGCCTGCCTGCTTTCTGCCATGCTCCCTGTTATGATGCTTATGGACCCTCAGTCTCTGGAACTGCGGGCCCCAAATTAAATGCCATGTTTTATAAGCTGCCTTGGTTGTGGTGTCTTAGGACGGAAATTTAAAAAGTAACTAAGGCAGATGGGAGGACCTCTTGAGTAAGCATGAAGCCTCAAGTTCAGACCTGGAATTAAGAGAGCCTCACGTACCTTGTATGACACTGTAGACTCCGTGGAGGACTGAGGAACTGGGACTGGACAGGTTTCAGACATAGGCCCAGATCCATTTTTCTTTCTTTCTTTGGTGAAGAACTCATTAATAGGTTACTGTTAAATTCCATTGTGATAAAATGTATTTTATAAGACTTTTTTTTTTTTTCTTCTCTGCCAGCCTTTTAAATCTGATGACTGCAAATGTGGCTGTTTTGGTAAAGGTTCCATTTGTCTTGGGAAAACAGGAGTTTGTTCTGCTATCACCAAGGAGAGTTCTCCATAAATGTTAATTAGATACTGATAGAGGCGTTTGTCTTCTATGGCCCTGGTAATAGTCTGTATAATGGTTTTATCAGTTATTGAGAGAAAGGTATAGAGACTGCCAACTGTTTTGACATAAATCCAGCCAAAGGCATGCAGAGGGCCACACACCAATATCTCTAAAGATAGAAAAGGCCATCAGTGAGCTAGAAGGAATGGATTGCTGGGTGTAGTACTGAGCACTCTTTAGATTGCTGCTGAGCCCTGAAGTACGGACACTTACGGGACCAACAACCACGTTTGTGCACAGAGCTAGGGGCCTTCCTTCAGCGTCCCTGATGAATTTTCTAATGAAAGAAGTCGAAACTGTAGATGAGATGGACCCACTTGAAAAAGAAGAATTGGTTCAGGAATCACAATCTTTGGGGATCCCCCCTGAGTGCCAATCGCCAGTAGCAATGTCGTAATATCATTAACCTTATTCCTCTCGCTCTGCAAAAGGTCACTCTATCTGTGGACCACGCAGCCACACACTCACACAGATAAGAGGCCGCTAACAAAAGCCTGACTGTTGGCCGCCCCACTTGTGCTATCTAACCCAGTTAGCACATTTCCCAGCATTCTGTCACAAAGTCATTGGCAGTGTCAGTGTTGGGGAACTGCATGGCTCAGATGTTTCTAAACCCTTTTAATCCATGACAAAGGCCTCCATTTACTGTTGTTTTTGTTTTCCTCTGCTGCCCTACAGCATGGCAGCTAGTGTGTGCTCCTGATAAGCAGTGAGCAGAGCAGATGAGGGTCGGTTTCCTTGCACACACCGCCACGCAACCTGCCAAGGCCCAGATGGGGGCTGTGTCAAGGTTTTCCCTCCCCCAACCAGTAGTCAGTGCCAATGACACCCAGGACAGTGGTTCCTGGGCCAGATAACTTCAGAAGAACACACAACTAATTTGTGTGTGTGTGTGCCTGTGTGTGTGTCTCAAAAAATGACATTCATTTAGCATTATCTAATTTGAGGGATGCTTTCTCTAGGGCAAATAATTTCATTTTAATAAATTGAGAGGGTAGCAGACTCACAATGAAGAGCAAAAAGGAAAAGAAAATACTCCTGTCATCTGGGTCTTTTTTTCCCCCTTTTTTTGAAAGGTTACTTTTTTCTTTCTCTTTGCAAGGCAGAAAAGAAGATTAGACTGCGCTGCTCCAGGAAACAATGCTGATATTTGCTGCTCTTGACAAAAGAAGCTTGTGTGTGTCCAGGGGAGTGTGACAGAGGGAACAAGAGGCCTGTGGTATGAATGGTAGTAGCCTAAGCTGGATTGGGAAGGGAAATCGTGGAGGACTTGACAGTCGGTTGACTCCTTGGCCTCGGAGAATGTCTCCACTGCCAAGTTTAGATGAAGAGGGAAGGCGGTTCACAAAGAAACGGCCCTGCACTGCTACAAGCATGTGATACCCCGCAGGGTGAAGTCAGCGAAGAAACGGTTGGGGTGGAGGAGGCTTCTGAATATGGTAGGGAAGCCCAGAGGCAACAGCGCACAGAGACTCCAGCACGCAAAAAGATAGGAGACTTCTTTCCTGCCTAAGAAGTCAATAACTGAGTTTAGATGAAAAGCCAAGGAGCAGAAACACCCGCCAGGAAAGACCTCACGGAAGCATTTTAGGGTAGCGGAGGTGGGCGGGGCATATGTTTAATCCTCAACCAGGGGCCCGATTCTGAGGGCCTGAGGGTTGATATGCAGCACCCATGCAGAAAGAATGGCAGGACGGCCCGCATTTGCAACCCCAACCCTGGGGCTCAGGCACAGGCAGAACCCTGGAGCCATCTTGACCAACCGGCCTAGATGAATTGATGAATTCTGGGTTCAGTGAAAGACCCTGTCTCCAAAAACAAGCTGGAGAAAGATGAAGGAAGCCATCCGACATAAGCTTCTAGCCTCTAGGCTCACACCCACACACCTGCTTGTGACCCATACAAACATGTACATACACAAACATCACATAAATAAGTAAGCAAATGTAGAATATTCGCCCAGCCGTGGCATCTATCTTATCCGTGTTAGGGTGTGTCTTCATCCTCACCTTTGGTTCCCAAAGGAGCTGAAACGATTTTTGAAAACAACTTTAAATGCTTTATCTATACTGACAATCAATCTTTTATTTATTTATTTTTTTTATTCACAATAGCTGTGCTTCTAAACTCTCAAGGCCTTTCCCAGGCTTCTTGGTTTTCAAATGATGAAAAGATATTATCTTCCTAGGCCCAGTGGAGGCCAGGAAGATGGAGAGTGTGGGCTAATTCTATCGCGGAGATTTTCTTTTCCCAAGTCTACGCCTTCAGCAGAACACAGTCTCATTTTTCCCTCTCGAGCTCTCATACAGCTTTTACTTTTTTAACATCACCTGTGCCACACTGCCCCTGGCACCTCCTACCCTCCAAACAGCTGGGGCCGAAGTAGCTACCTCGCCGTGGTAATGACACAGATGTAGTTTCCTCCCAGACTTGGTGGTGAGGGGAGCTCATTTTCCACCAAACCTGCAGTGGCTGAACGCAGGTGAACGCCTCCCCCCATGGGTTATCATTACAAAATGGTGTTGGGCAGGTTGCAGGGACAGCTCCTGCCTTCCTGACGTTCAGCCATCACTCACTGTGCCTCTCCTTCAGTTCGCTCTCTAGCCCGTGTCCTTCCCAACCTGCCCCTACAATTTCATCCTTCCCCAACTCACTTCCATCCTGCAACACCCCGCCTACATCTTCTGAACTTGGGCAGCACCCTGAGAGCACTCAGACTCCCTCCCTCGGAACTGGCTGTTCAGAGGCTCTAACCTGAAAATCTGCCTCTCGCCTTTCGAAGCCACACCCGGCTATCTCTTAAGATCTCATCCAAGGCGCACAGCTTAGCTTCCCCCCAGTTGCATAAATCGGCATCAAATACCTGAATTCCGTTCTTAGCTCTTCCTCTTCCCTCTCCTCCCCCTTCTCTCCCTTCCTTCCTTCCTTTCCTTCCAGCAAATGCTGATGACATCCTACTCTACATTAGGTACTCACTTTTTTGTTGTTGTTTGATTTGGGTTTTTTTTTTTTTTTTTTTTTTTTTTTTTTTTTTTAGACAAGGTTTCTCTGTGTAGCCTTGGCTGTCCTGGACTTGCTTTTGTAGACCAGGCTCGCCTTGAACTCACAGAGATCCGCCTACCTCTGTCTCCCCAAATGCTGGGATTACAGGTGTGCATCACCGTGCCCGGCTCTAGGAACCTTTAGGGAGTTAGATTATAAGAGTGAATGGGACAAACTCTTTTTAGTACAACACTTACATTTACAGGGTGAAGACAGACCGTGAACTCCCAAATAAGCAAGAAGACTATCCATCATCTAACAACGGGCCAATGGGCACTGAGGGTGATAAAGAAAGCTCTGTGGATAGTTTACATGGCTACTGAGGATGCCCTCTTCCGGGAGATGTGATGGCAATGACCCAAGGGGGAAAATGTGCTCCACAGTTGAGCAGAACATTTGAGTGAGGGCAATCTGCATGCAAAGATCTTAAGATAACAGTGAACTGGGAAGTGTGATCTTTTCCCTTACCATGGCTATGCCATAATTATATGTGTCATACAGAATGTTAGTAATACACACAATAAACACGTAGCATGATGTGGAAGTCCATGTTTATTACGTGTTGACAAGATTTTTCTCCTACAGTGAACTCTCGCTGTTAGACTGCTAGCCAGCCTCAGAGATTCTCTTTATATTTGAAAGCATCGAATGCAAAACAGACCCAAAGTTCTCATATCTGATGGGGAAAAAAATGTCAGACTTCTGCATAACAGTAAGCCAATTCATTGTACAACAGCTCTCTGGACCGAATGATGCTGAAACCCGAGAGAGAAATTAATGCACAGCTCATCAAGATTTACACCTAAGCACACGCCTAGCTCTTGACTTTTCCTCATTAACTTTTATGGCACAAAGTTCTTTCAGCTGCCCCCTCTCACTGAATGACCCCGAGTTTCCCATCATGCATTAACCAGCTTCCCCTAGCTCAGCCGAACACATCATAAAATTATTTTCAGTGTGAGTGAGAAACACCTTTACATTTTATGACTCGTACAATAAAGAAACAAGAAAAATATGCAATTTATAAAATGATAATATGCTGTAATATGGAGCTTTTAAGTTAATGGGACATACAGGGAATGGTGTCATTAAGGAAGAGGGAGGGGGTGAGGAGGAAGGAGAGGAGGGAATACTTTATCATACCTAAGTGCCGAGGCTGACAAGAACTCGGAAGACACAGAACATGCACATGCTGTCATTTTTTTCCTTAGAACAGAGTTTTCTGCATTAAACAAACAAACAAACAAACAAACAAAACCATGGAATAGAAGCACCATAGCTTGTGCAGGGGAGGCAGGCCATGTACCTGCCTGTCTTGGCTCCCTCCACCCCACCCTGCAGGCAGAAGTCCCGGGAAATGCAACCTGAAGAACCGGATTTCACTCTGGCTGAGTCACCCCAGGGTCCACCTTGTGATGTATTAAAATGTGTTCAAATCCTGTTCTGAAAACTTTGCACAGCACTGTATTTGTCAGGATTCCTCAGAGGAATGCAGCAACTTCCAGCATAGGAAGTGGTGTGAGCTGGGAAAAGGGCAGACTAGCTACACTACAGTCTGGTTCCGGCTTCCAGCCGAGCAAAAATCTGGAAGTGCACAGGCACATGGGCTCTCACCCAAGGCTGGTGAACACCCTTAAACTCCTCCCAAAGTTGGGGCCAAGAACGCGCTTAAGAAGCCTGCTGAGTTTCCTCTTCACAGAATAGTTCAATGCAAGCCGAATGCTGGCAAGCGATAAGTCGGGGATTCGTTCCCAGCTTCAATAACACAGACTGTGACTCCCTGGTTGGTTGGAAGCCATGTTTTGTGGTCAGAAAGAGCATCTTCCTCCTAGCATTAGCTAGCTAATCTTGGTGAAGTTCCTGGAAAGAGCTGTTTCTCGGGTTTCTAACATATAGAATGGGAATATCGGTAATTGGTAATATACACCATGTGGAATTGTAGAGATGGTTGGGTTGGTGGGCTAAAGTGCTCAAGACCATGTCTGGCTCGTGGTGAGCTCTAGGCTACCTTCCTGGGAAAGACAGTGGAAACCACTGCTTCACAAAACACAGCAGATGCACCCCAACTCCTAGAGAAATCTCTTCTCTCTCTGTCTTTGTGTGTGTGTGTGTGTGTGTGTGTGTGTCTGTCTGTCTCCCTCTTACACACACACCTAGTATGATATGTACTGAGATGAAATACATTTAGAACCAGAATATGAATGAGGTACCCTATGAGAAAGGCTTTAGGGGAAAAAAATCGCTGCTCATGAATCTTCAATGCATTAAAATAGCTTTTCAAAATTCCACACAGCGCTGTATTAGTCAGGATTCCCCCAGAGAAATAGAATGGGATGCGCACAGATGATATAGCTAGAGATAAAAATAGATGGAGACAAGGCAGGGAGGGGAGCTATAGGAATTGGTTCTTGCGATTATTGAGAGAAGGAACCCTGTGATCTACAAACTGGAGAGCCCAGAAAACCGGTGAGCACCACAATCCAGTGTGAGTCGAGAGGCTGATGACGTGAGCACCACTTGGAGCCCAAAGCAAGAGTGCCGAGGTCTCCAGAGCAAACTATTCACGGTTCAGCTCCGCCTGAGAGTTTGCTCTCTCCTCCTCTTTCTTAATTATTGGGGCCTCTGAGGAACTAGTAAAGACATCTTCAAATACTGGTCTCTTCTAGAAACACCATAACAGATACAACCAGAAACAGTATTTTACCTGCTGTCTGGGCCACCCTTAACCCCGTCATGCTGACATGTACTGTTAGCTGATAGGAATTCTTCATTGCTTCATGTCTCATCAAATAACATAGCTTTCCCATTCTCTGTGACCTCTCAGCACAAGTAAGCTCTGCTGGCCAGTCACCCACTCACAAGATTTTGACACGGCCTGGCATACACACCACACGGATGAGGACTGCTAACGCTTATTCTGGATGAGATGTGAGCGCGCTTCGGTGCTGTCCCATGACTCTGTCAGCTGGAGACCCACATCGAGCAAGTTAGGTCAGAGTGACTCTGGGAGAAGTACGTGGCTAACGCCTTCCCCGTTAGTTCTCAAGTGTGCAAATCTGACCCCAACGGACCGAACCTATGTTCTCACTTTGCAAACAGAAGCACTGATGCTAGGAAAGGGATCTCTTCAAGGGTGGGAGGAAGAACTAGTGCTTTTTTTTAAAGCATTTTAACACAATCAAAATGCCATGGTTCAAAGCAAGACGATTGGAACCATGCAGAATCCTTTTGTTTTTAACCTCTCATTCCCTTTTCCCAAAACCATATTTTTCACAATTTCGTATATATATATAAAGTATATTTGATCATACTCAACTCTATTACCCTCTTTCTATATCGCTTCTGCATGACTTTAATGTCCTTTGTTCTGTGTGTGTGTGTGTGTCTGCGTGTGTGTGTGTGTGTGTGTGTGTGTGTGTGTGTGTGTGTGTGTGTGATACTGAGTTCAACTAGCAATGCTTGTATGAGCATAGGGTCAAGGCTATTTACAGGAGAATGGTCATCTTACCAGAGGCTACACCACTAAAGAAATGACATCATTTCCCCTGATAACAAAGAACTGCCAATATAGCATGAGCCCCTACCACATCTACAATGGAATGTTGAGGGGCTTAGTCTTGAGTGGGTCTTGTGCAGGTAGCCAGCTGATGGAATTCTTTATCAAGGAGACAAACAGACCACCACTGTCACCAGCCTTGCATGCTCTTCAGTTGACTTAGTGTCCCATATGATTCTAACAAAGCCTCCAGGCTCACAAGTAATTTCCAAACATCTGAACCATCTTGTCCATGAAGATCCTACCCCACCCCATTCTGGTGCTTTAGCTCAGAATCTGCTGGGCCAGACTCCTTTGTTAATTATGACTTGAAAATGGCTTCGAGAAATGCCCTGTGATGCGCAGTTGACCTGTTATTCAAGTAGTAGCCTATCATCCCTGAATAATGAAACCCGAGTTAAGGACAGTCGGGTTGGGCTTGGGGAGTTGGCATAGTCAGTACAGTATCTGCCACCCCAGCATCAGGACCTGAACTGGGAACCCCAACCCCCCGGGTAAAACTCAGCCATAGAGGTAATAATCTGTAACCCCAACACAGGCTAGGCAGAGAAACATGGATCCCAGGAGCTTCCTGACCAGCCTGTGTAGCTGAACAAAGGAGAGCAAGGATCAGTGAGAGGTCCTGTCTCAAGAAAAGGGTGCAGAGCTATGAAGGAAGAAATCAACAGTAATGATGTTTCCATGCACATCCCTCCCCACACACATGTGCACTAACACCTACGTAAAACACACACACACACACACACACACACACACACACACACACACACACGGAAGTCAGAGGACAGCTCAGGTCTTGGTCCTCCTCTTCCTCCTGACCTTGTTTGCATCAGGATCTTGTTGATGCTTTCCCACCGTGTGTGCCAGCTGGCCTGCAGCTCCTGGTGATTCTCCTGATCCCACTCCCATCTCCCATGAGGAGAACCGGGTTGCAGACGCTAGCACCATTCATCCAGTTTTGATGTGGACTTCAGGGACTTTGAACTTGAGTCATTAAGTTCACGCTGAGCCATCTCCCCAGCTGGAGACGGTGGAGCAGTGTACCCAGTGTCAAAGTCTTGGGAAAATCCTGAAACACAAAGAGCGTTTCACAAAGGGAATTGCCCAACGCCACCTACCATAGCACATCTCTGTTCATCAGAGGAAGAGCACCGGCTGGAGCCTGAAAGGCAAAAGCTACCAACAGGTCCCTTGTTGTTGTTGTTGTTGTGTGTGTTGTTGTGTTTTTGTTTGTTTGTTTGTTTGTTTGTTTGTTTGTTTCAGACACGGTCTTGCTGTGCTGGCTTGGAACTCTCCATCTTCCTGCCTCTGCCTCTTTTTTTTTTTTAAGATTTATTTATTTATTATGTATACAGTGTTCTGTTTGCATGTACACCTGCACACCGGAAGAGGGCCTCCAGATCTCATTATAGATGGTTGGGAGCCACCATGTGGTTGCTGGGAATTGAACTCATGACCTTTGGAAAAGAGCCTCTGAGCCATCTCTCCAGCCCTTGCCTCTACCTCCTGAGTGCTGGGATTGTGCTTGTGATGCATGCTTTCATTTGTTAATAATAAATAGTTTTGTTCGCTAAAGGATATTGATTGTTTGGACGATGTCATATGTGGCTGGGCACCATGCTAAACTCAGGGACTGGCTGAACAAAGCTGTAGTCAGGAAGAGATAGTGTGTGTAAGTGTGAGTTGAGCTGTGGTATTTTGAGGCCCACACCTTTAAGGCAGGTAGATGAATGACCAGTAATGAGTTCCAGGGCTGCAGATGTAGTTCAGTCAGGAGAGTACTCAGCTGCCATGCACACAGCCCTGGGTTTGACCTTCAGCACCACATAAAACTGGGTGAGGTGATACGTGCCTATAATCTTCATAGTAAGCAGGTAGAGACTAATAGTTTGGTTACTGCGATGCAGTCAACGTCGAATCCATGGCCAGTGGAGTCTTTCTGGAACAATTGGATGGGCTGGGGCAGACAGTGACCTCCTGTGTGCTGCTGTCTGGACAGAGTGTCTTCCCCATCATACCGGATCCCTGCTCCTCCAGGCTGCAGCCCTACGGTAGAAATGTACTGCCATACAGAAAGGGAAGAGGGCTTTTGCTGAAAGCCTTCCTTTGTCTGCCTTCCAGCCTCGCTTGCCGTCTAAAAGAATCTCCACAAAGTTGATGTTTCCGTTTCTTTAATTCACTGTTCAAGATGACACAGCCCCGGCCCAGCTGTCTGCAGAGCACAGAGAGTGTGTAAATGTTGCCAGTGTTCCGGCCTCTTTTCTTTCTTTGGGTCAGATGCAAGGCTGTCACAGTGTACGCTGTTATTTAAGGGAGACACTCAGATGTTCCCTTTCTGTGGCGGCAGAGATCTTTTCAAGGGAGCCTCTTTATTCCTCTGACATTTCCACTCTTGAAAAGCTGACCCAGTTCCCGCAGAATAACAAAAGCAGCACACAGGGAAAACAGATTCCCCTGAGGGGCTGATAAACCCAGGTGAACTCTGGCCAACTGAGTTTCCCTTTGAGAACCAGGCTCACTGCCAGGAAGGCTGGGGCAGATAGAAGCATCTCAGAGATAATGTGGACAAATGAGGATCTGCTCAACCGAGCTGTCTCTCAGGATGTGGCTCTGATGTGAGTCTGTGGGGAGGGGGGCTTGGTCAATCACCAGAATGGACCAGAACTCAGGCCATTTCTCATTCACCATGGGAACCAGCTTCTTGAGACATTGGCACCATTTTAAGTTTAGAATCCAGAAACAAGAAAGGGCTGAAGGGGCTGAGCACTGTCCCTCTGTAGCTCTAACTACTTCAAACACCACAGTTACTCATTACTGTTCACCGAGAAAATTCTGAAGAGAAGTCGGTCTCCTTATTGACTGGAGTGTCCACCCTTCACAGAAACTGCATTTATAAATGACTCAGCTTCTTTCTTTCCCCTAACAAAACTAGAAGCCAGACTTCCTTCTTCTCTGTCTGGATTTTAAAGCCATGACTGCTTGTGCCTGGCCTAAAGTTGGCCTTTCTAAGGCCAAACAGTTTTTAGTTGGCATGTGCAGAGGAAGACAAGTCTTATTTAGAATACATGTTCTTTATATCAGTTTTAGAGGTCAAAGGGCACCCACAGAGGCAAGCCTCAGACTATACTATATTTAAATCATTCATTGCCTTTTTTGTAGCTGGTTGTTGTTGTTTGGTTGTTTGCTTTGGTTTGGTTATTATTTTTGTTTTCTGTTCATTTTGTTTGCCTTGTTTTGATCTAATCATTCAACATGTGGCTTCTGGAAGCATCTGTAGGAACCACTGTAAAACCTGGGATAATAAAGATAGCTCTGACCATCACGTCATTATCGGATCACTAAGAACAGAAGCTAGAGGAGAAGCAGTAAAAGGGCCTCCAGAGTGGGAGAAACACAGCTCGCTCCACCAAAGAGGAATAGGGAAGTTTGTGAGGTCATGTCCACGGACTCCTGAGGGGTAGGAGGGGCAGGCTTGGAAGGTTTCCTGAGCCGTGGCAGGACTTTAACCCATGCCCCAAGTGCCAGAGAAGCTTTCCTGGCCTCATTCCAGTTCAGCAGTGACCAGGGATTGGCAGGCTATCTCTGCCCCCTTGCAGTAGGCTTTGTGGATCCTATTGCATGTTCAGTCTACAGAGGAGGAATATGGAAATCCTCCCGTGCCAGGGTCATGCTTCTTCTTTGTGTCATTTCTTTGAAACCTGTGACAGAGGTAGTAGCATCATTCCTGTTTTTTTCAGTAAACAGAGAACAAAGAGGTTAAACTATCTGACCAGCAATCAGAACCTATGAGTAAACATCTTTGTCATAAAAAGTGTGTGTATGGCTTAAGGGTTGGCATGAAAGTCTCAGAATTCACGGTGAGTCCGAGCTCTAGATCTAGAGGAGAGATACAGCACGAGATAACCCTGACCAAGTTTTCATTCTTCCTTGGCCTCAATTTCTTTGCTTCCAAGAAAGGGTAATAATAATTTCAATGGCTTATTAGTGTTGGATAAGATTATGACTGTATTAACATTATGAACTCCTCCCCAGGTATAACAAGCACTCGATACAGAATACTAATCCCAAAGGTGAAGGTCAGGGTAGAGCGTCTCTTTCCCTACATCACTTCTACATTTTCCTTTCCTATTTTGTCAGCTCCACCCTCATTATGGAAGGTCTGCTGACAGTTCAAGGTCAAGGTCTAAGGCACCATGAATAGTCAGCTTTTACATCTGACCTGCCAGTGAGGACATATTAGGTATAAGATATTCTGTGTGTGTGTGTGTTTTTGTGTGTGTGTGTGTGTGTGTGTGTGTGTGTTTGTGTGTGTGTCTCAGATTAGCAACTATTCTGAGGCTTTGAGAACAAGGAAGAATATTTTCTCCTTACTTAGTGGCAAAGACAATAATTCAACAATGGACAATAGATAAACTGAAAAGATGGAGCCAACTGAACACGCCTGAAAAAGCTAACATTCAACAAATAAATCAAAGACTGGCATAAGCTAGAGGATGGACCAGCTGTTAGTCATACACAGAATTCACAGGTCTACCTACAAAGAGGTGAGGGTCAAGCCCAGAAGCCCAACAATGCACGAGTTCAGTCTCGGCCAGTTATCACCCACTGCATCAAGAACAATAGTAATAAACGATTGGGGAATAGATGGGGTGTGTGGAAAGCACAGGAGGCCTAGCTCCTTGGGCCATCACTACTCTCTGGCACATTTGCCAAGAGAGAACCAAGAGAACATGGTTCTTGAAGACCCCTGTGTTTACTAGCCTTGACAAAAGGGGGCTGGTAGGTAAGTGGAGGTACAAACCCTTTACTGCAACCTGCTAGGAGACACAGCTGGCGTGTGGCCAGACATGGATGATGTTAAAGACACTAGCCAAGATGTCCATGGGTTTCCAAGGTGGTCCTCCACTGAGCACCGTTGACATTGCAGAGACAATTGTTTCCCCCACCATTCCTTGACCATCTGTCTCAATCTATTTCAATGATCCCATCCACTTTAAACTAAAATAAAAGCTAATACTTATTTCCAAAGGGGGGGAGGGAAGGGGAATAAAGAAAAGAAAAAGAGGAATAAAAACATCTAAAACTAAGATCAAGGTAGGATGGTGAGGTTTTCTTTATGCATTCAGGCAGGGGTTAAGGTGAAAATCAGGTGGAGAGGCATAGAGGGGATGGGCTGTAGTGAAAGGTTAGGAAATGATCCAGCAGAATGAATGATATTTGCCATAGGAGCGGAGGAAGAGAAGAAGCCGCATTCTGGGTCAGTGGGGCGAACCTAAACCTTACAGTGAGAACTAAAAAAAAGCTTGTTTCAACACTGAGCTGGTTTTTAAATTTTTCTTTTTTGTATCTAATGAGGGTTACTTATATATATACTGAAGTGTGTGGGCATTTTTCTTATCAAGATTATCAGACACCAAGACAATTGAAAATTCAATTCGTCAACAACCTCCTGGATTCCTCTTAGGTTCTAATACTTTTCTCTTTGCAAATGCAATGAACATTCTGGAGCTCTTTTCTTTTCTTTTTTTTCTTTTCCTTTCTTTTCTTTTTTCCTTCTCTTCTTTCCTTCTCTTCTCTCTCTCTTCTCTTCTCTTCTCTTTTCTTCTCTCTCTCACTTTCTTTCTTTGTAGTTTTTTGAGACAGGGTTTCTCTGTGTCACCCTGGCTGTCCTGGACTTGATTTGTAGACCAGGATGGCCTCCAGCCCACAGAGATCTGCCTGCCTCTGCCTCCCAGAGTGCTGGGTGTGGCAGCACACCCTGCTCTGGAGCTCACTGTTTAAGCCTATTCTTATGCATGACTTTGTGATAGACCCTGGAGTTGCAGGGGACAGGAGCATTCTCTGAACACCTATGTGCAGAGACTGACAAAAACAACCAAACAGACAAACAAAAAACACAACTACCTACAACTGAAAAAAAAAAAAAAAAAAAAAAAAAAAAAC
>NW_026596162.1:13109636-13142752 GCF_907164565.1 Psammomys obesus
AAAAAAAAAAAAAAAAAAAAAAAAAAAAAAAAAAACCTTGAGCAACCCTATAAATCAAATGATGGAAAAGAGCAGCCCTCTGAAGCAGCGTGGGGTAAATGCTGCATATAAATCTCTGCGTTACTACAAACCTCGGAGGCACTGCAACCACCCTCAGGTGCTCTGGAACCATTCCAAAAGGCACAGTTTAGTTAAATGTGCCCATCCAGATGTCAACATAAAATTAAAGCCCTTCCTGGACTCCAAACCGGAGACAGCCTTAACGTCTCTGCACGACTAAGGCACTTCTTCGGGTGTTTAGTGCAGGGTGAAGGAACTG
The DNA here is from genome assembly GCF_907164565.1 of Psammomys obesus. Taxonomy (NCBI): domain Eukaryota; kingdom Metazoa; phylum Chordata; class Mammalia; order Rodentia; family Muridae; genus Psammomys; species Psammomys obesus. The sequence goes on from NW_026596162.1 coordinate 13,109,956, forward strand.
GGAAGGAATTTCAGAGAAGTTGTTTTAAATGTCTTTAAAAAAAAAACATTTGAGAAGAGGGATCAGTGCAAGAGAAGCCTCTTCTGAGGGAGATTTAAAGTACTTCAGAAAGAAGAGGGACCGGAAGCGAGCTGGTGGGCGGGACCACAGGTGATCTGAGTCTGTCCAGAGACCCTGGCAACTGAACAGGACCCAGGACTTTTCCAGAAGTTCAGAGAATCCGTGCAGTGCTTGCTTGTTTTGCTAGCGTCCCATGTTTTTACGCAGGGTAGTTAAGTCTCTTTGGCGCAGAAGTACACGTGTTGATTCTTAACTATAATGAAAAAAAAAAAATCTTGAAAATGACTGGGTTACTTGTGGAATTTGAAATAACAATAACAACTACAAACCATATGGCCAAAAAGATGAAACTCACAAACCTTTGTTTTAGGGCCTTGCTTCTAAGGTGACATTAGTGTATGTTTCCAAGGGATTTCTTTCTTTTGCCCCCGGTGGAGAAAGAAATCTGTCAGGTGTCAGTTGTGAGATAAAATACTGCACGAGCATGATAACAGGACACACACCACTGTGTGCTGTACGTGTGCGTGCGTGTGTCATAGCGTTTGTGGCGTGCGCACACTTATGTGTGTAGGTGTGTGTGGCTATTTGCCTTGGAGGGGGCTGGAGGAAGTGTCCTGCTCCACCACTTCCCACCTTCCTCCCTTGAGGCACAGTCCCTCACTAGAGCTAGCCCAAGGCCGGCAGTCCCCACAGTCTCCTGTATCCAGCCCCCGTGCTTGGGTTACACACATGTGCACAGCCACACTTCAGTTTTTTACGTCGGTGCTGGGAGTTAATCATGGGTCCCTTGTGTCATGTGGACGAGGCTCTTACCCTCTGAGCCATCTCTCCAGACCCCCAACTCCTGCGTTTTAGGAGCTGCTATCGGAGCTGACGGGTATCCCCATGAGTCACCCCCAAAAAGGTCTGTTCTCCCCCACCGCTCCGTTGAGGCAGCACAATATTGATGTGCCTCACCCAAACTCCACGGGGAGACGGGGAGTGGCAGAGTGGCAGGGGTACACTGTGACGAGAAGTTAGGCCAGCTCTGGGAAAGAACACCAGCAGAGAGAGACACCAGCAGAGAGAATCGCTAAACACGGAATGCATCGCCCAAAAGAAAAGCAAAGCAGTGTGAACTTGACGGTCCTGAAGACCCGGTGTAGGCTACCACACGCAAAGCCCCAGCCTCAACCCCCAGCGCTGAGAAAAGGAGCTCGAGTACAATGATGAATATAAGTTAACTCCAATTTACCTGAATCTTTCCACTGAGGAGCACTCTGGAACCCCTTTATTATTGGTTGCAAAACTTTAAATTCTGACTATACACATCTCTGCAGGCTTCATCTCTACCTCACACTCTATACACACACACAAAAATGGCTGCCATGTAATAATGGTGATTGTCTTGACATTATTTAATTCCATGTTCAATTTACTTCTTTGTATTAAGTTAATTAAATCCGCTTACTAGATGTTCAGCTGTGTTGTTTTGACCATGTACAGTTCTGCACTCACTGCCAGGTAGAGGCTAAGAATAAATCCATCACTCCCCAATCCCTCCTGCTACCTTTGTACAGTCAACTAACCCCCTTCCCTCACCCAAGACCCTAGAATCTATCCAAGAGATTTATGTCATTAAGGTTTTACAGTTCTATTATGCCATATACATGGAATCATGCATTAGTTATCTTTGGGTCTGGCTTCTTTCACTTAGCAAAGTGACTCTGACATTCATCTATGCTGTGTTGTATGAATCAATAGTTTGTTTTTATTGTTGAGTTCTATTTCATTTCAGGGATGGATCAGGGTGTGTTTACCCATTCATTTACTGAAGGAGACTATTCAGCTTTATTTGTCAAAAGCAATAAATCAGACAAGCATATGTTCTTAGCTAATGAATGGCATGTACCCTTGGGTACTATAACGTCAAATGAAATTACATCTCAGTAAAATAAAATATCTGATAAATTGGAACACGGTTATGTTTTTTTTTTCCTTGAGAGTAAAGGGCCATGAGAAGAGATTAGGTTTATCCATGTTATTAAGCACAGAAATACCCCAAAGAAATTCCCACACAACTCGAGAAACCTCCCAAGGCAGCAGCCCCTGCCAGATGGGGAAGCGGCAGTCAGCAGAGCATTTGGATGCCCCTGAGGACCACTGGCTCTCTGGTCATGCATTGTGACATCATTCACAAGGCAGACAAAATTTCTCCTTTAGATCACGCCTACGCAAATATCCAAAAGAAGTTCAAGTACACAACAAGGACATTTGCTCAACCATGTTTGTAGCAGCCTTATTTGTAATAGCCAGAACCTGGAAACAACCCAGATGTTCATCAATGGAGGAATGTACACAGAAATTGTGGTACTTTTACATAGTGGAATACTACTCAGCAATTAAAAGCAAGGAAATCATGAAATTTGCAGGCAAATGGTGGTATCTAGAAAAGATCATCCTGAGTGAGGTATCCCAAGAGCAGAAAGATACACATGGTAAATACTCACTTATCTAGACTATAAGGTAGGATAAACATACTAAAAGATGTGCACCTAAAGAAGATAAACAAGAAAGAGGACCCAGGGTAAGATGATCAATCCTCACTTAGAAAAACAAATGGGATAGACATGGGAAGTAGGAGAAAACAAGTAACAGGACAGAAGCCTACCACAGAGGGCCTCTAAAAGACTCTACCCAGCAGTGTATCAAAGCAAATGCGGAGACTCATAACCAAACCTTCAGCAGAGTGCAAGGAATCATACGATAAAAGGGGGAGGTAATATGACCGGAAGAGAACAGGAGCTCCACAAGGAGAAAATATATCAAGGCCCAGAGTCCTCTATGAGACTGTTCATCCAACCAAGGACCATGTACATATATAATCTAGAACCCCTGCTCGGATGTAGCCCATGGTAGCTCAGTATCTAAGTGGGTTTCCCTAGTAAGGGGAACAGGAACTATTTCTGACATGAACTCAATGACTGGCTCCTTTACCTCTTCCACACCCCCAGGGAGAAACAGCCTTGCTAGGTCACAGAGGAGGACATGGCAGCCAATCCTGAAGACACCTGATAAGCTAGGGTCAAAGGACCTCTCCTAGCAGTGGACTTGGAAAGGGGCAGGGAGGAGATGAGGGAGGGAGGGTAGGGTTGGGAGAGAATGAGGGAGGGGGCTACTGCTGGATACAAAGTAAATAACCTGTGAGTAATATAAAAAAATAAAAATTAATAAAAAAAGGAAAAAAGAAGAAAGAGGTGGCAGGCTATGCTAGAAGTATTTATACAACAAACATGAGCTCAGTAGAATATTACGGAGATCAGAAAATGCAAACAACAGCTCACCTTCTGGCTAGTTCATTCCATTCTGAACGTCACCTAATCTTCCGTGATCTTTATGGAAGAGCATCAGGATGGAGCATACAGATTGGAGACATCTCGTGCTATAGAATGAGAAGGACCACTTCGTACTGCTTGTCAGTTCATGCTCCCTAAGCTATTGCAGCCTCACACACACATGTGTGTGCTTCCCTCAAGATTTCAGATGCAGACCTTGCCCTCGATGCCTTTCTGGGTCTTGAAGCATCTTTGCAAACAGAGCTGCACAGGCATCTGCTGCTGCTTTGTTGTGCTGATGTCCTTTGTGGAGGAGCTGGGTTCTCAATCTACACCATCTCTCCCAACACTTGGACGAGAGTAACTCCCTTGAGTAGGCACACTATTCTAAGAACACCTAAAAACATCCTGCTTAATGAGTAAGATGGTCCTTACCGTCTCAACATTCAGGACAGAACGAATCCACTCTTCAAAGTCCTGTAGGGCCCCTGTTTACTCCAGCAATGTGGCCTTCCTCCAGCAAATCCAATGCCTAAGGTTCCACTCTGCACTTGAACCTCCTGACAGGATCATGCACCTGAACAAATGATCCTCAAGGGGTGGTGCTGTTTAGGGAGAGTGTAGGATATTTTGGACATGAGGCCTAGCTGGCAGACATAAAACCTGGTCAAGGGTCTAGGAGCTCTGCCCCCGGGAGTGCCCCCTGATGGACAAGAGCAGCAGTGAGGCTTCAAGCATGGTGTTTCTCTAGTTAATGGCTTGAGGGCTGTTGTTGGCTGCTGTGGCTCCCAGCAGCCTAACCTCGCTTGGTTGCCCTTCTACTTTAAAGCCCCTGACATTTCTTCCTCCTCCCTTCTTCCCCATTCCTTCCTCTTCTCACTCCTTCTCCTCCCCCACCCCCTTTTCAGTGCCAAACCCAGAGCTCTGTACTTACTAGGCAAACATCCTGTCACTCAGTTGGACCCCGGCCTTTCTGTAAGCGTTTTACTTCTTAAGCTAACAGGAGCAGGAAAGTTTTCCTGAAACTAGCTGATTGGTAGAGGCCTCCTGTGCACACTCTCCTTATACTTTACCTTCATGGTGTGTGTCTGACATGCGCAACAAAGGAATTATTTAATCTTTAATATGCCACTGCCATCCACTCTAGATAATAAGCTCCTGGAGAGTGTGGCTTGAGTTGTATTTTCAGCCTTAACATCATACCTCACACATAATATATGCCCCATAAGCCCTGGTGAATGAACGAAGGAATGAATGAACGAATGAACACCCACATGGCTCTGGGCTCAGGTTTTGTCCTTTATTGGCCATTTTTGATTTGAGCTCCTCAACTGCTTAATTCACATGCTGATTGTGAAGATCAAATGGGATGATAAATTTGGAAATGCTTTATGAACATTTTATTTAAAAAAAAAAAAAAGACAACACAGTGTAACAACTTTTACCAGTTCAACCAAAATAGATCTTTTATTTTCTTAACATTGCACACCCAGGCAAGTCCACATATATGAGAGGAACTTTTTAATTCCAGAAGCATCCTAGGAACTCCCAGATGTCCCAAACTCATAACATAAACACTAGAGAACAATATTAAATTATAGAAAGGCCATGGAAATTTTTTTACAGCCATCCAAGGTCAAATGAATGTCTACTGGAACACATGGATTCTTGAATAACTCCAAAAATGGCCTGGGGACACCAATGTTTATATAGCACACAGCCAGGATTTGGAATTTAGGTCAGATTATAATACCACTACTATCGAATCCAAGTTCCAGAACCCAAATGGTGTCTAATCTTTAAGTAGAATGGAAACTCTGCCTGCTCCTGTGTCACCCAGAGTGTGTGCCAGGTTGAATTATGCAGGGAGAAAGAAGGGCACGTAACCATCACCTTAGCTCCTGAGGAATGTGTCACACTTATTCATTCTCTCATATATCTTTTTCCATGAAAAGAACTTTAGGGTTTCCTTTGACCCAAATCCCCTGCTACCTGCTTTGAGGGCTAGGTGAGAAGACAGAGCACCAATAAGTAATGAAGACAAAGCATCTTCGTTTATAAGAGGAGAAGGGAAAAAAAAAAAAAAACAGAAACAAAGAAAAACTGGGTGGGCTCTCAGAGTAATTAGGCATTTCCAAATGCTGCAGGGGCAGAGGAGACGACGCACACCACGTACGAAAGTCAGGCCTGTGGCTTAGAAAATACAGCTGGAAGAGCACACAGATTTTGACCATCCAAACCAAATTCAATTACCATGTCTGCTCTGCCTTTCTATTTCTGCAATTTGAAAGGCTGTTATTAGGTCCCCTCTCTCATCTCCAAGCAATGCCTTCAGAAAACATTCCAAAAAGTAAACATTAGCTTCGGGCATTTGATTGCTGCTCTCCCAGAACACTGTGTTCTGTCCTGTCTCTCTCTATATCCTTTAATATTAAAAAAAGGGGGAGGGGGGAGGCTGGAGGTGGTTGCGCAGCTCTGCGGCAGAGGCTGTTCCCCTAGCCTCCTCTCCGGCATCGTTGGGTCCTCATGGCACTGAAATCCATCTCACCCTTGTTACGTAGACAGCCATATGCCACGCAAATTTAAACAGCACACCCATGAGAGCTAAAGTGTAAGATACTAAGATGCTCAACATTCCTCTTCTCAAAAACAAACTATGATCAGGATGCATAGAAACAATAAAATTATATAACAATTGAAAATGCAAGGATGGTGTCAAAATGTGACATAAATATCTTTTCCTTGCTGCTTTCATTAACCTAGCTGATGTGTCCTCTGCAGGTAGACACAGTCCTCTTTGTCCCCCTAGACTATTTCACCTCTATCTTCATTTGCCTCTCAGGACTTTATGTGGCTCCATATGACCTACACAGAAAGAACATAGAACCTGTATGGAAACCATATGGGACCACCGATGAGAGAAAACACGCTTATCACTCTGAGCCTGGCTTCATTTGCTGAGTGCAATTATTTCCAGTTGCATCCGTTTTTCTAAAAATGATTCAACTTGATGTCCCCCCTTACTGGAACACAGTCCTGCTGTGTGTCCACCAAGCTGTCCTTATCCGTGCCACTGTCATTGCTCACATGAGTCTGTCAATGGACAAGTGTCTCTCTGACAGGCTGGTTTGGAGTCATTCAGGTAAACACCCAGGAGTCTTCATTGCTTGTAGCTGGGTCACGTAGCTGACCTCCTTCTGGTATTGGAAGAACCTCTGCACTGATCCCACAGAAACTGGACTGCTTTACAGCCCCTCTCAGAGCATAGTATGGTCCCATTTTTCCACAGCCACTAAAAGTGTTTTTTCTCCATGTCAACTGTTAAACTTGAAAAAGTATCCTTGCTTTGTTTAACAAGGAATCCTCAGTAACAGCTCTTTTTTAAAGAAAGGTCTTTTTTTTTTTAATTTCTGTTAATTTAGCATGTGAATTGGGAGGGCTGGTTATGAAAGTCTGTGACTAGGTAAGGTCAGTAGGGCCCTGCCCTGGAAAAGAAGAAAGCTTGCTTGGAGCCTTCCGAGTCTGAGTTGTGATGACAAGGGATCAGGTGTGTTTGCTATGGACACCACTCTTATTTTCCTGCAACTTCCTGCGACCTCTGTTGTTCTGAATAAGAATCTGCTTGCTCCTCAAAAGTGCCATGAAAGCCAGTGAGAGTGTGCATGCCTGTAACCCCATGTGTGAGGGTACACATCTGTAACCCCAGATGTGTGTGCACACACCTGTGATGCCAGATGTGAGGGTACCTGTAATCACAGATGTGAGGGTAACACCTGTAATCCCAGGTGTGAGGGTGCATGGCTGTAATCCCAGGTGTGAGGGACCACCCCTAATCCCAAGTGTGAGGCTCCATGTCTGCAATCCCAGCACTTGGAAGGCTGAGATAGAAAGATGGAAAGCTCCAGGCTAGCCAGACTACATAGTGAGAACATATGCCATAAACAATTTTTAAAAAGAGCAAAATTGTACGGGCTTGCTTAATATTCCTTTCATATGTACCTCTAACCAAAACAAATATTAAAAATGTGAAGAAGAGCAGAGGTTACCACAGTTGTCCTAACAACTTCACCCTGAGGCTAAATTCGTTTTAACATACATGAAACATTTTAGCTGTTTCTATTTTATGTTAGATTTTAATGCACTTGTTTCTGTCCACTGCTCTCTAGGCACTGTCGATGTGCATGAACTTGCTATTTGGAATAGTGACAAGGCACTCGGTCTTTCATGGGTTTGGCCGTTCAGCTAACACTGATGAATGCCTCAGCTTACCAGCCTCCATGTGGAAGCAAAGAGGACCCGAGGCCCACTGGGCTGGCTTTTTAGCAGTCTCGAAACCAACAACGTTATATTTGCAACATTTGGACTTCTATAGTTAAGGGATTCTTATTTTTCCAAAGAAAAAGTGAGCAGGAGGTTCAAAGACCTCATGAAAGGCTTTCATTTCTTGAACTTTAAACTGGGAAAGGTAAGTGTAAAACCCAGATTTCGTTCTTACCCTGGAATTCCACCTTTACACAAACAGTAGTATGACGGCATGGGTAATTTCAAACATCATCTTCCCACTAAGCATGTAGGGTCACTGGGCTTGCTCTACCTCACCAATGTTAAACACTGAAGGAAGTTCATAGACCCTACCTTAGAGTCCTTCTTGGAGCCCAAGATCCTGGGAACTGGAAACAGGGCTTACTGTGATGAGAAGACCAAGAAAGCTTTTGGGGCTGTGGAAGTCTATCCTGCCATGCACAGAGGGCATCTCTATTAAGCGTGATTTTATTTTCATCCCAACCACCTATGAAACCAACTTAAAAAAAAAATGTTCTTGGCACTGGTGAGTCCTGCCTGAGCCCATTGCTCCTCTGGTTTCCCACTGAGACAGCCAAGCAATCAAGAGATCAATACCTCCAAATGGTGCTTCCGCAGCCACACTTCCTCCCCGAGAACGTCAAATGCTCTCTGGAGAAGACAGATGGACGCCGTCTGCAGGACCCTGCCTGCTGGAGAGAAGCCGTCTTTGAAAACTTTTGACAACCAGCGGGTGGCACGTCTGCTTCTATTTAAATGAGCTCATTAGAGTTAATATTTTTGTGACTTCCAACCAGTTGTTCAATCATTTCTCAAGTGTGATGTGTTTTAATCAAAAATGAAACACTTTAGGACATAGATTCTGTTGAAACCCTGTTTTAGCGACATCCTTTCCGGAGCAAATTTTCTGGAGTAAGGCGTTTTTCTTTTTTTGGAAGCAGGGGAGAGGGTGCTTATGATGTTCCATTGTTAGACAGAATAGAAGCAAATGAGACGGCCAACAGGCCCCAAGTTATTTTAAAAATCATCTCTGTGCTGGTTGTGGTAGCCATACGTCCCAGCACTTGGGGTTGGGGGTGGGGTCAGAAAGATCAGGAGTTCAAAGCCATCCTCAGCTACATAGCAAATACAAAGGCAGCTTGGGACATGCGAGATCCTGTCTCAGAACAGCAGCAAAGAAAGAAAGAAAAAAGCCACTGGTATGTTGTCCCTTTCCTGCTTGCCTGTGCCTGCTTCTGTGATAAGCCATTTTCAGACTGGCTTAGAGGATTTTATTTTATCGACTACTTTAAAGGAGTCAACTTTCTCTATCTGAGATTTTATTGAACAAAATAATCTAGTACACAGCATTTCTGATTTTACCAGGAAAAAAATGATGGTTGGTATTTGGAATGATGACAGACAAGCAACAATGGGCTGTGAGCTGAAAGGTCAGATGGCAACCAAAACAATTACCCAGACAGGAAATGTCAAAAGTGACACCTTTTGAAGAAAAGAGAATTCCCCTTACTGAATGATGCTGGGGCGTTTTGATCCTGGCAATCGAGGCACCTCTGTTGATTTTATTAGTGCAAATTTAGTCAGCAGACACTTTTCAATGTCCCGTTTGAAGGGACAGTCATGTGGTTTAGCATTTGAACTGGTATTTAACACACAGAAGAGACCTAGGTATATGGATATAAATGGAAACCAGGAAACACGGGGGGAAGAGCAATTCTCATGGCTTATTTTCGAGAGCAAGGGAGAGCTCACTGCAGCGTTGAAATTGTGGCATTAGCCTGATGCCTGCTGACAGGGTTGGGAGCCACCCGCACTACCTAGAAACACCCCAGAGATGATTTCATTCCCTAGGGTTCCAAGCCAGCCCTGGAACCTTAACTTGGTTTCCCAATAAAAGAAGTGAATATATTGATCGAGCAGAACAAATCTGGCCTTCTTAGCAGACATCAGGACTCATTATAAATTAACCCACTGACGTTGAGATACAGTTTCATTTGGGGGCAGTCAGGTGACCACTGGAGAAAACGTCCATATGCTGGCCTGATTTACCTACATAATAAGGTCCAGCTTAAACTGATGACACCCTGCCTAGCAGATCAGCAGTGCTGGCCCCAAAGTATTAGATGGATCTGATCCATCACCCAAGAAAGAGTAAGTAATGTTAAGTGGAATTTGTATTATGTTTTATGTATTTTAAAAAGTATGATTAAAATAGTGATAATACCTAATGTTATTGAGTGTCTGCTAAGTACCAGGATCTGCTTAAAGTATTGTGTGTTGTTTGTTTGTTTGTTTTGTTTGTTCAAGACAGGGTTTCTCTGTGTAGCCCTGGCTGTCCTGAACTCACTTTGTAGACCAAGCTGGCTTCAAGCTCACAGATATCCGCCTGCCTCTCTCTCCCAGAGTGCTGGGATTACAGGTATGTGTCACGGTGCCTGGCTGTGTGTTTATTTTTAATTCCTACCACATTCCCAATAGCATCCCTATGCTAGAGATAAGGTGATGAAGCAAAAGAGGGATTCAAAAAATTGGCCAGGATTATACAGTCAGCAAAAGGCATAGTCAAGGTTTGAACTCTGGGCCTGGACCACAGCTCAGTTGGCAAAGTGCTTGCTTAGAAGTGCAGAGTCCTACGAGGGATCTCCAGTACTACATAAGATAAACATGGGGATACAGATGAATATGCCAGTACCAGGGAAGTCAAGGCAGGAGGGTTAGCTCATGATCATTCAAAGCAGCAAGTTCAAACCCATCCTGAGCCACAAGAGACCACACTAAAGAGAAAGAAAGATAGAAACATGCTTGAGCTCTGATGACGGAGGTATTCTGCCCCCCACATCAATCATCAGACAATGCTTTTAGGTAAGGATTTTTTTTAATGTTTTTATTTATTCTTTGAGAGTTTTATACAATCTACTTTTGATCATATTCATGCATGGTGGATGTCATTCACCAACCTTGCCAGGCTGCACTTAAATAAACTCCTCTATTCACAAGGCCTCTCTCTCACTTTTCCTCCCTGCCTTGGCTTTGATATTTTGAAATACACCTTTATTCACACATCTGAGGTCAGAATTTTCACATGCAGTACAAACACACCTTCTCAGACCAACCTCTTGACTTTCAGCCAGAAGTTTTCAGTGAGTAATCAAATACCATGTAATGCAAAGCCCTCGGCTGGGCCGGAGAAGGCAGGAGCAGGCTGGGCCCCAGCTGGAATGATTTACTTTTCAGCGTGGATACTGAGGCTACGCGGCTGGCAACTTTCGCCTCCTATATCATTTTTCTTCCTTGCCAATGACTGACCCTGCAGTGTTAAACAAAAGTGTTCTATCCTTGCAAACATACAATTAAAACACAGGTGTGTTTGTCTCCTTGGAATCTTCGCCATGGAAATGCTAAGTTGTTGCTCAAGCGAGGTCATGTAACTCTCCCTGGCACTGGATGAGAGAGATGGGAGGTGGGCTGCCCTCGCAGGGGACACCTGCAGCAGGCGCTCAACCACAGCGCTGAGTGAGTGGATGACCGTTCACATGGGGCAGACCACGCTGGCCAGGTCAAGCTCAGACAGTGCAAAAAGCCAGTTAGTGTCTAACTAGTATCACTCACGGGTCCAAGCAATGATGGCGCCAGGTTGGTAAGTTGTAGAAAGAAGCAGGATCCCAGGTTGTTGTAGTAAGTTAAAAAAAAAAAAAAAAAAAAAGTTGGAGGCTGGAGAGATGGCTCAGTGGTTAAGAGCTCTGTCTCTTCTTCCAAAGGACCTAGATTCAACTCCCAGCACCCACATAACTGTCTGTAACTCCAGTTCAAGGTAGTCTGACACCCTCAAACCAGTGCACATAAAATAAAATTAAATAAATTATTTTTTTAAAAAGTGTTTGGCTGTATAAAGTCTATTGTTAGCCCTAAGATTATTTCAGCGGTATTATTTAACCAGCAATCACAAATGATAAGACATAGATACCTGTTAGATTTATAATTGCCTTATTTACCTTGGGCCAGGCAGATATTTTACCTACACTGTCAGAATATTCTCATCACCCAGCCCTCCTCATCTGGACTACCTTTCATCCATAGCCCCATGGAAGTTCCTTTTATTCTTCATCTGGGGCTTTTCATGCCATTACAGGAGTCCTTTATTTTGGCCCATGTGGTTTCTTCTCCATCATGGTGTTCTCCTTCCTCCTGTCTTCCCATCCATCTCTGTCCTGTGATGCCCTGTGCTCCAAAGCCCAGGAACCTTAGCCACACCTAGTCCATTCTTTCCTGACCAGGAATTGGCTGTTTAATCAACCAATCAGACATGCCTTTGGCAGGTTTACAAAACAAGGATAGGTGTAACCGGATCTTGAGGGCCTGTAACACATAGCAAACCAACCCCCAACACCAGGTGTCCCAGGGGGACTGAGTATCAGTACATTGAGATATTCATATAAGCATTTTCTGTGTTCCAAGCACTGAGCAAGGGGCAAGGGGCTGCTTTTGCTCTTCAGAAATGTACAGCTCGCACAGAAATCCAAGTTTCAAACTCTGCTCTCCCCCTCCCCCTCCACACACAGAAGAAGTGGCAGAGAGTGTCCAGAAAGCTGGTAAGGTGGGCTGCTGAGGGTAGAAAGAACACTGAACATGGCCACTCCAGGAGCATCTGCAAAGACAAGGGGAGTATTGGCAAGTTTCAGTCTGCAAGGTTAAAGGGCCCCAGAAAAGTGGAAAAGAGCCCAGAGACCGACCCTAAAGCAGCCATCTGTTCTCTGCAAAGGGCTTCTCTTCCTATGACCATGCCATAGAGGCACATCATGCTCCAGCCATTCTTCAGGTCAACTCCTGAGACAGGAGGGACAACAGGGCCCAGGACCTGTCCCCATCGTAGTACGAGATGAATTTCTGACACCAAGTTAACTTTTCTTTGTACTCTATTTTTATGAGTATTTAGTGTCTGGGTTGTGTGTGCGTGTTTGTATCTATATCTGTGTGCCTGTGTGTGTGTGTACTATAGAGACATAGGTATAGGTCTCCAAATAAACCTTACTTGTATTCTGATTTTTACAATTTTCTTAGTCATGTGTGATGGCTGGTTTGATTGCCAACTTGATACAATCTAGAACCACCAGGCAGGGAGTCTCAATCACCCTGAGGGAATCACCCAGATTAGGGTGATTTTGATTACATTAGTTGATGTGGGGAGACCCGCCCACTGTTGGCAGTTCCATTCCCTACGATGGGCATCTAAACCACTTATGAATAGGGAAGGCAGCAGAGCACAAGCATGCACGCACTGATCTATTGCTCTCTGCCCTTCACTGTGGATGTAGGTTGCTGCCTCAGTCCCTGCCTCCTTGACTCCCCTGCGGTAATCTGCAACCTGGACCTGTGAGCCTTCCTACCCCGAAGTTGCTTTTGTCAGGATGTTTTTCACGGCAGTGGGAAAGAAAACCAGAGCAGGATATAACCACGGAAAGCTACTAAACTTCTTAGGCAATAAAGAAATGTTATTTTTAGTAAGCTAACTTGCTCATCCTGAGTCTTCTATGAGGACTGGGTAGATGCGTGAGGCCATACACAGTAGCTGCCCCATAAATACAAGGCATTTTCCTAATTAGTCAGTTTCCATGAAATTGGACAAATGAATCAGGAAGTGCAAAATCCACCCTCTCCAACAAGAGGACCTCGCTGGGTGGGCTGCAGGCTCAGAGGCTGCCAAGCGCCAGGTGTGGCCGTGGAAATCTGAATGAGGCTCAAGGGCTGATTCCCTCATCTTACATTGGTGGTGAGTTCTAGGACCACCGCTGCACGTCCTGCGGTTCAGCTGAGCCCCAGAAGCCTCTCAGATGGTACTCAGTGCTGCTTGCGTTCCAGTCCTCAACCTAGCTGAGCCACAAGGGAAGCATCTCAGTACCTGCAGGTGAAGGCAAGCTAGATAGGATAAGGGCTCCATGAGCGTAAACAAGAATCTTAACGACAGTGTACATCGGGGAAAGCTGTGAAAATTGGTAGACTGGAGAGTCAAACTGTTTCGTGTCAGAATTATTTTTCCTTTAGGTGGTTGCAATTGCCTTTCCTTTTGGGTTTCATTCCCCGACCCTGACTCCTTGCCCCTGAAATCCTGTTGAATGACTGTCTCACAGCTATTCCACTCATATCCTAATCCTCTATGCTGGGAGAGCATGGCTGCCCCTTGAGCTTACGTGGAGAGTGCAGCCTTCTGGCCTCAGCTGCAGCATTACTTTCTTCCCGGTTAGAAAGACTTAGCTGCGTTCAGGCTCAGAGGCTGAACTAACACAACACAAGCGTCTGTTATTAAAGATGTGTATGACTGGACAAATGACAGAGCTGCAAGCTTGTACGACGGAGAACTTCTGTTCCCGTGATCCAGAAGGTAGATCACCGCTGAACTGAAAACAGGTGATGCGAATGGGCTCAGGTTCACTGTAGAGCATCTTAATATTTGGGGGCTTATCATCAAAGAAACAGCATACCTGGTCCTAGAGACGACAGAAGGTGGACAATACTGACACGGGGACTCACTCTCCTTACTTCACCACAGTTTTTCCTTCCTTCCTTCTCTCCTTCCTTTCTTCCTTCCTTCCTTCCTTCCTTCCTTCCTTCTCTCTTTCCTTCCTTCCTTCTCTCTTTCCTTCCTTCCTTTCTTCTCTCCTTCCTTCCTTCCTTCCTTCCTTCTCTCCTCCCTTCTCTCCTTCTTTCCTTCTCTCCTTCCTTCCTTTCTTCCTTCTCTCCTTCCTTCCTTCTCTCCATTTTTAAAAATATCTCCACAGGTAAGAACAGGCCATAGGATGTTACTTAGCCAAAAACAAAAACTCGCTACATAATGTACCACACCTTTAAATTTTTTAACATCTATTAAATTAAAATCAAGGAAATTGACATAGATAGGATGAAAGAAGACACAGCACCTCTAGCTTATGCCAACTAAAAATAAGAATTATTAATGAAGCTCGGCTTTCTTCTGCTGTGCACATTAATTATTTATGATAATAATACTCCGCACTGCCATATTAAGGAATTTTCTTTACCCAGCTTCCCAGAAAACTCTATCTTCTTGGGGGGCTGGGGTGGGGGAGGGAACTTCAACATGTTAAGCCAACAAAAGAATCTATTCCTCTCCATGTATTTATTATACCCCAAGATGAATACAGTCTTGGGTTATTAAACTGGAATGAAAAACACATCTTATTAGAACTTACATGGTGATTTTTATTCTCACTAGTTTCATATAAACTTAATGGTGCAGTCTGCATTTTTATGCTCATCTATTTTAAAATGGTGCCTGGAGCAAAAAAAGAAAAGAAAAAAAAGCTTCCATTAATGCCAGTTTGGTATTTCAAATACAATTTGATGTAATTTACTTCAAATATATGTGAGCAGAGAAGGATAATACCAAATGCATTTTCTAGATTTGAATGTGGGTTAGCTCACAGCAATGGTTTGTTAAATCTAAGTTTGGAGGCTATTTAAAAAGAGAGAGAGAGAGAGAAAAGACCAAAAAAATCTTTTAGCTATAAAACCCCAAGCTAATAAAATAAAGGAATGAACCTCTACTCATTTTTAGGGTGTATGGGGGGTGCTGAGCTTTGTGAGAGAAGGATAGCTTTAATTTTATTTTTTCTTTCAAGATTCACCAATCATAAGTGAATAATCATGTGTTTTTCCAGTGAGACGCCCAGTTATTGTATTTGTGTGATGCAGCTTTGTGTGCCTAATTGTGTCAACAGAAAAACATAGTGGAGGTTTGGTATGGTTTAAGCGTGGCAGGTAGATATTAAATAAGTGCTTAGATTTCCCAGTCTTTTAAGTCTTCACACGATGGTTTTTGGATGAGGGTCATTTGAAGGAATGAGTTTAAATATCAACAGCTGCTTCTAGCAATCACTCAAACCTAAATTTCATGTACGAATCTCAAAAGATGAGCTGTGGGTTACAGGGATTTGGGGATGGTTTGGTGGTTAAAGCCCTTCCTATTAAAAACTTCCTGAAGCCACCCAAAGCTGGGTGTGATAGCGCACACCCTTAGTTCTGTTTACAGGAGGGCAAGATGGGAGAATCCCAGGAGCTAAAGGGTCAGCTATCCCAGTGTATTCAGTCACCTCAGCAAATTACAGACAGGAAACCCTGCCTCACGAGGTGGAGGGCAAGAATGGACACCTCAGGTTGTCCTCTGACCCACACACATGCACACACAAAGGCACGTGTATGTGCACACGCACACGTCAAGCCAGTTTATCTTTATTCTGCTGCTTCCTGTTTGAAACTCTTTTTTTTAAGACCCAATCATTACTTGTGAACCCTAAAATATTACTTCTCCTGAAAGAGAAGTGGCCCAATAGTATATTCTCCACTGACTTTTCATGGCACTTGTCTGTAAGAGACCAATGTTGCCGCAGTTCATAATCCACGTCACAATATTTGTCCTTGCTTCTTAGAGAGAGGGGAAGAGCCGTAGGGAAGAAAAGAGAAAAGAGCCACTAGGCTGCCACAGAAAATGGCCACAAGTCATCCATCCTCCCCTTCCTGGTGTGCACAGGGAAGCCATGTGGTTGTGAAGTCACTAAACTTGGTAGGGGCAGGGGGGAAATATTCCTCATTTTCTCCTAGAGTGCTGGGCAAATAATTCAAGGAGAAATGACGACGAGGGTGAAAGAAACCTAGAAAACATTGCCTGTGTAATTCACATGGGCCGCAGCCTCTAGCTACAGGAGGCAAAAGCCAACCAGGCCTTAGGGCCCAAACCTTCCAGAAAGGGATAATTGACAACATGTAAGAGTTTACTAGCTGGGTGTGGTGGTGCACACCTTTGATCCCAGCACTTGGGAGGCAAAGACAGGGGGATCTCTGTGAGTTCAAGGCCAGCCTGGTCTACAAATTGAGTTCCAGAACAGCTAGAGTTACATACAGAGAAACCCTGTCTCAGAAAAAAAAAAAGTGGACAACCACACCTTAGCTATGACTTGGCCCTAGCAAGGGTGAATATTTTTGTCATGAAGAACTCTGGCACACACTTATTCTAATTTTAAAGGGCTTCATTATTTCATTTTCTTTATTTTTATGGTCCCATGTGCCAAAAATAAAAAATGCCTTTAACCTAGCTGAATCAAATGATATTTATAAAGTGTGTCTTTGCTGTTGGGCACTATTCTAGATGAACTGCTGAAGAATAAGGACTAGCTACCTCCTGCCTTTAATGAGCTTCACAGACTAACAGAACATCAGTGAGCTGATGTCTAGGCTATGAAAATAGTGGTGGTTTCTATTAATATGCATTGTTAGGATTCAAAGAGAGTAGATCATTTCTCATTGTTGAAATAAAAAAAAAAAAAAAGAATCCAGAAAGGGCTGAAGGCATTGTGCCTGGATGGCATTTTATCTTCAAGGATGGATAGGAAAAAGAGACATTAGCAGGGAAAAGGATTCCAGAGAGAACACAGAGTTGCTTGCTCGTCTTTGTTGTCTTAGTGCCTTGCAAAAAGAAGACACATCACAAATCATTGTGGAATAGTGAACAGACAACAGCTCTGAATAGGATACTGGGACACCTTTTATCTAAGCTTGAGTGCTTAAACTTCATCTTTGAATTTTCTGGTAGAAGAATAAAGCCACAGAGTCATGCCTTCAGGGGATGAATTAGGCAGTCTGGTACTACAGTTTTAATGTTAAATGTCCCCCATAGGCTTGTGTGCTTTAACCTCTGGTTCCCAGCTGATGGCAATATTTGGGGAAGTTGTGGAACCTTAGGGACTATGGCTTACCTAGCAGGGTTGAGTCCTGTTGATAGGCCTTGAAAGAGATGTCCACTCTGGTTCTATCTTGGTCTCTCTGCTTGCTGGTATCCATGAAGTGAGAAGCCCCAGAGGCTCACATTTCCTGCCATTAACTCCACCATTCCTCTCCCTCTGTTCTCCCTAAACCTTAAGCCAAAGTAAACCCCTCTCCACTTAAGTTGCTTCTGTTAGGTGTTTTGTCATGCTAACAAGACATAACTAATACACTTTGAAAGGGAGAACAGGAGAATTGGGCAGCTGAAGGCTGATGTTAGACTTTTCTCAGAGTTAAAATAAAACAGGGGGAAAACGGGGGGAATGATGGAGTAAGAATCATCAGCAATTGAAAACACCTAAGAGCAAGTAAAAGAAGGTAGTCCAAGATTTTGAGTGTGGTGACTATTAAAAGAGGTTGGTGTGATGGTATAGATACATGTGGCCTATGCTCCTACACACTCAGATACTACAAATGGGGGGGGGAGTCAGTCAGCAACTATGTCTCTCTATGGGCAATCCCTTTGCTGTGTACACCTTCTTCTACAGTCTGTGGGAGGTGATGACTTTAAACTGTTCTTCAGGAAGAAAAGTCATGAGTTTATACTGATCAGACCCCTAGTTCCTACATACACATCTCTTTAAGCAACCAGATGTACAATCTGGGCCAAGAAGCCAGCAAGGTTCATTTGCTCCAAATCAAAGAAACCACACAGTGAGTCTGGGATTAAGACTCTAAACCAGTGGCCAGGTGAAGAGGTTGCTACTGAGATTTAGGCTGTTAGCTAATTGTTATTCTAGTGCCAAAGGGTTTTTTCTTTCACTGATTCTCTGACCTTCCAAATCTGGTGTTATAGTTATTTTTATAAAACTGTGTTTGTTTCTCAGTTTCTCTCTTATCTCAGCTATCACACAAATAATTGAGACTCTAGTGTATTATTTTAACAAGCATCACAGCACAAGAACTGAGCAGTTATTACTTAACCCTCTACTGTAATCTGGTTTCCTCCCAGTATACATCCCAGAGATACTTGTACTTTGTAGCTTTCCTACTCCAGCTCCTCTCTGCTGATCTTTCCTGGACCTCTCCCCTGATGCCTCCTGAACTTCTCCCATGGCTGAATTTCCCTATTTCTTCCCCTTACTCCTCCTCCTCTGGCCGGCAGGAAGTCCAGCTCTATTCTCTCTCATGATCAGAGACTGGCTTTCAAGCCTCTTTATTAACATATTAGGGAACAACTGGGGAGCAGTGTTTACACAACATTGAGACAGGTGGTTCTCAGAACAAGGATTGCAACTAGATATGGGGAGTACAGAAATCAGCATTTAAATTACACAATAACCTTATGCCTACAATATGCCTCCTCATCAGAGTCATCTAGAGAGGTGTTTGGAAACAGACATCTCCCAATATCACTTGGAAAGACTGAGTAGGCCAGGGAGACCCGATCTGAGAAACGAGGGCTGATTTCTTCCACAGCCCTCATGCCTCATAGTGATATGACTAGCCCTTGTGCCCTGACTTTGCAGCCGTTCTCTGCCAAGCATCCTTGAATCTACTACTTGAATCTAATCTAATCTAGCATAGTGTCTCAATATGCCTGGGATGGAACACAGTAATATGAGCACCACGCTGCACAAACTCATCTGGAACTCATAACTGAATTCTATGAACACAGTCACGGCTTAACTACCCCGTAGACTTGCTGAAAATACTAAAGTGAGAATAGATTTTTATTTCTGTTTTTGTCAGGAAAGGGCTTCTCCATCTGCAATTTGTATAATTAGTTCTCGTTGTTTAATTCAAATAACAAATTGTGTGTTTGGCCCAGTTAAATTGTATTTTGTTTACGGGGTAAGTTTTAAGAACTTTATTCATTCCCCAACTCTGTTGCCTCTGAATTTGCGAGCGGTCCAGTCTTACCACCATCTGTAGACTTGACAAGAATATTTTCTGTGTTCTTATGCAAATCTTTAACAACAATGTGAAACAGAAGGCTGGAGAGACGGCTGTGTGCAAGAGCACTGCTACACAAGGATGAAGACAAGAGTTTTAATCACACTAAGCTGGACATGACCACACACAGGCCTATAACCCCAGCACTGTGGAGAGTGGAGACAGGAGGATGACTGGGATTTGCTGGCCAACAGTGCAGCTCCCGGTTCAATGAGAAATCCTGTATAAACAGAATAAGGCAGAGGGTGATAGAGTAGGTTGCAAGGACCCTTCTTCTGTCCTCCAAGAATGTGCATGGGCACATATATCCCACATACATATATGCATATACCACACACACACACACACACACACACACACACACACACACACAGGCATACTCTCACATATGCACACACGTGTGTGTGGAATAGAATTGGTGGAGAACAATAGCCTGTGGGCGGGGTGTCCGATCTGTTTCGCCTTGCTGTAACACCTCTGGCAGGGTAGCTAACTCTAGAAAAGTAGTTTTATTTAGAGCACAGTTCTGGAAGCTTAAGGGAATGGATGGCCATCAGCTGGGCTCTGATGGGGACCTTATGACAATGACATAGCAACAGTTGAACACATGTGTCCATAGTAAGCCAGGGAGCTGGGTAAGAGCAGGTGCGCTAGCTCACTGTTCTAAGAGAACAACCTTAGTCCTCTCCAAACACAATGGCCTTAGTGACCTAAGGACCTCACACCAGGCCCTATCTCTTAAAGGTACACACTACTTCTCAGCATTACCACACTGAGCCAAACCTTCAACACACCAACTCCAGAAGATGAGACACAGCATCATCTAAACAGGAAATCCCTAGAAACCTCTGACCACAGCCGTAACAGAATACTAACCAGCAAGAGTTACAGGCTGGTTCTCTACTACAGATCCATCTTCATTTACTTCCAACATTTGTTGCCTGGCCTCACCATCAAAGCACTCATAGAGTCCTTATCACACAGCTTGCTGGCCACAGAAGTATCACGTAGTGTGCCATCTCCTCCTGACTCATCGAGAAGGTAGCCTGTCAAAGAGTGCGGTAGAACATATGTCTTCATGATACCTGATCCATCCTGTTTGTCACTGTGTTTACAAATTATGGTTCCAATTGGAAAGTCTAGAATCTGCCCTGAAGTTTTAGATATGAAGGGCATGTATTTTCCCAGGTTCTTTCTCGTCTTTGCTTCTGCTGTGTTTTTTGACAGTCTGTGCAGCTCTCTTGAGGGCTGGCTTGGTTACAACGAAACTTGGATCCATGCGAATGTATAAGACTATCCTATACAGCCAAAGAGTGACAGCTTTCAAGCCCCATCCTCTTGAGACTGAACCCCAGGCTGACCCAGATTGCATCTAAAGCCACCTGCATATTTTGAACACAGTCAACAAAAACAACAACAACAAAAACTAAAGGTATCATGACTCTGTGTGTTTCACCTCTTGTCACAATCAGTTCTAGCCATTCTGCATGTATTTTTCATTGTCATTGCAGGGTTTTGCTATTGCACAAGTATGCCACATTTGTGAAGCTTCAGTTGTCCCCACCCAACAGCAACCAGATGCTTATGAATTGCCAGTACACAGGGGCTGCCACTTGCTCAGGCATGGGAGAGGGGTTTAGAGGCTGAGATTTAGACCATGCATTAGCAACTATGGCTCACCAGCCAGCCTCAGCCCATGGCAAGTTTCAAGAAAGCCCACAAACGAAGAAATGTTTTTCAAATATCATTGTACCTACAAAGAGTTTAATCTTCCTTTTGACTCACGTAGATGCTATCTCGTCTTTCACAGAAAAGGTTTGATGATTCTGCTTTGGAATGTGTGAATGAATCATCAAACAGTTTCATTTTCACTAATTGTTTGCATTGTACCTTCACAAAAAGAAGTGTGCAGAGTTGGTACACGCCGCCCTTAGCGCTGAGCAGTCGGTGGAGAGCAACTCGATATATCTACAGCTTGTTTAAGGGCTAGAAGGAGACTGGAGAGCGTGGGGCTCCAGGAACCCAGCGTTTCTCCCCCCTGGTCCTAGGAGCTGTTCTGTGGGGCATTCATTTGATGTGAATCAGTCAAAGAAGCAAATGAGAGTCTTGCCATAAAACAGCAGCCTCTCTCTTCAGCTGCTGAGCCAGAGTCTCCGGAGAGGCTAATCAGCTCTGTTAGAGCGCCAGTGACAGGAGCCATTGACGCAAATGAGCAAAATGAAAGGAGGACCAAAGTTCTTCCCAGAGATAGTTCCGTGTCTTTTCAGCTTCTTAACCC
Organism: Psammomys obesus; assembly: GCF_907164565.1. Taxonomy (NCBI): domain Eukaryota; kingdom Metazoa; phylum Chordata; class Mammalia; order Rodentia; family Muridae; genus Psammomys; species Psammomys obesus. The sequence continues at coordinate 13,131,634 of NW_026596162.1, forward strand.
TGAAGGGCCTGAAATACACATAATGGATGCTACAAAATGGAAGTTCATATGAATAAAACCAGGAGACCTGTAACCCATTCAAGTCACCCACACATTCAATCAACACTGTTCAGGGAGGTCAAAGTGCAAGTTGCTGCCGGATACCTAGCTGAGGATGATAATGGACCACAGGATGATGTTCCCGTCCATGTTATCATATGTTCGTATGAGTCTGGCCGTTGTCAGAGCCACTGATTTGGGACTCATCTTCCAATGAAGTGTATGTGCTGATGAAAAGCTGCTTTCGTTACGGAGAGACTGCTAATTGTTTGATTATACAGGTCTTCACATTAATGAAGCACCATTCCATGGGCTTGGAGCATGGCGCGCAACCAAATTACCACCCCAGCGCTCACGCTGTGAAATCTGATTATTCATTAGCCAGTCAGTGAGTGGTTCCAACATCTTTTCTTTTTTCCAACCATCAAATGAGAAAGACTGCTGTTCTCTACCCCCTGAGCCCCCCCCCCCAACACAGCACTACCCCACTTTAAGAATATGAAGGTCTGAATTTGTTGTGTGGGGGGAGGGGAATGGCAGAGAGAGATGCCGTTTCCATAGGAGTTGTTTTGCACATTTAATGCAATGCACGGAATGACAAATGGGGAGCCGCATGGACTGTGATTTCCTGGGGAAACTTACCGATGCTTACCCTAGTGCGGTGCAAGCCGTCCACCCCTAGAACTCCCCAATCAGCCTTCAGCCAGTCAGCATGGGGGCTTGAGATGAGCTAGTGCCCTAGCAGCCAGGGACTGGGTGACAGCAGCCCCTGGGAGGCAAGTGTTCAAAGCAGAACAAGGGGAGGGAGGGCCTGTGCTTGTTTTGTATACGCTGGGCTTGTTTATAGATCTTTTGCTTGCATGTTATAAGTACTTTTGCCCCACAAATGAAAAGGGCAGCTAGATGAGAATGCAATGACCAGATCAACTCATTAAAGTCATTTTCAATTTTTTTTTTTTTTGTAAGTGAACAACGACGTATGTCGACCTCGATTTTCTTTTAACAAACTCACTTCATTTAGGGTTGTTTACTTCTGCTTCCTTCCAATCCTCCAGCAACAGGTAAGAGGGAAAGAAAGTTAATGAGACAGGGATCGGAGTTCTCTCTGCTACTTCCCACTGGGTAGGGTAGTAGGATTCTGTCTGGAGCAAGACCGATATCAGTTGTCCAGAAATCCAGAAAACCAGGAAATCGGCAAACAGCAAATGCAGCGGCAGGAGAACCAGCAGCAAACAGTCCTCCTCCCAGCAGCCACGCCTTCTTCCTGTCATATTTGTACCCCTCAAAGTCCTCAGGATTCAACTAACTCCACCTGGCAATGACCACGCTCCGAAAGGATGCGAACAAACTAAACTCTCCAACTTGGAATTTTAACAAAAACACATTTACACATCATAAACCAAAACATCCATAACAAACAAATGCTTGCTTCGTTGAAACTGAAAACCTAAAATCAAATGAAAGGTTGTGCTCTTACTTTTCTGAAGTCGAAACTGCTGGAGATCGAGGATGGCAGGTTTAAAGAAACCTCCATCTCTTTCAAGGGTCAGGCTCTGACTGCCGCAAGCATTTATAGCTCAGGCTAGATTGGATTTCCAGTGACTGGGATCCATGCCTTTGTAGCAGGGGAAGACACCGACACTTCCGGAATGGGATTATCGCTAATGAGATTACACACAAAGTGATTAAGCTGTGAGCCGACACTCCCCGGGAAAGACAGGGCTCCTAAGGAAGCAGAGATAGGGATGGGTGAAGCAAGCATCAGAGGAAGAGCCTCTTGAACAAAAGCACTGTGCTCACAAAGCCCCAGTGGTACAACTGGGGCCAGAAAATAAAAGCTTAAGCCGGGATGTACCTCAGTCTGTACAGTGCTTGCCTAATGGGGACGAGGCCCTGCAAATGTCAGATGTGGTGGCGAACACCTCTAACCTCCACGCTTCAGGTCAAAAGGACCAGAAGTTTCATCCTCAGCTATATATCAAGTGCAAGGACAACCTGAGACATGAGACCCTGTTTCCAAAAAGTCCAACAAACAAACAAACCAAAACACCCTAAAATACACACCAAGAGGCCTTCCAAAGTCTACGGATTGGGGGAATCCTGTAAGTTGCTACCTTGCTGGCCTCCCACTTCAATTAAAGATTGCCTGAAGAAATTCTCTCCAACGGTCTGGCCAAATGCCGAATTCGATCACCTTCTTGGATGGCTTAGAGGAAACAGATCCTTAAGTTACTGTGCTAATTTAATGGGCCAGGAAACCAAGGTTTGAGGGTCAGGAGGTGCTCCCAAGCTTTGGACTCATACAGTTATTCAGAGGCAATGACAAGTGACACTGGAACATGTATCAGCAGTCTAAGGTTGAAGGGTAACAGATATAACAAGGTCAAAATAACGACCAGCACACCAAACTGACAGATAAACCCACGGGCGGGACAAGAACAACGCAAGGATGCGATTTGTTATAAAACATTCTTTTAACATCAGAACAGGACAGTGAGCCCCCTCATTCGGCTTCCAAGCCTTGAGTCCACCATGGAACATTGTGCTGCAGACATGTCATCAGCCTCAGGACTTCCGGATCATGAACCAGTTCTCAGAGTTCCGGGCTCACAGCCATAGACACCAGGAGAAACAGCAGAATCTAAGGGCTGGGCGTTTTCAAGCCCTCCACCTTGACAGCCCTTAACTCTCTAATCTTGAGAGGCCAAATGCATATATATTAGTACTTGCCATTCTTACCTTGGTGTTGCTAAATGTTGCCACTAGTCCCGCATGCCACAGGCCGTGTGTGGAGATCAAAGGACAGCTTTCAGGAGGCCTCCCCTCCCACCACGTAGGTCCCATGGATGGAGCTGAGATTGTCCGGCTCAGTGGTGAGGCTCTGTGCACGGACATTGTGAGCATTAATACTGTCATGATATTAGTCACCAGTTTCTCTCATGCCTTCTGGGATTTTTTTTTTTTTTACTGGTGCTGTTGTTAAGAATGAAGTGATCAGCTCATGCCCCCTGTGCTTTCGCTCCTTTCTTCCCCCTCCTCTTCCTTTCTCCTGCTCTTTACAAGGAGGATGTGTGCGTGCTCCAGTGTCTGAGTCCAGCAATCATCCCGGAGGCCATATTGCTGCCACAGCACATGCTTCTGTGCCGCTTTCTTCCATGAAATCTGCTGGATTAGTTACTGGGAAAACTACGCCAAAGGCACACTCCGGAAGAGAGAGTTTATCTCGCCTCCTATGTCCAGAGTGCCGGACTTCACGCCAGACAAGTCATGGTTACAAGAGTGCAAGGCAACCAGGAAACAGAGATGGATACGGATGCTCACTGGGATTCTGGAGTTGGTGGAAAGCATAGTCAACTGAATCTTCTGATGGTGTGGAGACAGAGAACAGAGGAAAGGGGGGCCGGAAATCTGACCCTGGCTTTGACCTGGACAAGTGGACAATGAAGCAAACTTGAGAAGTCAGTGCATTCAAGGACTCCTATGCTGATCTTCCCTCCAATAATAAGAACAATTAGACCAGGAATTTGGTCTCTGTCAGAGAAAGAGATTTTTATTCGTCGTCAGATACACATTGGAGCTCAGTGTACCTTGGTTTAAGGAGTTTGTGAACCTGATTAAGGGCATCTATACCTCACAGAAGCTGAGCTGCAACCCCTCAGACTACTCATTTCACAGAACTCCCTGCTGTTCTACCACCATCTTCATCCTCCTGAGACTTACATTAAGGGAAACCTGGTACAGTTTTCATCATGAGGCTATTTCTCCTTAACACCTTCTCTTCCACCCAAACTTCATTTTTTTTTTAAATAATTTGGGATATAACAGGGAATCATGGTCACACCTCATCAACTAGAAAAGGAACGGCAAGGAAGGTAATTCTTGTTTGTCCATCATCAAAACACTGGATACCTTTATTTGCTAATAGCATTAACATGTCTTAGCACCATTTTCTTTCATCCAAGGAAAGCATTTCAAGAACCCAGTAAGAAAGAAAAGTCCAAGCCTAGAGACCCATGAGGAAGCAAAGAAAGCTGATGGAGTCAGACACCCTGTGTTGCTGCTGCAGTAGAAGAGAATCCGGAAGTCCCTGGAACACTCATGTTCAATTAGCTAGGGGAAGTCTAGTGGGACAGAACCTAAACCACCGCAACACCAGCGGGAGGAACTCCTGCCGAAGCTGAAAGCGTCAGGGAGGGTTGAACCATGGGGGAAGCTAGACAAAGCTTTCTCCTAGTGGAGCCGTGGTCTTCATATTGCATTAACTCCAAGCTGTTGGCCCCCTGCTCCTAGAGTAAGAGAGTATGTACTCTACAATCTATTTGATATTCTAGAATCAAATAGCTTTGAGTTTCATATGCCCAGTTGCTCCCACAGCTGAGCAGATGGAGACAACCCTCATTTTTGAGGGCTTCATTAGAACTTTCATCCACAGGACACAAGATGACCTCTGGGTTTGAAGCTGACAAAGAAAGGAGAGGAAGAAAGAAAGAGAGAGATGAGAGAAAGAGAGAGAATAGGGTTGGAAACTAAAAGGCTAGAGCGTGGAAAAACTCCACGCTTGTAGTCCTTTATGAAAACTGAAGCAGCCAGGGCTGGAATATTGCTTGGTAGTTAAGAGCATTGGCTGTTCTTTGAGAGAATCCATGACAGATGGCCAGACCCAAACTGTGGCTCACAGCTATCTGTAACTCCGATCCAGGGGGATCAGGCATCGTCTTCTGGACCCCGTGGGCACCAGGCACACATGTGGTGCCAACATACACGCAGACAAAACACACACCCACACAGAATAATTTGTTCTAATCTAGGAGAAGAAAGCCAAGGACGCTGAGGCTGCTAAGGGGCAGCCTCTCTCTTGCCTTGTGGACTTACACAGTCCGCAGAAGCTGAAGGGCGTCCATCCCACCTTACAGACAGGGGACCCAGCGAGGCACGTGCACACTCAGGCCTTTCACACCAATGAGCCCACACTCACGGAAAGCGTCAATACTGTTTTCTCCCCAATTGGGTAACACTTTTGGCAGCTACAACGTGAAAGGCTGCAGCAGCAAGCTGAACGCCCGCCAAAGGAGGATACTCTGGTACCTCCGAGTTCTTGCAGTTGCTAGTTCCATGCAGGTCCCCAGTTCTGCTGTCATTTGGCTGTGCAAATCCTAAACAAACCAGGAAAATGCCTCCTCTTCCTCTTCTGCACAGTAAGAGGCTTTGCCATCCAGCCACCCTAGGGCAGCCTTGCAGGTTTAAGCTTCCACGAGCAGATGAATAATTTCGCTTTGCGATCAGAGCATCTTTGCTTATTTGAAGATTTATGTAGCCAGTTAGCATGTCTCTTCCATGAAAATAAATTAGGGAAATGGATGAGAAAAATTGATAACTGGATCTGATAAACCAAGCAATCACCTTGAATGACATTTGCAAAGCTTTAGTAATTTAAGAAACACTTTGCTTAGGGAAAATTGAGCAAAATTATATATGTACACACACACATATGTATGTATATATATAAAATCCTAATTGCATGTGTTTTCTAACAATAGGTGTCTGTTGTAATTAAGGGTCATGTATAGAAACTTAAATTTTCTTTCTTTTGGCTTTGAACTTTGCTCTTGTTTTTATGGGTGAGGAAACCACTTCCTTTTTAGGGAAAATAAATATCTTTCTTTAAAAAAAAAAAAAAAGGATTTATATCCAGGCATTTTGTAAGTACTTGAAAATTTATGCACTTAGCAAAGAGTCTACAAAACTCTACAGAGAATATGGAAAAGTCATGACAAGACAGGCAGGCATTGGGAATGGTTTGGCTTTGACTCTGTTCCCACCTCTCTGATAATACACTTGGCAGCCTGAGACCATGACCCACACAGATTCTGTACGCACGCCCCTCTCTAAATAATGCTCTTAGCAACCTTCTAGGACCTCCGCCTGCATCAAGCTGCCCCCACATACTTCTCCAAACAGTGGGATAAGTTTCTCAACCCACTAACGAGGATCACAGTCAGACAGCCGTCTATTCAAATAAATTCCTAACGTATCTACGAATAAGGGAAAGGGAGCCCATCTGACCACAAATGATTTGGGGTACATACTAAAAAGGCACATAAGTCTTTTGAGTGAACTTTGGAAGAGGATTTCATGTTGACCATCTCATGTTTACACATACACTGTATGCGCACACCATAAAAATTAGATGTGTCACGAGAAGAGACATGCATAGAAAAAAAAAAAAAAACAGGCCAAACCCGTCAATCAGAAAAGAACCACTCACACTACATCCTTTGGCATCCAGACTCCCCAATCTCCTGAATCCCATAGAAAGGAGATAATCAGGGCCTTTGACAAGTCGTCCACTCACAGAGCCCACTGTTGCCCATAGCCACATACTGCAGCCCGTATAAAGTTTCACAACCTGCCTGTGCCTTTATTTTATTCTTGAATAAGAAGCTATGAACATGGGAACACCCCAACCCTAACCGCCAACACCAGCAGAATAAAATGAATCTCACTCTTCTTTTGTATTCCAGTGGCTATTTCACAAATATTGTTGCACTTGACTCTAGTTTGGGAAGGCGGAGGGGGGAGACCAATTAAAAAAACAGGATACTTGAACTGAGACAAGGAGGAGCCAGGGACTGTGTGATTCCCGGCCACCGAATCCAGTCTCTACAGAGGGTAAGCCACATGGTAGATAAATAAATAACACCAGATTGATTGACTTATGGCCAAGTGGCAACTGGCTCCAGCTTTCCCCATGCTCCATTTGTCAGGCCTGCAGCTCTTGGCCCTCAGTTATCCCAGGTCTTCAGTGGAGGATACAGGCTCGAAAGCAAGAGTCAGAGGACCTAGCTCGAAAATGAGAATTAAATGACTCGTAAGCAACGGCTAGCTACTTCCATCTCCGGCAAGCACTCGTGGTGGGAATAACCTCAGAGACGTGGAAATGTGAGCCAGCACTCTACCAAACAGGGGCTGTCGTATGAGCCGACGCCAGTGCTCATGCTCGGGAAATGTTATGATATTTATCACTGTCTTACAGGGAAAAGGAAAGCTTTCTGGTGAGTGAATGGATGGATGGGCGTACATCCTATATTTAAAATGCTCTGACAATGTTAAAGAATGGCCACCAAAATCTTGCCTGGGAGGGAGAGGAAGGACTCATTTCTAGGTAGCTCATTCACTGACTTGGCATGTTAACTCTGGTTGTTGGCAGAAGGCCTCAAGCTCTTGCCAGATGGACCTCTCCATGAGGCTGCTTAGGCATCCTCATGACGTGCTTCCCCCGTACCCCAAGCCAGGACAACACACAGAAGAAACACAGTAATTCTCATGGCCCCTCACTCAGAAGTCTCTGTTCTTTTGGCAGAATCTGATAACCACCCAGCTGAAGCCTGATCATTAATGGAGAAGACACGCAAGTCCGATGCACCCAGGTGTGAACTCTGTCCATGGGCATGAACACTGTACTTAGATATGAACACTCTACAAGGGTACAGACATTATACGTGGGTATGAAGACCATACATGAGTATGAACACTGTACATGGGCATGAACAGTACATGACCATGAACACTGTAAAGGGGTATGAACAACACATAAGGCTGTAACCGCCACACAAGGGAATGGACATAGGCGAGGGGAGCCTGGAGAACCTCCCTGCTTAACTTCGTAACTGTGCTTTGGTTCCTATTAACACTGTGAAGACCGTCAGTGTCCTCTGAGACACACCAGCTCTCTGTAGTACCATCCAAGAGTAGAAAGCAGGGGACTCAAGCAGATGCCAATCTAATCATGTTTCATCAACAAAGCAGTCCTGAGAGGTATCTAGGTAACAGAATGATGTACAGAGTACATAAAGTGAATCGAGGAGGGGGGAATGGGGAGAAAAAGAGAGAGGAGATGAGAGAGAGAGAAGGAGGAAAGGGATAGAGGGAGGGAGATAAGAAAGGGAAATGAGGGAGGGAAAAGAAGAAAAAAATAGAAAACAAAAAGAGAAGGAAGGAAAAAAGGGAGGGAGGGAAGGAACAAGGAAAAGGGGAAGAAAGAAAGGAAGAGAGGGAGGGAAGAATAGAGGGAGGGAGAGAGGGGGGAAAGAAAGAAAAACAGTGAACTAACCAAAATGGCCAACTACCTACACTTGAGTTCAATGTGGGAGGGCCATTTTAAAGCACATGGGACACTTACCCAGTGGGAGGAGAAAGAAATAGAAATTGAAGAAGAAAGCAGCCATCTTTTTCCCCCATACTAAAGAGATGGCTGGAGCTGAATAGAATTTTGGACTTTTTCCCTGAGTTATTTGGTAAAAATTATCAACGGCTGACATTTAAAAGAAGTGAAATCTGATGAGCCAGAGTAAACGCAGTGTGAATGATTTGCCTTCCCCATAACAGAGTGGATAAACATGATTATTGACTTAATAAAGAATCCTTTGATGTTCCCAAAACAATCCTATTAGTCTAATAAATGGTTGAAAAATTATGCTTTCTACAAGCTTGGTTAATAAATACACCAAGCAGTCTCTGTCCATTTATCAATGATTTCCATATGTTTGTTCCGACAGCTGAGTTCTTTCTTTCCCTCTGAATACGGCATTTGCAGAAAATCAGGGTGGAATTTAAAACATGAAGTACTCATTATTAACCTCCTAGGTAAATAATAGTGACTCATCTACTCTGTGTAGAAGAATTGGGGCGGCATCGAGTAATGAAAACCATTTCCTGTTCTCTCTGTAGAAGCGAGAAGTAGCCCAGAGAAGCACTACCAAAACTCACTTCCAGTTCTGATGACCATCAGAGAAGGAGGCTGTATTCTGTGATCACTTTCTGCCAGAAGTCCTAATGAGGGGAGTAGAGATGTGTGTCCCAAAAGACCAAGAGAAAAATCTCATTTAATCCCAAGAATAAACTGCAGATATGAGGTATATTATGGGCTGCCAGAGTGTATTAATACCTTGTCAGCTTGCTTTCTTTGATACGTCTTGCTTTGATGATAGAGTCATTCTAATAGCCAGGCCTGGGGACACAGGTCTATCATCCCAACTCCTTGTGAGGCTGAGCCAAGAAGAGTGAAAGTCAAGGCTACAGAGTGAGTTCAAGGCACGTGTGAACGACTTAAAGAAAAAGTGGGGGAAAAAGAATGTAGATCAGTGGCAGAGCTCTTGCTTAGCATGTGCTGACTTTCCAGAAAACACCCTTTTTAAAAAAAAGCTTAAAAGCAATTCTTGTAATAAAGACTATTACAAAACACTTTCCTGTGGGTCGGAAGATAGATAGTGATCTCCTTGCTCGTGCCAGGAGCCAGGAAAATTTCAAAGCATTAGTGAAAGAAATGCTTTGGAGGAGTGTATGGAGCGGCTGGAGCTCTGGCTTGCAGAAACTCCAAGATTTCCTTTTTCCATCTCCAGAATTCCCTGAGCTCAGGAACCTAATGCCATTTTAATGTAAGTTAGGAGAGACTGTGTTTACAGTACGTCATCCACAGTTTATGTGAAAGCTGCTGATTCAGTAGGGAGGTGAGGAGAGCAGGCATGAATTATAATTTGAGAACTACCCACTATGCATTCTGAAAAGGCAAGAGAAGCCGTCTCCAAGAGACTCTGAGTGATGGGAATGTCACAGGGGTATCACTGTTCTGCCCCTAACTCCTTGGCCTTCTTCTGTGCCTGCTCACCCCACTTCCAACCAGAGAAGTTGTGTTCTTTTGCCCTTTGTCATGGTTGACATTGTCCACTTGACAGAATCTAGAACTTCCTGATAGGCACGCCTCTAGCACGTCTATGAGGATTTTCCAGAAGGCTTGAGATGGGAAGACCACACTGGTGTCCTACCAGACTGTGTCCCAGACACAATAAAAAAAAAAAAGTAGATACTGAACTGAGCACCAGCATCCTTATCTCCCTGCTTCTTGACCGTGGAGGGAAAATCACCAGCTGCATGGATCTCTTGATGCTCTGCCTTCCCTACTGTGACGAAGCAACCAAACTGTGAGCTGAAATAACCCTGTCCTTCCTCGAGTTGCAGCTGTCAGGTGTTTTGACACATCAACATAAACTGTGACTGGTGCGGCCCTCCGGGGACTTAAGTGGCTTGCTTCCAAGAAGTACAGTGAAACATTAGTATGTGACTTACCGAATCACACCACACAGAGCATCAGGCTTCCTCCGTGGGTTGGTCCCTGTGGGAGAAGATAGATGCCATGTTGGTAAGGCAACCAGGCAAGACTACATCATAGTTTTATTGCCTTTAAGCAGCTTTTACATATTTATTTACACATTTGCATCTACATGGAACTCCCTAATATGTGTCAAAGTTACTTTAGTCGGTTCCTTAGTGTTTGATATTCAAGATATCCTTATTTTTGCTATTAAAAATAAGATGGTAGGCTGAAAAGATGGCTCAGTGAGGAAAGGGTTTGCTTCACAAGGGTAAGGATGACTTTGGTTCCTCGGAATCCATCTACAGCCAGCTGTAGGATTGTGTGCGTCCTTTAGCAAGACGGGAGATGGAGACAGAAGCCCTGGATACCCCCTGACCAACTAGACTGGTGAATGCAACAGAGAACAAGAGAGCTTCCTTAAAACAAGGCAGAAGGTAGGTGAGGACCAGCATCCTAACATGGCCTCCGACCTCCACATATACGCTGAGGTGCATGTGCACACAGAGGAAAAAGAAAGATTAAAAACACGGTCGTGGTGACTGTCTGCACAAGTGTGCTCCCTGCATGCGGTGCTGCTCAGATGGATGTCTCCAAAACCCAGGTCTCGGTGAGGCCAACCCCAGCGCTATCATCGCTCCCAAGGCAGCTTGTTCTGCCCTGTCAAGAGCTCCCCCTCTGCCCCACATAGTTTCCAACCCGCTGTCGTGTGCTCCACGTCCCTTGCTATCACAGAAACAAGTCTCTCAACACTGTCTTTGCAGACAGTCACCCATGTGTGGCCCTGTAGCTCTCCAAATCTCTGCTACCTACTCCTAGAAATTCCTTCCATTATCTTTCCTGGAAATTTCTCTCCATCAATGTCTATGACCATACAGATTTTTAAAGATAGATAGATAGATAGATAGATAGATAGATAGATAGATAGATAGA
>NW_026596162.1:13142762-13336286 GCF_907164565.1 Psammomys obesus
ATAGATAGATAGATAGATAGATAGATAGATAGATAGATAGATAGATAGACGGACAGATGGATGGATAGAGATAGATAGATAGATAGATAGATAGATAGATAGATAGATAGATAGATATAGATGGACGGACGGACAGACAGACAGATAGATAGATACAAAACAAATGAAGCAAACTCTTGTTTGCTAGTAGCAGGGGTGTGAATTAGTGGAGTGGAAAACAGGGTAGACATAGAACTGCCCCATACCTCTTTCCATTGTTCTCTTGTCCCGTTTTCAAGTTACGCACTTTACTTCTGTTCCTTCTATCACAACCTTTAATAAGTTCACATGTGCCCTTAACTCACTTAACATTAATCAGTAGCTCTCAGCTCCTCTTGAATAAAACACTCTGACTCCGTTCCCCACACCTCTTCTCATAGGTGTTTTGTCAAGCATTTTGACTGTCTTGTTTCCTTAAACTTGCAGATTATAATAATTATTGTTAAATGCACTGAAGTTTGATTCAGACTTACAAACGAGAAGCTAATTTTTGCTCATTATTTCTTCCTATGTGGGGACTCCTTCAGGAAGCCCCTCTCCTCCGTGGTACCCATTAGTAGACTGTAGTGAGTTCACTGGTGACAGACCCTGTCGTTTGACCAACAGCGATATTAAGGTGCCCCTGATCTTGAAGAATATTTTTTTAATAATAATTTGAAAACATAATTTTATCACAGTACTTTGGAATTATCCTACCATCTTCAGGCTTCGGTTTTTGCTGTCAGGGAGTCTAATTGGGGTCTAATTAAGGAAGTGTTCCTTTTCCTCCTAATTGCTTTTAAGAACTCTTTGTCTCTCCTGTTCTTCTGTTCAACAGTAGAAAATATGAATATATTTTGACTGTTTTCTTTTTACTGCTACTGCTTGGGATTCCTTGTGCTTTCTCAATGTGACAATTTATATCAGTCTTTAACTCTAGAAAGTTCTTAGCCTTTTAAATGTTAAATATTTTCTGTTTCTCATTCCACTTTTTCTGGAAATTTATTTAGATATATCAGAAGACTATTCTCAACATCTTTCAGTATCTTGTATTTACATCACTCTTCACTTGAAATTTCATTTCATATTTCCTAGTTTCCTAGTTTCTATGTGACTAGCCTGGTACTTAAGTTTTTCTTTCTTTCTTTTCATTCAGTTTCAGAGATCACATTATTCATATCTAGAAATTCTCCTTGGTTCATGTTCAAATTTGCCTGAAATTTTTATAGCATTATTCATAGTACTCAAGTCTTCTCTCCCCTTCCTATATGACCCTGTTCTGATTTTTAGTTCTTCAATTTTTGAATGTATTATTTACTCCCTCAAGATCGATTTGGGTTGATTGTGATGCTGGCTCTTAGTAATGGTGGCTTCTTTTTCTCCTGGTGTTTTATGATTTTTCTCTTATAAATTACCAAGGCTGGAATGTTCCCTTCAAAACTTGTGTTCAAATCTTATTTCTGCTACGGCAGGGTTATGAAGTAGGGCCTTAAAGCCGTGGTTAGGTCATAGCGTGCCATTGTCCTGAATGATTTGGGGAAGTTCCAAAAAGAACAAGTTCCTAATGAGAGGGTGGGTGTCTTTTCTTCTTTTGCCAGGTGATGCCCTAGGCACCTTGATGCAGCACAAGGCTCTGACCCAGGTCCTCTCTTTCTCCTGGACTTCTCATCTCCTAGAACTATAAGAAATAAATGTTTTTACTTTATAAATCACCTAGTCTCAGGTATTCTGTGACAGTAGCTGCAAACAGACTAAGACATAAATGTATCACCATTAAAGTGGTCTAACTGAAGTAGCCATGTGAAGCCTGGCTTAATGGTATTCTCTCAAGGGGGAATTTATTTTTCATCTGCAAAATGTCCAAAAACGACTCTAACTTAATTTCTATAAGTGATTATTTGTAAAGGTTACAAAAATTCAAAAGTCGGATTCATGAGTCAGAATCCATTGCCATGAATTCTCAGAGGTGACTTTGTCATGGACAGCCCAGCTAAGTTATTGAAATACTTCATGAAGGCAGAGATACAGGCTTTGAGGCACATTCTAACTTCCCAACTTGCATGAGGCTAACTCCTAATTTCCCTGCTGACTAGGCCAGTTAAGATCCTAGCATCTTCATTAATGAGATCTGGGAAGCTCTTCTTTCCATCTTGGCTTATCGTCATTTTTATTTATTAAAATTTTCACTCCTTGGGATTGCCCTTACTTTCCTGACAACTCGACTGTCTATCTGAAAAGGAGTTTTCTGTTTTATAAATCATTTACAAGTGTTGGTACTGGGAGGTTTTACCCACTGCCTACTCCACTATGTGGCAGAAACTGCCATTAACCTTTTACCCATCATACCGGGCTTTTACTCCTACCAATTCATTAAAACTGTTGTTACTGAGCACACATCATATTGAAAAACCAGTGCTCAGTCCTCCAACCCCCCTCACCCGACCTCTGAAAGATTATTTTTGTTTTATTCCCAGTACACATTATTCTCCCATGTTCTTACAAAAACGTCTCCCCTCTTAACTCTCCAGCCATCTCTTCTCAGCCTTTCTGTTCCTGTCTAATTAACCCAAACACAAAGTTTTCCAGTCGTTCTTATAAATATTGTAATGATAAGGGAGGAGAAGGCTGGAGTACCTGCCTAGCATACACAAAGCCACGGGCTGGATCCTGTCATCCCAAGCTGCAGGCCAAGACTATGGCGCGGGGAGAAGAGACTCAAATTTAATTATAAGCAATGTGTATTTCAGGAACTATCATCTATTGTTCATTATGACTGTCATTGCTGTTTTCAAAATCACCTCAACATTAGTCACTTATTGTAACAGTACACAATCACAAAGTGAGCTGAAGTGAAACAGACCAGCTTTGCCCTGCAAATATGAGCTCTGTTTTTGCTTAAGGCTATAGACTCTCACCATATAATAGGGAAGACAGGGTTCCAGCTAGATATTGTATGCCACCAAGTAAAACCTCCAGAGCCAGGAATGGATTGCATCTTGCTCAGTCATTTTCCAGAGAGATCCCATAGACACCCCCAAACATCATAATCATTTATGAAGGTTGTTTGCTCTCTATAACCTGATAGTAAGGCCCTCTTTCTGAAGACACAACTTATTTGTCATCAAACACAGAACAGTCAAGCTAGTGTCTAGAATCTTTACTATCCCATACTGACTAGCATTCATGTTGCTAGGAGGTGCCTAGCAAGCTCTCAGGAAAGAAGAGTAAGCATCAATACACCCATCTACAAAATCTGTGACTAAAACAGAGAGCTCCCTGCAAGATAGACAGTTGCAATAGTGGCACAGATGTTACTGGAGTAACCAAGGACTCTTAAAGCTGGATTTAAAGCCAACTCCATAACTGTCACCCACTGCCACTGCCTTCTGTTGTTATGGTGACGATGGGAGTCACCATGGTGGGAGTACAAAGTGCTGACATGCACGTACAATTTGAACGTAGATCAACAACGTCGGCATCATTTCTGGACCCTCATAAGTGAGCCAGCCTTGGCGACTGCTGAGTTGTTCTGCAGGCTGCTTTGGCCACTCATAGGTAATGGAAGCACAGAAAGAAGAGAACCAGAGTGCCACTCACTTCCTCATCTGTCCCAGTAACAATCATTCAATGACAGATGTTTAGTGAGAGTTAGGCGCTAGCCCAGGGGCAGCGAACTCTTGGTAGAGTTGGAATGAGAGAGGGCTATGCAATCACAGACAAGGGGAAAAAATTTAAAGCTTCACTAGTCTCTCAAGACACCTAGCAGGGACTGTGGCAATAGGTATGGGAAGGAAGAGGAAGGGAGACTTAGGGCTGGGGAGCCTGCTCAGAGGTGAAGAGCATTGGCTGCCCTCCAGAAGACCCAGGTTCGGTTCCCAGGTCCCAGGTGATGCCTCCCAAAAGTCTGAAACTCCAGTTCCAGGAGATCTGATGCCCTCTACTGGCCTCTGTGGGTACCAGGCGCACATGTGTGGCACCGACTTCAGCAAAAACATGCACACGTATTACACAAAGGGGGAGGGGAGAGAGTGGCAGACAATTAGTGGAAAGAATCACCAGGTCTTACTGGTGAAATAAGAGAGGGAGGAGAAATGGGGGAGAAAGAAATGACTCTCCCCAAATACACAAATCTTTTTTTCCTACCACATTCTTCCCAAATTCTCTTAGAAAGAAAAAAGTCCATCTTACGTCCGTGCTCTTACACTGATAAGCTACGCGTTCGTTATAGTTAGGATTCGATGTGCCTGTCTCTTCTAGGTCTGTAACATGTTTAGAACCGTCAGTGCCTGGCAGCCCCTTAGATGCCAGGCTACAGATGACAAAAGGACAAACACCCTCATTTTCAACTTGGGGAGGAAAGGGTTGATTTGGTTTACCTCTCCCAAACACAGTCTATCCCTGAAGGAACCCAAAGTAGGAACTCAAACAGAACAGGAATCCAGAGGCAGGCCTCAATGCAGAGGTTCCTGACAAATGCTGATTACTGCTTTGTTCCCACAGCTGGCTTAGCCTGCTTTATTTTACTGTCCAGGCCCACCTGTCTAGTGGTAGCACCCACAGTACCCATTAACCGATCATTAATATCCACATCAGTCATTCAACAAACAAACAAAAAATGTTCTACAGACCTACCTACAAGCTAATCTGATAGAATCACTTTTTTTTTTCAATTGAGGTTCTCCCTTCCTAGATGACCCTAGCTTGTATCAGGATGACCGAAACTAACCAATACAAGAAGAGAGAGAGAACTGATTCAGTTACATATGATTAAATAGAGTGCCATGGGATGTCTTGCTGCCAGATCCCTACGCTATTTCCTGTGAGGGAATAGGCCTTGGGTGGTTAAGACTGATGCGTGGTGGCGTCTTGTCGCGTGCGGCCAAATCAACAAACCCCCGATAACCCTTCGCTCTCTTTACTAGAGGAACACAGAAGTCCAGCCCCTTCCCTCAGAGCTGGGGACAGATCCCAGGGCCCTGGCACACATCCCTACTCAAGTTACACCTCCAATGCTAGAGGTCTTGGAGATGGTGTCTTAAAACCTAGAACCCAGATGTTTTATCTACTGACACTGAAATCTCAGCGCACCAGCACCAGTCACCCAGAGGGTGTGTCAGCAGACTGCTGCAAAAAGACATTTTTTAAAAAGATATATATCGTGTTTCCAACCGTTTGGCCAATGCTGCCAATGTGCACTGTACAAGACCCCACTGAAGTGGGTCGTGTCTGGAAGTGATGTTCTTTCTGATGTTAAGACGTATTTCCAGCTCTCAAGGAATCTTCAAAGTTAACCCGGTTGAGCTGGAACGTCATCATCACCCTTCTGCCATGGCCCTTGAGGTCTTCCTGAGACCCCCGATTTTGCACCTATAAACATGCCCTAACCCTGGAAGGACACACAAAATCACAGCACTCTGAATGCTAACTTGGGGGGTGGGGTGGGAGGAGTCTTCAGTTTGACAGCAGCCCGAATAGCAAATTCAAGACTAACCTGACCTACATAACAACAACGCTGTGACTCAAGCAACAACAACAAAACACGTTGGAGACGTTGGAGACGTGAGTGTGACGGTAGCCACACAGCCGCCGGCCTTCACATCAGAGCGTGACTTGTTCACAACCCGCTGAAGCTCTGTGAGATGCTCAGTGGGAGACTGCTGTCAAGTCTGACAAGCTGAGTTTGGTCCTGGGAACCCACACGGCTGGCCGAAGGAGAGAATTGACTCTCCTAAATAGTCATCTGATATGCTCAGATCCTGGCGCTTGCTTCCCTACATACATAAGAAAGACAAACTGACAGAGGGAATGATCTCGGTCAAAGCAGGCAATGGTAAGTATGAAAAAGCACCTGAAGAGCAATAAACTATGAAAACGGGAGCATGACCTATTTGAATTTAGCCACTATTTTTTTTAAAAATGGTTTATTAAAATAGTTTAAAACAAGTTTGGTCCGTAGACGGCTCTAAGGACTGTAACGCGGGAGTGTCGCAGCAGGGACTCTGCTGCCTGAGCTGTTCCAGCTTCCTGCCAGGTGAATTCAGACGCTTCCACATAAAAGGCCCATGCCCAAGTCTTCAAATCCATTTACAGAGGCATCATGACTAAATTTGGCAAGCGTTTTCCCCCCGCTTCTTTCCCACCTCAAACTGTTTTGATTCATTTGTGAGAAATTTACTTTTGCCAATTGAAAAACCCTTTTGTGCCTGCCAGTCACTAATCTCCCCTCTGACACAGCCATTCAGCCAGACTAAATCCAATATTGACATTTGTATCTTAGGGGAGACGAGGTTAAGCGCTGGAGGAAAAGCAGCCCCGGAGCCCTGCCAAGCACCGAGCTGCAAGCACTGCGCAGCATCCAAATTGAGCTGTGGGCTTGATGTGAGGGTAACCCTAGTGAGCCGGGGGTGGGGGGAGGCTTTGATCACATATCAGGCCCCTTGCTCCCTAGCTAGGCTACCCATGGAGGGCATTTGATGCGTTCTAACACTATCCTGAGCGGCCTGATTAAAATTCTTCCTAGTGCTCAGAAATGGTTCTCTAATGCTGTCATCTCTGGATGTTTCTACTGAACTTCTCTTTCTCTGGCATTAAAAAAAAAATTACATTGCAATTGCTTGAGGGTCTGCTGTGTCTAGCTCTCCTGCTCCTAGACTCTCATGGTAACAGGGAGGCAGAGGCCGTCCACTCTTCCTACCCAGACTACGCCAGGTAACTAATTAGTCACTAGAGTAGATGGTTACACTTTGATGCGTAATTGATGCACATCGCCTACCCAACACAGCCTTTGCTGGAAAGGGGAGCCATCGTGTCCTCTGTATAAGAAATAACACAAGTATAGGTTGAGTTGCAGTGGAGTAAAATAAATATTGGCAATGGAAATCAGATGTGAAGTGTGACTTGGCAACGGCTGGGGGGGGGGACTGAATGACATTTGAGCTGCGTCAGTCATAGAACTTTGTTGCAAACGAAGGAACACCTGGGTGTTACCAGCACCCAGCTCCTCGCATACACGCCTTCGCGTATGCGTGTGAGCATGTATTAGCTGCATCCACTATTGCTTTCCACCTTGTTGATACAGGCCTCTCACGGAACCCAGACCTTGAAGATTCTCAATAGTCTGGCTGGCCAGGTAGCCTCAGGGGATCCCTTGTTTTCTGTTTGCCAAGGGCTAGGATTGCAGTTGGCTCCCGTGCTAGCTTAGCTTTCACTTGGGCACTGTGGGACTACACTGGGGTCCCCACAGAAGCACAGCAAACACTTAATTCACTGAACCACCTCCCCAGCCCTACCCCAGAGCCTCCTTAAGGACACATTGTCATAAACATTACTTTAGAGACATTATTTTGGGGCCTGGTGGTGTGGTGCATGCACCTAATTCTAGTACTTGGGAGGCAGAAGCAGACAGATCTCTGTGAGTTTTGAGGCCAGCCTGTTCTACATAGAGAGTTTCAGGACAGGCAGGGCTACATAGAGAACAGAGAAATCCTGGTTCAAGAAAGAAATGAAAGAAGGGAGGGAAGGAAGGAAAGAGAGAGAGAAAGAGAGAAAGAAAGAAAGAAAGAAAGAAAGAAAGAAAGAAAGAAAGAAAGAAAGAAAGAAAGAAAGAAAGAATTCAAGTTCTTCTACAGAATCCTAACCCAGCATTCTTGTCTTTCTGCACAGTTATTACACGTTCCTATTATTTAAACAATTTTAACCAGAATGTGGAAGCTCAGAACATAGTGGCCTATTGTTAGCAACATGTCTTTGTAGCAATTTAAAGTCTATTTCCGATTACCTTCAAAGAAGATGGTACCACCAGTCACTTCCCTTCTTCTCTTTTAAAGAGACCAGATATTCTTGCTTTTCCTCAAGTACCCAGCTTTGGCCCATGGTGACTCTGTCCCTACCCAAGGGTTTCCCTCCCTAACAGTAACCATGTCAGTTTCCCATGGCTTTTGTGTTCAAGCCAGACATGCCGAAGTTCTGTATACACAGCCCTCTAGGCCCCCTTTCCTGTAGGCCTTTAACTGTCAAGCCCCATTAAGTCATTACTGCTTGAATGCGATGGCAATGCTATCAGCTTTTCACCGCCATTGTGCCAACTCCACAGACCAGTCAGAAAAATGATGAAACATGGAGTACCAACAATGCTCAAGTCAGGAGAAAGGGTATGCTTGGGCTTCCACAGTACTGAAATGCCATCTCTGTTCTAGCTCCTTGAGTGGGCAGCTTGAGGCAAAGGTCAGAGGTTATGACTTGTGCTGACTCTCAGAGTTGGGAAGGAAATTCTCTACTAAGCCAATATAGCTATGAAGTCACTTGATACCAGTGACAAAGAAATTTCATTATCAAAGAATATTTATCAAAAGGTTAAAACCATGACTATCATATCTCATGAATCACTGTTAAAAACGTACTCAGTAGAAACAGACTAGTTGATTGATTCATTTGCATTGAAGACCCAGAAATAAACCCACACATCTATGGACACTTGATTTTTGAAAAAAAAAAAAAAAAAAAAAAGCCAAAACCATACAATGGAAAAAAAAGACAGCTTCAACAAATGGTGCTGGTCTAACTATAGAAAAATGTAATAGATCCATATCTATCACCCTGCACGACACGCAAATCCAAGTGGATCAAAGACCTCAACATAAGACCAGAAACACTAAATTCATTAGAAGAGAAAGTGGGAAAGAGCCTTGAACTCATTGGCACAGGAGACACCTTCCTAAACAGAACATCAACAGCTCAGGCTCTAAGATCAACAATTAATAAATGGGACCTCATGAAACGGAAAACTTCTGTAAAGCAAAGGACACTGTCAATAGAACAAAACGACAGCCTATAGATTTGGAAAAGATCTTAACCAACCCTACATCTGACAAAGGGCTAATATCTAAAATACATAAAGAACTTAAGAAGTTAAACACCAACAAACCAGGTAATCCAATTAAAAAATGGGGTACAGAGCTAAACTGAGAATTCTCAACAGAAGAATCTTGAATGGCCAAGAAGCACTTGAAGAAGCACTCAACATCCTTAGTCATCTGGGAAATGCAAATCAAAACAACTCTGAGATTCCATCTTACACCCATCTTACACCATCAGAATAGCTAAGATCAAAAACACAAGTGACAGCACATGCCGATGAGAATGTGGAGAAAGGAAAACGCTCTCCCATTGTTGGTGGGAGTGCAAACTTGTACAACCACCCTGGAAATCAATCTGGCACTATCTGAGAATGTTGGGAATAACTCTACCTCAAGACCCAGCTATACCACTCCTGGGCATATACCCGAAAGATGCTCCACCACACAATAAGGACACTTGCTCAGCTATGCTCATAGCAGCTTTATTCATAATAGCCAGAATCTGGAAACAACCTAGATGTCCCTCAACTGAAGTATGGATAAAGAAATTGTGGCACATTTACACAATGGAATGCTACTCATCTATTTAAAACAAAGAAATCATGAAATTTGCAGGCAAATGGATGGAACTAGAAAGGATCATCCTCAGCGAGGTAACCCAGACACAAAAAGACATACATGGTGTGTACTCACTTATAAGTGTATTTTAGCCATATAGTACAGGCTAGACATACTACAACTCACAGACCCAAAGAAGATAAGTAACAAGGAGGACCCAAGAGAGGATGCCTAATGCCCACTCAGAAGTAGAAATATAATAGACAGCAGAAGTGGATAAAGGGAGGGAACAGAGTAAGAGTGGGAGCACAGAGTGAAATGAGGGTCGCTCTCAGGCCTGAGGAAAGCCAGACGTGGGAAGACAGAGGGAAGAGAAACCTTGGGCAGGGACTTCCCTGTGACCAGCTGGACACGTATAACAGGGTAGGCTCCTGGGAGGATATGAGGGTGACTCTGGCTGAGACTCCTAGTAACAGTGGTCATGGAAACTGAAGAGTCCACCCTCTAACTAGACAGGACCCCTAGTGGAGGGAGGAGAACACCAACCCACCAACAAAACTTAGACCCAAAATTTACCCTGCCTACAAGATGTACAGGGACAAAAATAAAGCAGAGAATGAGGGAATGTCCAACCAACGCCTGGCCCTACCTGAAACCCACCCCATGGGAGAAAGCCAGCCCCTGACATTATTAACGATACTCTGCTGTGCTCAAGACAGGAGCCTAACATAGCTGTGCTCTGAGTGGCTCCACCCAGCACCTGATGGAAATAGATGCAGAGACCCACAGCCAAACATTGGGTGGAGCGCAGGAAGTCTTGTAGAAGAGTAGAGGGAAGGATAGAAGGACCCAGAGGGAACAAGAGCTCCACAAGAAGACCAAAGCCAACTAGCTAGGGCCTAGAGTGGGCCTGTAGAGGCTGAAGCACCAAACAAGGACCTAGGCCCATGCACAGATGTAGCCGATGGGCAGCTTGGTCCTCATATGGGTCCCTAGTAAGGGGGGTCCCTGACCTGGACTGTGTTGCCTGCTTTTTGACCACTTTCCCCTGGATAGGCCACCTCACCAAGCCACAGGGGAAAAGGATGCGACTTGATATTTGGGGTGGGTGGGTAGGGGAAGCTCCTTTCTCTGAGGAGTATCGAAGGGGGAATAGGGGGAAACAGGGAGAGAGGGTGGGATCCAGAGGAGAGGAGGGAGGGGACTACGACCAGGGTGTAAAATGAGCATTTAAAAAAAATTGTATAATTGAATCAATTCAATATTTTTTAAAAAGCCTTTCAAAGTCAACTAAAAAAAAAATGGTGCACTCCATGCATTAATGGGTTGAACCATCGAATGGTGACATAAGGGAAATGAAGAGGGACTAGTTCTCACAAGGTGATTCACACATGAGTTTGCTAGGTTATGGAAAACAATTGTCTAACACTCCCACAGTGGAACCAAACACTGATTTTGGGGACTAGTTTTCCTGAGTGACAATTACAATTCTTTTCAGGGTCACAGTCAGCTTATTATCCGCTGCCTGAACCTTCAGTTCACAGTCATATCAAAGTCAAGAAAGAAAAAGGAAGGAAGAAAGAGAGAGAGAGAGAGAGAGAGAAAGGAAGGAAGGAAGGAAGGGAGGGAGGGAGGGAGGGAGGGAGGGAGGAAGGAAGGAAGGAAGGAAGGAAGGAAGGAAGGAAGGAAGGAAGGAAGGAAAGAAGGAAGGAAGAAAAGGAAGAAAGAAAGTCCCAAGATGGCTAAAAAATATCGCGATGAGCCTTGGTAATTACACACACACACACACACACACACATACACGCATGCACACATCCTTATTTCAGACAATATAGTAAGAGTTAGGTGGGTACCAAAAATGTTTTTGATATAGTGCCATTAAAATCTAACAGAAAAGGTTATCTTTGGCTATTTTAACATAGGTTTTTTTTTTTTTTTAACAGAAAATCTTAAGTAGATAAACCACGGACTAGGAGGCCCAAGGCAAAAGGCAGCCTTAAGAGAAGACTTTGTAAACGGAGAGTTATATCAAAATAGATGTACAAAGGTCACATCATTAATAGACATTATTTAGCTTTACTGGTGACACACAACTAAGACAACAGAAGGCATAATGAGCCAAGAGCAATCTCTTGATTGATATTCAAGTTCTTAATTGAAGTTTGACTTTAGCCCTGACAAGGAGCATACAAAAAAGTCCATCATACTGGGGAAAAAAAAATAGGTCTATTATCTGGGGGTTACATCTTCAAACGTTAGTAAAAGGTGTACACTGTAGAAGCAGTTAGTAACCCCTGTGCTCCATTAAACAAGTAAATTCATGTCCCAAAAGAAGGAGAGAAAATGGGCTCTATGGAGGTCACAACCAGAAGGGAAAACGGAGGACCAGCATGACTCACACTACACCACAGGCAGCGAAAAGGTGCAACCGTATGGGTCAGAAGGGAAGGTGGAAGGACTGTCAGACTCCTGACCAGGATTAGCTACCAAATTATAGCGAGCAACTAGGAGAGAAGCATCTCGAGAAGATCAGTCACCAAATCCCAACAGCCATGAGCATCTGAACACAAGGGAGGTGAGGACAGTGCCTGGAGGGCAGGCCCAGCAGAACCTGTGAGTCCTTCAAAGCCCTGTGGGGACAAGAAGAGTGCCCATCTCCAGTTTTCTTTTTCTATGAAGCCACTAAGACTGGTCCTTAATTTTTTGTGTATTTCCATCTGCATCTCCAATGGATTTATCGTTCATCTGAGCACGGACTCTCAAGAGGATTCAAGATTCCTGCAATCTTCAAACTATGAAATGTGGTCCAGACTGCATAATCTTAAAGTTGATAGCGCTGGAGTGTCGCGAGCAATGCTCCTCAACCTTCGGGCCACAACTCTTTGAGGGTTACCTATCAGCTGTCCTGCACGTCAGGTACATTTACGTTACAATTCATAACAGTAGCAACAAAACTAATCTTACAGTTACGGGTCACCACAACCTTGGGTGCGGAGGGTGCACTGGTACTTGTTTTGAAATATGCCAGAGGGATCACAGAAGGAGCGCTCAGAAAGACCGTGACTTTGTGTAAGTAACAAGAAATATGTGGAAATAGCTCTCATTCTGCTCACAGGTTGTGCCTGAGAACAGACTCCGTAGAACAATGTCTTAGTTACTCGACGTTTGGTATAAGTGGGGTCATTCATGTGCCTCTGGACACCGGCCACCTAGCACCGGCAGGAGGGCAGAGACAGGCTCGGCCCTGTGTCTGGCAGCTGCTGACTGTGAGCTGAGCACCTAAGTTCTCCACGTTACTCATCCACAGCTTGACTAGGTGTTGGTTTTACTGTTTCCGTAAGGCAGTCGACCTGGGTTCCGCCATTAACACACGGCCACCTTCGATACAATCTACCGCTCCATCATTGAGGAAAGTCAAGGCAAGAGCCCAAAGCAGGAGTTTGAAGGCAGGCCTGCTTACGATACACACAGGCTTCCCTCCGACCAAGGAGCACAACTCACAGCCAAAGAGGTATAAGAAGCAGCCATGGAAGGTGCTGCGTGCTGGCTGGCACGTAGGTCTATGCTAGTTTCCTGTTATAGCTCAGGAATACTTGCACAGGCAATGACTCTGCCCACAGTGGTCTGGACCCAATTACATCAATTAACACTCAAGACGCTACCCTTCATCTAAGCAGGACGCATGTAACAGGGTGTGGCCATAATTCATGGAGGCTACTGCTGTGTCTACCAACCACAGACTACAGGAGAATCAGGTAAACGCTTCTGTGAGTTTACCAGAAGGTCTGGGCAAACACGCTTCTCACAGACTGTTTCTCTACCACAGACTCTCTTTGCATTTGGGATTATTGAAATAACAGCCACGGACCCATTCGGATTTGCTTTGTGGCCAACATTTTTAAAGCAAATCATCTTTAACTCTATCCCACATAGAATGAACAGGTTATCATTGTCCCTACTGACCCTACTGGGTAGGCTCCTGATAAAAGACACCTCTGCGTGTGACTGAAAACGGAGCTTCAAAGCCTGGAGGCCTCGGGAAGAGCTAGTGTGTGGGCCTGTGTGTAGTATGTGATTTGAGTCCTGCACACAAGAGCTGGCTGATGGGTGAGGTGAGGTTGAAACCCTGAGGGGTGTCTGCTTACTGAACTGTGTCCACCAGGTCTGTGCTCATGATTCGCTCACAAACGCTCCTAGCGTCCCATCCCACTTCTGCCAGGAGCTGTGGCAAAGGACCAGCGAGCACCCTGTCTATGTGAGCTTCTTATCTGCCATAGAACAAGAACTGGCTCGTACATGTGACCAGCGCCTGGGTGAGACCCCAACAGATCTGTGTCCTGGTCGCAAGACCCCCGTGAAGCACCTCTCTGTCCCCAAAGGCTTCCGAGCACTCACTCAGCTCTGTACTCCCCTTGCCCAGTCTATGAAGAGCTGGTGCCTGGACAGCACTGATTAATGTACACCACCAGGCTACTCTCCCAAGTCAGCGAGGCCCGGCGGAGCTGCCTCCTGCACAGGGGGGCTCCTGACTGAACCAAGCTTGCCATCTCACCCCAAGAAGCTCACTCAGGGGCTGACCACTGATCTGTGTAATGAGACCCAGCTCATGAAAGGAGGGTGATGGGGTGAGGCTAATCTCTGGACCGATGAGTGCTTGGGGGGGGGGGGAGGGGTCTATCCAAAAGCCGCAGAGCAGAGAAAAAGGGAGAGGAGGTAAATGGAAAGACAGAGATACCGACATGTGCAGATTCCAGGCCCCCAAGACAGGAGAACAGGCCGTGGCCGCACCCTTAAGGCTGTCAGCTGCTGGGACAGGCCCAAGTCACAAGCACTTTGGCTGCGAGCTCCCTAGGAAGGCCTGAGGGAAGCATCCCACGGAAGTGCAAGGAGATATGTATGCGGCATGCCAGAGAAGGGCGTGCGTGTGCGTGTGCGCATGTGCGTGTGTGTCTGGTATACGGGTGTATGTATGTACCGTAAGGTGAGTATGTGGGGTACATGGCTGTGGCATAAGGGTTTGGGTAGGGTGTGGGTATGGGTAATATGTGAACGTTTAGTATAAGGGTGTGTGTTGTGGTAAAGGCGTGTATAAGGAAGCTGAAAGTCAGCTTTGGGTGTCTTAATCTATTATCATCTCCCATCTTTAATTATTTTGTGAAAGATAATAAAATAATGTGGGGTGTCCACGTGCCACAACACACGAATGGAGGTCAGAGGACAGGCCTGTGACCGTTCCTCTTTTCACCTTTACGTGGCTGTGCGTGGCCAGCACCTCCATCTGCTGAGCCATCACTGGCCCTCTACTTTATGTTCTGAGAAGGCATCTCATGAACCTAGAGCTGACTCTATTAGCTCCTGGCTGGCCAGCAAGCCCTCGGGATCATCCGTCTCTGGGGGTTCGGGCACATACTGGGGGGTTCGGGCACATGCCCCAGATGTGGTCTTTACATGAGTGTGGGGGTTGGACTTTGGTCCTTGGGCTTATGCAGAAAAGCCACTGGACCCACCGGGCTGCCACCCCAGAATTCTAGATTGTTAAAGTCCTGATTCTAAAACTTAAAATCCTGATATGGGAAGAAAACTAAGTAAGTTGCTTCCAAAACAAGTGTGTTGCATTAGCAATTACTACATTTGGGGTGTTCGTCTAAGAATTTCATAAACATTTAAAGTTTTCTTTCTCGTGGCCACTCTGACCTGTCATTGTGGCCTTCCTTGTATGGACGGAGCTTCTGACTGAGGTGCAGTAAGTTTAAACAGCAACTTAGGTCATGCGGCAAATACTGCTCAAGGGAGGCTGCCTCACCAACGTACCAGAAAATAACAAAGACATTTGTTGCCATTAAGGTGACCCAGTTTTGATGCTCCAGACCAGGGAGATCAACAAAACAGCGGTTTATGTTACATTTGTACCACAGTGTAATCAAATCAACGGCTTATTTGTTTGACTTGGACTCCAGCCTTAGAAAACATCTATTGGTACTCTATCTTCGGTTCCCCGAACACCAGCTGATACCTACAGCAAAAATGTGTGTGTGTGTGTGTGTGTGTGTGTGTGTGTGTGTGTGTGTGTGTGTGTGTGTGTGTTTGTTAAAAAACAAAAGTCAGTGTGTTTAGAGGAGTGAGCTCAAAGAAGCTGCTGATTGGTAGACAAGAGAAGAAGTTCCCTTCTACACAGTGGAGAGCTGTCGATGTGCCTGAGCTCACCGTGACAGTGTTGTGTCAGTGAGCAGAATAGAAAGGCTGGAGGGCAGGGCGGGGAGAGGAGAGCTCCAGGAAGAAGCTGAGGGAGGGGGAGTCACGGAAGTCAGACACAAGGCACCGAGGTGCAAGATAGCCCAAGAGACTTAGTGTTGAAGAACTGTCTTGAGGGACAGGCCTTGGTCACATCCTAAAAGCAAAGAGTGGCCGCTGCTGCAGACACGCTGCACCATTCACATTCTGTCAAAACATGTTATTGGTGTGTGTGTGTGTGTGTGTGTGTGTGTCTGAGAGGAGCAGGAAAGGCAGTGGGGGCAGAGAGGGAAAGCCAAAGGGTCTGCTAAAGCAGCGTGAAGAGCTGAGTTTATATCAGATCTATTAACATCTCTGGCGAGGGGGCGGGGCTTCAGCATGTGCCAAGCACCAGGGGAGGGCAGGGGCAGAGGCAGGTGGATCCCTCCTGCCATTGGTCTCACCCTTCGACCCCCAGGGTGCCCTCAGGAACAGGCACTCTGGGAGGGAGATCCTCCTAACCATCCTAATCTATACCTGTATCGGGCTCAAAACCCACTTGGTTATAGGTCCATGCCAGTATATAACTTATTTTATCAGCTGCCTTGAGTGTTATTTCTATATGACTTAATCTCCTCAAAATCTGTCAAATCTATATCTCCTAGTATGCTACTCACACAAAAATCAACAAAGAACAAGATATCCTTATGATTTATTTTTGTGATTATGGCTTGTTCACTGCTCGGGTCTCAGAGAGTAGCCAATGACATTTATAGGCCAACTGGCATTGCGTCTCCTGATGTTACATGAAATGATTAGTTTATAAAAACACAACGATGTTATCACATACTTGACACCAAAACATGTGTGTTCTGAAAACCATTTTTCATTTTGTTCTCCCAAGGATAAAGTGGAGCGTTAGTTAATTTTGTTATTGTTATGACCGAAGTATCTGACAGAAACATGAGGGAAGGAGGGTTAACTTGGGCTTCATTTCAGAGAGGTCATCCATGATCAATTAGCCCTGAGAACTCGGGCAGAACATCTTAGCAGCAGGAGCGTGTGACAGAGAGAGACACAAAAACACAGAGGCCCAGGGCAGGGCAGGATCTATTCCCCAGGGATCGCTTCCAGCAGCCACTTTTTCACGCTGATCCAGACCTCACCTCCTAATACCAGAGCCCTCACCATCCACCTCTGGAAGTGCCATGGCAGACACATGCCAAGGTCTTCTTCACTAATCCCATCTCTCCGATTCCTGTCTGCCATGACGGAAGATGATCCTTTAGGCTTTGTCCATCACACTTGACTGAACCCTCTGAAACAGTGAGCCCAAATGAGTCACTGTTCCTTTAAGCCACCTTCTCAGGTTATTTTCCCATAGTGACAAGAAGAATAACACAGTAGGGGTTGTTGTTGTTGTTGTTGTGTTATTATTATTCCCATTTTACGGCAGAGAAAAATGAAGCTCAGCAATCCTACCTACCTTGCCCTCAGCCATATTACCTACCTCCTAGCATTGACCCTTTAATAGTCCGACCAAGGGGAAAACCTGCCTCAGGGATGAGGAGCAGATCCTTCCATTTCCACAGATCTCCGGATCCCGTGTCGCTGAGGTAACTTTCCCGGCACTGAGGCACCATGCCTGCTTTTCACACGCGTCTCAGAAGGCAGTTCCGACAACTCATCTGGCCTGGGCTTCTCCCAGCCTTCATTAACTCTAATTTCATTATCACCTGCTCTGCTGTGACCCTGGGTTCCCTGCTTGCTTCTCTCCTTCCTTGCAGGAAATGAATTTCTGCCTCTGCACCAGCTCCCCCTCAGCTGTGTGAGCCCTGAGGCAAAGCGGTCACCTGGGTGTGAGTATTCACTGTTCATCTCTCCTGTCACCTGTCGCCAACCCGCCACCTCCTGAGCACTGATCCTAAGGTCATCTCCGGCTTCAGATGAGACCAAACAGGATTTTCCGGCCTGTGTGTGTGCGTGTGTGTGCATATATGTGTATGTGTGCATATGAGCCTGTGTGTGCCTAAAAACATACAAGAGAACATGCATGTACGTTTAACATCATTCAGGTAATACATATTCCAAGGAGGATTTGTAATTTGGCTCTTAAATATTCTTAGTCTTTCAATTTTCATTCTATTTTATAATTCTTCTACCAAGATGGACTACAGCTTATGTATCCTTCGGAAGAAATAAAGCATAATCTTCCGGTTTGGTAACATATTAGGTGTTTATTTGATTCGTTCAAAAAGGCCAGATTTCGCAAAACAATAGAGTGTTCCATCGATAACGATGAGCTGCCCCTCAGAAAGCTCAGGAGTCCTTCTGGGTGAAGAAAAATAGATGAAAAGCAAGAGAAACAGGAGGCTTACATCCTTTCCCCTTCTTTCCCCTGCTACCGCCTCACACCTGCCAGTGCCAGACCACGCCAGACCACGCCAGACCACGCCAGCCTGAGGGGACTGTCTTTCTGCTAAGACCCGCATAAATACGGCAAGCAATTTTGTTTGTTTTGTTGCTGCTATGATTCTGCTAAGTGTATGTACTTCCAATCCTCCCATCCCCCTACACTCACAGACACACACATACACACACACACACACACACACACACACACACAGAAATGAAACAGTGAAATTAGAATGCTGAGACCAGCGAACATCCACGCGGCTGAGCATACACGTATGTACATATGTTCCTGTTACTTTCCTTTATAAATGCAAGGAAGTGGTTTTGTGAACTAAGTAGTGTTTTGCTGAACTTTAATTCTGACTCAGTGTAGCACGAGGGCAACACATTACGTTATGGAATCTTTATTGCTAATGGCCTTCCATTTCCATGTCTTTTTCACGACGAGTAGATGCCATTCCTGTGACCATGGGCTATTCCTTTACGGACTCATTATGAAAGTTAGAGAGAAAAAAAAAAAAAGAGGATCGTATCAATTTTCACTTTGAAAATAAACAAAGCCGCAAAGCCCTGCCGCTGGGATCAAAACTGAAGGGACAAGTGCAGTGTGTCAAAGGGGAGAGGCGACAGCTCTCCGGCAAAGAAATGGAGAAAATGAAGTCAAATCTTCCCGAGAAAAGCAACATTTCCTAAGATTGTTTTTTCCCCTTCTGATCCACCCTAAGAAACATCTCCCCAAGGGCCCGAGAATGGGCGTTGTGAAGGGCACGTGTGTGTTCTGGAGACCGGATGCCGCCCGGGCATTATTCTCCGAGCCGTCATGGTTGTAGCTGTATGCCAGCATGTGTGTAGCCTTCAGATAAGCAATTGACCGTGAAATAATAGCACACAGCTCTTAATATATACCCTCTGGTTATGGGTGTGCATACTAAGCATACAGTATTTTAAATCCACACATATACATACAAACACACAAGCCCCCGCCAGCTAAAGCCCTCCGAGTCTAAATGCGCTGTCAGCTGCTGGAAATTTCCCCTCTCCTCTCCCTAAGGTCTCAGGTGTGGGATTCATGAGCCAATGTCTCAGCTAGAACAGGTGTCTATCGCTGGGTAAATAGCAATTAGGCCCAAATTTCAGACTTTTTTTTTTTTTTTTTCAAATCCCTTTCGGAGGAAAAGCCCAGGAATAAATAGTTGCTGTAACGGCCAGGGGTATTGTGTAGCTGCACCAGCCTCCAGCTGGCCTATTACACACTATACACAGGCAAAGAATACAGGCACCTGACAGATGTGTTCTGTTAGCTTCATTAGGAAAGAAACAAAGAAACTCCTCAATTAATAACAGCGGAGCCAAATGGGGGTGGGGCAGCTTGAGGGGAGAGGAATCATAGCCTGTTATTTAAACAGAGTCACGGAGCCTTTCACCAGTGGCTTAATATGCTTCATTAATAAAAACAGCTTTTTGAATGCCCAGTTTAAGTCAAAAGAAATCACTAGCATTTCTCTGTCTCTCTCTCTCTCTCTCTCTCCCCGCAGAAAAGGAAGGGCAAAATGACAAATGGCTGCTGTTAAATTCATTTCGTGTGGGGACGGCCTTTCTCCAGGATCCCTTAACCGGCAAGGCTGGGTGTTTGTCACACCAAGTGGCAGAGCAGGTCTCAAAAATCGACAGTGGCACACTGGGGTCTCAGATGAATGGTCAGCGGTGGCCATCCAATAATTTTATATATCCAGACCAGGAAGCATTTAGTGGCGTTTCAATGAACAGGATTTTTTTTTTTAAGTCATAAAATGTAGCTCTTATCCAGGAAAAAGAAAAGCTGTCGCTCGTGTCACTTGTAGTTTTTTTTTTTTCCCCTACCCCTTGAAATGGATTGAAATACAGGCGAAACCCTGGGTGTGATGGTGGATTTTCTTCCTTGCCAGCCACAGACGTCTGGTTATCTCTTCCCTTTGTATGTCTGCCCTCCTGAAAACCCAGTGCCCAGCCCTGCAGCCTTACTCACCCTGAGAACGGGAGCGCTGTCCACCGAGGTGGCACTAGCTGGGTTCCACATGAAAAGGCTTCTTTCTCCACGCAAGTCACGGTCAGTGGTAAAAACTCATCCCTTAAAGTGCTTCTTCTCCGGGGTGGCGGGTGATCTTTCAAAGAACACCACGGCCCTTCGCTTCTTAGGATGGCCAGACAGCCTGACCCAGTTGCAAGGCTAAAGGGGAAAATGAATTTTGGATAACTCCCTCCCTCCCTTTCCCCTAGCTAGAACACCCTAACTAGAACCAAATATGAAGAACCTAGAGAACTCTGGGACGCCCGGGTCGCTGTCTGGGTGATTCGGACATATCTGAGGTTAAATTGCATTGAGTGCATTAACCTGGAGAGATTTGTCGGTGCTAAGAGTTCACAGACTCAGGGTTAGACCTTCCCCAGCACAGCTGAACGCCAAATGACCATCGAAGTCCCTGAGTAACCTAGGCCAGCAAGGATGGGCTCCAACACCAGAACCGAGTGCTCATCTGTCTAATTGGGGTGTTGTCCCGCCAAAGAAACAGAAATCAAAACAGAAATGGCCATGGCCAAATTATGAAGGGCCAGGGGCTTTGTTATGGAAATTGTAATTGTAAATCTTTATGGCCAACTCGGGCTGCCATGTCTTGATGCTCTTCCGATTTTAAAACATGCTCTTGGATTCCATTTGTTTCGGCCACCCCCACTCCCACCCCCACCCATTAACAGCCACAGAACAAGAAAGCCTAATGTCTACTTCCAAATGAACAAGAATGAAATGAGGCTCCTGAAAGGAAAGGTCCTTTCCTGAAAGCCTCATCCTGCCTGCCCAGCTCGTGTTTCACATTTGATGTGTAGGTACTGTAAGCATTTAGGGAAAAGTCAAAATGAGGGACAGGACACGTGGGCCTCGAATCATTACAGATCTTCAACTTTAAAGGCTAGTGTGAGTTCTAGACTCGGTGACAGGAACCCAGAGGAGGAACTGAAGCAGAGGCTGTAGAAGAAGCCTGGCTGATTTTCATGGCTTGGTTACCCTGCTCTCTCAAACTGTCCAGCGAGGTTTTGCCTAGCGGTGTCAACGCCCACAGTGGGCTGGAAGTGGAGTAACCATTAATCAAGAAAACACCCCCATAGGCTTACTTGCAGGCCAGTCTGATGGACACAGTTTCTCAGCTGGGGTTCCTTCTTCCAAGCTGACTGGAGCGTGTGCCTAGTTGACAATAAACTAACCAGCATTTACAGTTCGTCCAAGCTGGTATGGTGTTCGTGTAAGCAGCCCCTCTTTGTTCCATGCAGAACTGACCAGGTTTTATTTTCTTTTAAGCAGGGAATTGGGAAGAACTTCTGGTTTGATTTTTCGAGTTCTCTAGAATATTTAAAAACACAGTGCAAACGCAGAGAATATTCCCGAACAGGAAAACGTCTTGCTTGGTAAAAATTTGTGTTTGCATTTATGTTTCACAGGGAGGGGAAGGTACATGATTTGTGACAAGGGGAAAAAATGGTGAGATACCTTAATTGGGACCATAAGCTGAGAAAAACTCTTTATATAGTTTTGTTGTCGGCATAAGGAAAAGCCACATTCTTTCAGATTCCCCTTCATTTAGAAATCATTCATCTCACTATTGCTGCCCACAGGTTCCTGGGGCCAGATTTGGCTAGCAGCGTCACAGGCCTGTTCGGACAAATGCACACAGGCAGAATATCTGAGAGCAGCTAAGCCCCGGGTAAGTGTCAGCATTTACTATACTGTGTATTGTCTCTCGTGGCTCCTTATAGAACTGTTTGCCCCATCTGTGGAGAGACCTGCTGCTATTAGCATTCCATTTTTCCCTTGACAACTCTCTATTCTTTCAAAACCTTAAAATTTCATTGACATTTGGTAAAGGAAACAAGAAGCAAGTTATTTTCATCATGTTTAAAATAGGTTTGCGTCTGTGATCGTTTGATCCATTTTATCAGTAATTTCCTTCTTTCTAACTGGGGAGGCAGACAGTTGTGAGCTGGCAATTTTCTTCCTGATAGTTTTCATTTGTTTATCGTGGAGCTGAATGTTTTCATACTCACAAAACCTTTAAAAAAAAATTCTCATCTAGGAGTATAAGAGACGGCTAAGAGGTTAAGAGCACTGGCTTTTCTCCCAGAGGACCCCGGTTCAATTCCCAGCACCCACATGGCGGCTCAGAACTGTCTGTAACTCCAAATCTAGGACGTTCAACACTCTGAAACAGACATTTATTCAGGCAAAACAACAATGCACATAAAAGAAAAATAAGCCATAAAAAATAAATTTTAAATCTGATTTACTATTATTGTATGCTCCGTGTGTGGATGCCTGTGTGTGCAGGTTCATGCATGCCACAGTATGCTGTGCCTGTGAGGTCAGAGGACAACTTTGAAGAGTCAGTTCTCTTGTTCC
Organism: Psammomys obesus; assembly: GCF_907164565.1. NCBI lineage: Eukaryota > Metazoa > Chordata > Mammalia > Rodentia > Muridae > Psammomys > Psammomys obesus. The sequence goes on from NW_026596162.1 coordinate 13,165,245, forward strand.
ACTGTGGGTCCTGGGGTGGAGTCCAGATCAGCCATGCAGCAAGCATTTCCACCTAATGAGCCAGCCCTGCAAAGCTCTGTGAGTAGCAACAGTCACTGTTAACGAGACAGACTTTCACACTCATTACTGATGATATATAAATCGACCCTGTTCTGTAGAACAGGGCCACTGTTTTAATATCCCCCAAAATAGTCATATTAACTTAACATGAAATCCCCTCCACAGAAGATATTTGGAAATTAATCATTTTAAATGGGTAGGTGCCAGATTTAAATGGTGTGACTCTCACTAGCAAAACGCTGAAATGAGACGCACTCATTTGCACAGCCAGGAATCTCATAAAAACACTAAACTGAAAGCCCTAACATATACACAAAAGACCTATAGGGGGAGAGAAGAGAGAGAGTTTGCTTTTTGTTATGTGCCAAAATTTTTGAATAATCTAAGGAAGTATATATGGATTATGGTTAGAGACTAGATTATGTTTTCAGATTGAGCCGTTCTGGTTTGAGGATCTGAGTGATTTTAGAAGGGACGCTTATGCATTTATTTGCTTTCTTACTTACTTGCTCATTTATTGGGGGGCTGCCTGACAAGATGCACACGTGGGACTCAGAGGACAGTTTGAAGGTGTCACCCCTCTTTTCTCACCATGTGTAACTCACAGAGCACATGTAGGTCATGAGGCTTACCAGCAAATGCCTTAAACCACTGAGCCATCTCACCAGGCAGAAAGAGAAGCATTTTGAGAAATGTTCTTGCTTTTATTATACGTACAAACATACAGTATGAAATATGAAAAACTGCTTATATCACCTATACTTTCAATACATTTATACTTTTGTGGCCACAAACATCAACAAAAAATTTTGAGAGTAGTAAAATTACAGATAAAAACCTTGCTTCACTTTCTATATTATAGTTTTGTTTTTTTTTTAATAGAGGTTGCTTTGGGAACTAGACAAAAATTTATAGGTTTAAAATATTTGAAAAGCTCAAGGTCTGTACTTTTAGATCTTCTTTGATACATAAAATATTTAATCCACAGACTGATTCTAATTCTATGAAGGCACAGAAGCTCAAAGTGCAAGCACTGTACCACAGACGGAACACTGGTCTGTGAACCCATGTCGTTTCTATGCTAGTCCCCATGACAGACTTGTCTGAGATGGTCTTCCTCCCAGGCTACATCATTTACTAAGAATTTTTTTTAAATGATGAATTTAATTATTTAAGATGAGACTGGAGCACACGATTAATTTGAGCTGGTATCTTCCCTTTATTCCTTTGTTCAGTGAGAGATTCAAAGGGCAGGAGGAGAATTCCAGAACTGTCTTTTCTAAAAACTAGCCAGCACTGTTTCAACTCTCTAGCTGAAAGCAAAACAGTTAGCGGTCTATAGGGGCAAAATCAGTTATCTTTTCTGCATGGAGTCTGATCATGTGACCCCGCAGTTGAAGACAGAATGTGTAGTTCCTGCTTCCAGTTTTATTACGGTTGGTCCCAAAGGCTGAGTAAGTTACTTGTTTCTAGTTCTTCTCAAATGTCTCTCCTCCCAGCTTGTCACAGACGCCACCTGACATTTTCTTCTTTTTTTCTTGCTCTTTTCATTTCTTCTTTACTCACTTTATGTCTAAGTCAAAAGACGTCATTTTAATCACCTTCCCCGTTTTTAGGGCAAAGCCACAATGGCAGTTAAAATGAATTCCAGTGCCTAGCAGTAGATGCGAGGTTGGCTTAACAATACATGCTTCTTCGCTTGAAGCCAGAAAGAATGTCAGCCATGCTTAAAGGAAGCTCCCTCCCCAACTCCTATCCTCATTCTCAAAGGCGAGAGTGTGACTCGCAGACAGACCCAGAGCTTTGGAGAGTGAAGCCGAGAGGGGTGCTACAAGCTTGATGCCAACCTGGACTGCACCCTGAGTTCCAGGCCAGCCTGAGTTATAGAGTAAAAACCTTGCCTTAAAAAAAAATAAACAAAGAGAGCATTAGAGGGGTACGGCACACGGGCGTGGATGAAAGATACTGACCTTCTTGTTCTATGCATAAGCAAGTTTTCTGAACACAGGAATTAATGCAACCTGCGAAGCCTATTTTAATCTCTGTGGGGGAGGAGGTGGGTTTTTAATGGTATTTTCCTCTTTCATCCTTGCTTCACACTCAACTGCAAATTATGCGGCTCCGATCCTCTCCTGCACTTAGCTAGCGTGTTGCTATGTCTCAGTTCGCCATGTGGGTTCCAGCATCAAAGCCTTGGGCCAATTTTATTTCATTTGTATTTGCTGTCAGAACAATGTCTTTATTCTGCAATGCCCTTCTCAAATCACCTCTCAGGTGGTTTGATAGAAGCAGTGTGCCACAGAAATAATTTTAAAAAAAAAGAAAAGAAAAGACCTTTGTCAAAAAATCCATGTTATTTCTTTTGTGTTTCGCCCTGTGAATACTGAATGCCCAGCACACTCAGTTCAACAGCACCCTGACTTCCATGTGTGAGATGAAAGTACCTTTTATTTTTAATTTCCCGGAGACAGCCGATCTGTTTTCCTTCTCAGGAAGGGATTCTTCTTGGGGGTGGCGTGGGGGCTTCAAATGACTGCTCCGCAATAAACATTTTTACAGTTTGTTTTCAACTGCCAGGTGACACCCAGACTGATTCAATTCTGTACCAAATTCTCACAAAATCAAGAATGAAGTGCGTTTGGGAGCTGACAAGGCTGGAGAATTCCATCATATCAAGTGAGCGTAGAAGGAAAACGAGGGCCCCTGTGGACTCAGAACCCTACCGTGCTGCCTCAGCAGATGTGGGTCCCTCAGCAGAGCACTCCTTTCTTCTGGGGTGTGCCTTGTAGGCAGCAGGGGGGAGGGGAGGGAGAGATTGAGGAGACAGATGCAGCAGCCTGGCGGGTGGTAGGCAGGGATCAATCCAATTTGTCACATCCTGGGTTGTAAAGGATCCGTCTCCCTGTGACATTGACGACTGAGGGTGCTCAGCCTAGTCCACACCAAAGCGAAGGGCAGCGTTAACAGAAGGGAGCAGAGAGCACAGCCCAGAGAATGCAGGAGGGAAGGTAAGACAGCGCGAGGGTCAGACCCCACAGGCTCTTTGTAAAGGCAACGGAGCTGCTGCCCACCTTCGCCCCTTCCATATGACCCGGTGGCAACTGTCCCCAAGCAGACTAATCTTTCAATGGCTGGCCCCTGCAGACTATAGGTCAGCTAGACAACAGAAAGAACAGGCTGGCATCTATGTCCAAGTTGGCACCGGGTTGAAGCAAAGCCTCTCTGTTTAGATTTGTGGGCCCATGCCCCGCTCCTAAGAAATCATTGCTGTGAACCCCGAGAATCCAAACCTCCTCAACACCAGCTTCTTCAGCTCTCCCCATCACAGAACCGGGATAACCTCAAACCTTTGGCCTTCTCCATCTATTACCAGGTAACTAGTAAGCAGTAGTCCCACGGTCCCCCTTTGTCCTTCATAGTACTTATACTAATTAGCATATATAATATATTTACTATTTAATATATTTCAATAATTCAAATAATATATACAATGATATAGAAAATATTATGTAACTTATTTATGTGCGTATCTGTTTAATTTATGCCTTTCCTCCTAAAAAGAAAGCCCCACAAAGTTTCCCCACCACATTCTACTGCCGAACATGGTACCTGGCATACAATGGGAACTGTAATTCTACATGAAATAAGAGAATGAATGAATGGACACAAGCATGAATGAATGGATGAATGCGTGTTTGAATGGATAAATGCATGAATTAAAAAAGATGCAGAAATATCTAGAATATGTTGCATATCTAGAAAGTGGACCATGAAATGGTAAGATGAACTCTTAATACATGAAGTGGGGGAAAAAAGCATTCTAGAGGAAGAAGGGCACAAGCAAGCAAGGGCAGCAGGGGCAGAGGAGGGACATGGGAAAAAGGAACAACCCAGAACAAAGTAGGACACATCTGTGAAAATGACAGAATTAAAATTAGCATTAAAAAACGAATACTACAAACAAAAGAGTTAGTGTCCAGGGCGTAAAAAACAGAGCTTACATTCTGTTATCCAATCAGGTCAAAAAATAAGTTTATTTTGTCATGGTGCACCAACCTGAAGTTTTCTTATTTTTTAACATCACTGGCATGGGATTGAGCTTATGATTTATAGAGTCTCAAAATTATGAACATCAAATTTGTTTGGGTTTTTGTGTTTTTCCCTTACTTAAGTGTCTAAGTGTAGCCAGAAGCTAGTGCTCATGAGCGACGGCCCACATAAAGACTCCTGGACCACTTCACCCCGACACTTCACCCCATCCTTCTTCAGAAGCGCCTTGCTGAAACACACAGACGTCTGGGGTCAGCTAGAGATTCTGACTTGGTGAGCATGGGGTTACACACACAGAGTTTCTAGGGTTTGCAGCGAGCGATCCTCCACCTCCACTTTCACGGGTGTTCTGGACATCCCTAGGGAGGAAACCGGAAGCCGCCAGTCATGGTTAACAAACCACAGAAGGTCTTGTCTTAAAGCAAAGCAGGGGCTGGGGAAATGGTTCGGTCGGTAAAGTGCTCGCACAAGCACAAGAACGTGAGTCAGGCCCCGGCAGGTACTTCAAAAAGAAAACTCCAAGCAGGGTAGCACCTGCTTCGTCCCAGCCCCGGGGGAGGCAGAGGTAGGAGGAGCCTTGGGATGGGCTCACTGCACAGCCACTCTAACTGAATCAGCAAGTTCCAGGTTCAATGAGAGACCCGTCTCAAGGTGGATGGCGACTAAGAAAGACTTTGGCCTCTGGCCTTTACATATACATGCACACACATGTACACACAAGCAGATAACAGGTTAGACCTAAATACTTCTGACAAGGCTATTGGTTCCTTTTCCTGTAGAAAATCACACTCAGTGACCACCAGGCACCTGCCTTGACCTTGATATAGAAACAAAACCCGACTGTATTTCAGATCATATAGTGTCCTCTGGCCAGATTCCACTAGGAAGTAGAAAAGCAGATCCAAACTGGCAAATCCAAGCAGTAACATTTTTGTGGACTGAAATTTCTCAGGTGAACAAGGGTTAAGAAAGACCTGTTAGGAACCAGAAAAGCACATGCAAGCAAGGAGCACAACCAGTCCATTCTGGAATCAGAGAGTCAGTCAGTCCCTACAAATGAAAATAACAACGGCACCTTCCTCTTATAAACCCTTTCTTTAAGCAACTATTTGTCTAATATCTAACAATTGCCTACATTAAAAACAATAACACTATTCCTTGTGGCACGAGCCTCTGAGAGGCTCTGTGGGTCCAGTGACTCTCACCTCCTGCCATCTATGCCTGTGGAGAGCCTGTGCCCAGGGTGTAAGACAGGCCTGATGACCTGCTGCTCAGAAACCAGACAGACAAGGTGACGCGGCGCTTCCCCGAAGGCTGAGGAGCTTGCTTCCATCATGGTCCTCTGCTGCTGCTTCGGTGGCCTGGTCTCCGCACACCAGCTTGCACAGTGTAAGCAGTCCCGAGGAGATGTGCATTCAGTGAAGCGCGGGAGGCTGACAGCCTGTAGCTTGTGCAGTCCTTCAGTGCCCACAGGGATGAGCTCGGACGCACACCCAGGTCACAAGGCCTCAATAGAGAACTTGTCCACAACACCACCTGAGAAACACCTCATGAGCCAGATATGTGAGCTAATGCGGGCCCAGATTCCAGATCCACTTCTTGGTGTCTCTCCCTCTAACATAGGCTAACCTGGAGCTCACTGTGCAGCTCAAAGACGTGAACTCACAATCCTCCTGCTTCCAGCAGCCCAAGTACTGACCTTACAAAAGCGTGCCACCCCCCGGGGGGGGGGATGCTAGAGAGATGGCTCAGCAGTTAAGACTGTCTACTCTTCCAGAACTCCTGAGTTCAATTCCCAGCAATCACACAGTGGCTCACAACCATTCATACCCTTGTAATGCTATTTTCTGGCATGCAGGTATACATGTAGATAGAGCACTAATATATGATAGATAGATAGATAGATAGATAGATAGATAGATAGATAGATAGATAGATAGATAGATAGACAGACAGACAGGTATGTGTCACCACTGCCTGGCAAACATAGGTAAGTTGAGGCTACCCAGTGAGTAGCCTGGGCCTGCCTGGGCTACAGAGTGAATCCAAAGCCAGCCTGAGCTGTACAAGGCCCTCTAACAGAGTCCCAATCCCAACACCACTAGGCTCCACTCATGTCATGGAACAGCCACGTGTGTCTCTCCACACTTTAGATTCTTTATTGACACAATGAGATGTCTGCGCTGGGGAGCTCTATACCGCCTCTCAGCTCAGAACTTCCACGTTTTATAAGTGTGATGAAAGGGTAGCGAGAAGGATAATGAAAACAGTCTGTCTGTCAACTCAGGGCGCTGCCCACCTTCCTGTGGTATTTGGATGCCCTGTCCTTGCTTCCCTTACCACCAGCTCTGGGAGGAGGGTAGCACTCCATCACCCTGTCTCTCAGTGTCCTCTTGACGAATGATGACGAATAGCCTGGTGATGCCCTCTACGTATCCAGCCGTGCACAGCTGGCAGATACATAAATGCCAGGAGAGACTTAGTAGGCCCATTTTTATGAGCTGGTCTTGTTCACTAAAGTACTGAGTTACGCATACTCAGGAAAATCGTCCTCTTATTTCTCCTTTTTATTTGGGACCTTCTGGTTGGAGCAGGGCAGAAGCACCTCTGATTTGTAATTTATAACCAAACATAAAATGTGTTCTTCAACTGATCACTGTAGGAACTCGCCGTTGCACGAGAGTCAACAGCGACTTGCTTGTGGGAAATGTGCCTACCTCCATCATAAACAACCCTTTTAACCTACACAGGAGAGAAGTCGGCAAGTAAATGCATGTCCTATGATGAACCCATCAGTTACGCACGTATGAGGGACCAGCTCCATTACAACACCACCACTCAGAAATGATGTTGAACATGAAATTGTTATTCTGATCTATGCCCACAAGATGTTTTTGATGGACAGATGAGCTTATGGGAATTTTAATATAGCCATTTTCTAATAAGCTAAAGCACAGAGCTCAATTTACTCTTTAATAAGAATTAACCATAATTATCCTATGTCCATTTCCACTGTTCATTTGACTCTTATTGGTCTTGTGAAGATTAAAATCTTAGTGTGACTCTGAAGAAAAACTCAAAGTACAGACCAAGACTGGAGCACAATAATTACTGCCAGCCAAACAAGAAAAACACTGTAACACCCTCAAAATAAGCCATAAATTTATCCTCTCACAGATGCAACCATGCACGCTAAATACTTGTTCTCCCTCAGGCGGGATAAAGGTGGATAAATAAATAAAAGTTGCCAATGCTGTGTCCAGAGCAAGAATAAAAAATGCCCTTTTCATGGGATGACATTGTAAATTAAAATAAACAGTGGGGATTTAAGACACAAACGAGAGACCAAATGAACTGATGAGCAATAAGAAACACAGGAGGAAATGAAGAAGTCTTCGAAAAAATCAGGAAAGATGGTTTGCCTGCGCTTAAATCAGTGAGATCACAGGAGAGGCAAATCACCCCAGAAATGCCTTCACCATACGCCCAAGGAGGCTCTTTGCTCTCCCAACCGCAAGATACAAAAACCAATACAAGCTGGTGAGATCACAGACAGGCTACTCTGCATATTTAGAATTCAAAAAGAATCTCCTTCTCAAATGCTGTGTGGGATTTTTTTTTTTCTCTCAGATCACTGGTGGGTATCCACAGATGACGAGCGTTACTTTTTTCTTGGAAATTAACTCATTTGTGTACATGTGTTTTATGGGTAGGCGTGTGTGTGTTAAACATGTGTGCAGATGCATATAGAAGGCAGGGATCAATACTGAGTGTCTCCTTCAGTTGCTCTCTGACCTTCTTTTTTGGAGCTAGGATCCCTTGCTGAACCCATAGTTCACCAACTGGTCAAGATGGCTGGCCAGTGAGCCCCAGCAGTTCACCTGTCCCCATCCACCTCTGCCCTGTGGTGATGAATGCATGCCACACATCCAGTTTTTTTCTCCCCATGGGAGCTGCGGACCCACACTCGGGTTCTCATGCTTGAGGGGCAGGTATTTACCAACTCAGACATCTCCCAGCCTCAGCTCACATTTTTTAAACAATGTAATTTAATATTTCACAGCATCTGCGTACTTCAGGGCATTCTTAACAGCTTAGCATGGGGACATATAACTCAAGCTTTATAACTCAAGCTTGTTCAACCAAAATTCAGATACAGTTGAAGAGCCTTTATTTTTATTTATAAAATCTAACCGTACCTATGCTGAATAATCTCTATCTTCAGCTTGACTGGACTTAGAATGACCTAGAACACTGGAGCAAGCCTCTGTATGTCCGTTGGTGAGAACGTTCCAAAGGAGATCATCTGGGGGAAGCAGGAAGATCCACCCTGAATGTAGGCAGTGCCATCCCACGGGCTGGGGGCAGAGCACCAGCATCCATCTCTGCCTGCTTCCCGACCCGCTGAGACGTGAGCAAGCAGTCTCAGACTCGTGATGACAGGGTCACAAGCCGGCCCTGCCGCCATGCCCTCTCACGTGGTAGACTGGGCTATACACCCACCCCCCCAAAAAAAAACAAAAAACACCTGATTACTGAAGGTAAGCCTTGGCTCTCCTACCTGCTTCTTCTCCTGTGTTTGGTCAGAAAAAAACAAAAGTAACTAATGCAATAGCCTGAGAAGCAACATGGGAGTTACCGAACTTGCTGGGTCACAGCTGAGTTTCAAGTTCAAATCTTAAAACACTTATCTATGAGCATCTTCCACAGGAGAACAAACCAGGAAAAAGATTGTAGCTAAGTCCCTCTGAGAAGCCAACCAGAGAGTGTGGAAGTGGAGGCAGAAGAAGGGATATGGCAGGAAATATGCCATCCCAAGTGGCCAGAAAAGGGTTTGCAAAGCAAATGCAATTTTTCAAAATTACTTTCAATTTAATTGTCTGGGCTGGGGAGATAAACCAGTTGGTTAAATGCCTGGCATTGTGGATACAGGTGGACCCATGAGGGTCACTGGCCCCACTGGCTTAGCCTATTCAGTGAGCTTGAGTCTAAAGAAAGACCTGGTCTCAAGCAAGGTCAAGGGTTCCTGAGGAATGACACCCAAGGCTGCTCAATGACTTCCAAACACATATGTTCATGTGTGCACAGTCACACACACACACCACTAGCGCACACACACACAAAAATTAACATGGCTTTTCAGCTAAGATCAAACGTAAAACTAAAATAAATAAAACGAATTTTCTGAGTTCCTCCAAAATTTAACTCCCTGGTTTCACATTAGAGTCCCTTTGCCAAACTCTTGTCTCTTACCTTAACTTGAACTCCTGGGAGAAGTCAGAAGTCACCAGAATCCAAAAGTCATCATATGAAATGTGTTAAGGCAAGGTGGAGGATTCAGCACCGTGGACAGTAGCGGCTGCCTTAGCCCGGGTTCACCCCCCCCACACACACACACACCCTCACTGGTGCTCACTACTCTAAACACACAGGCTTTGCAAGCCCACTTCCCCCTGTGCTGCCCACTCTCTCAGGTTTCTGGCCAGTAGAAAAGAGTTCGCATGCCACTGGGACAGATGAAGTTTCCAAACAGATGCTGGAATCAATGCCGGAGGAGCTCACATCACAACTATAGGCATTTCTTTGGGTCTTTTCCTCTTTCCAGTTCTCTTCTCCTCCTACCTTTCCTCTGCCTCCTCTTCCTCCTCTTTTCTTTAGTTAAGGTCTTTTCTTTGGTTAAATTTTTTCTCACCTATTAAAAAGTTCTTTGTAGATTTTTGCATATGTTATGCAGTCCTACTGACAGAGCTCACAGATGAAATAATACTGAGCTTGAATATTCAAGATGTCACAGTTTACATAAAGGGGCAGTAGGTAAGAGTTACACGGGGGTAAGACGGTGAACTGCTAAGTTTCAAGATGGAATCATTCTGTGCAAACGGTAGTGATGGATGCCTAACTTCATATGTTCTTCATATGTGCCATACATATCACAGTTCCATACATTACTCAGTATGAATTGTGCTGTAAGTGCTGCAGAGCTATTTCCACCAAACTGAGGAAGTCCCACCACCACCACCACCCCAGAGGTAAAGGAGGCTCATAAGATTCAGGAAGTAAAGGAAGCACAAAGCTGAGCAAATGACTTTCAAAGCTTAGGAAGCTCCTGAAACTTATAGGATCCACTTACAGTTGGCCTTGAGTCACCCATCACCCACACCCACTCACCCCTCACCCACACTCCAATAAACTCATTCACTTACTAAGCTATGCCTGGGTGAAATTGTTTTTCTGGTCTGCCATTGTGCCTGGATGTGGGACAAATAGATATCGGTTCACAGTTTCCCAGGAAAAAGTCACACAAATAAATTAGATGAGATTCAATAACTCTTATGGGGGGGGGGGATGAAAAGACACCACAGAAAAGAAACAGTTGACAACCACCTCTGCAAGATGGGTGGCATTGGGTCCTGCCCTCACTCTCCATTCCTTCAAGATGGTGGCTGAACTGGGTTTACACGGAAAAGTTTAATTTAAAGAGGAATTTACAAGCGAGAGATAATCCAGATTTGGGTGATGAGGACAAATGGCTGGCCTTTTATGTGTGACTCCAGAAGGCAGAACTTGGGCCTGTTTGTGGAAGTAAGGAGGTGAACACAGAATTGCTTTTGTGTCTGGGAAAGCATTAGAAGCATCTGGGTAGCATTCTTCCAGAGCTTATCTTAAAGACGTATATAAGTGCTGTACAGCTATTTCTTCCTCAGTACTATTTCAACCGTGAGGTCTGTCATTAGGACTGCATAAGGCATACAAAAATCTATAAGGAAATTTTTAATAGATGAGAAAAAAATTAACTACACAAAAAAGAAGAAAGGACCTAGAGAGAGGAAAAGACACACAGAAATGCCTATGTGAGCTCCTTGGGCACTGATTTCAACATTTGTTTGGAAACTTCCTCTGTCCCAGTGGCTCACTAATCCTTTATACACCTTACATATTATTACCCTTATATTAAAGAGTAATATCAGGTGGCCATTGGACTAGACACCAGCTAACAGGTTTTTTACAAGTCTGAAGCTCTATTTTAAACTTACCTGACATCGCATGTATTTGTCACACTTCATGCTGAGCGTGTCCTTGCAATGCATTAGTTTTCATAACATGATTTGCTTTTAAGCAATTGTGACAGATCTCACCTTGGAAGACAAGACAAGACAATCAACATTCTAAATGCATTTTTTGTGGCTTTTAACAATTATCGCTTTCATAAAAGAATGACAACGTTTATGCTAACTTCATTGATACTCAGAAAGGTTTACTTGTTTCTATCATTTCTTGGGGAAACACCTCCCAGCTAATCTCTGAAATTGTTCAAAACAATAACAACCTTTTGCCCACATCAAAACATTCTCGTTTTACAGGGTACATAGAACCATTTGGAACCTTACAAACAGAAAGTCACTGTAATTTTCATGTTCATTCACAGTTTTCCTTCTGTGTAAAGTGGAATCACTAACCTATTCACCGGAGCCATTGATGCAGCCGTTTGGTTGAAATCAGATTATCTGCATTAGGATGCCAAGCCACTGCCCTGTTGACTTAATCAAATAATTGATTAAGATAACTGGTCTTCCTTTAATTTAGGCATCCATTTAAATAAGTCAATGACAACATTTTTAATAATAAAAGTATCGTTGTAATCACAAGTATCAATTGACACCCTGCTACTTTCTAGAAAAGTCACTGCAAGAATGTTTAAAAGGCTTTTCTGATGGAATCCTATTGTGTCACTCAAGCTTTGTCCTTGCAACTTTTATATAAACAACCTTCGTAGACACTAACTTTATAAGCACTGAAGAAGCCTATCTGTTTTGCTGTTCTACATGTCAATATTATAGAAAAATAGAGTACGGGCTTCTTCCCTAATTACATAGTGCATATATTATGTACATGATAATACCTGACCCAAAGGTTACAAAAATTGTCTGTCTCAAAGCAGTTGAAAAGCACCCTAAGGCTTCCTGTTAGAACAGAGACTCTCAGCTGAGCTAAGTGCAGTGACGCACGCCTGTAAGCCCAGCACGCAGGGAGGCAGAGGCAGGAGGGTCTCTGTGAGTCCGAGGCCATCCTGGTCTACAAAGTGAGTCCAAGACAGCCAAGGCTACACAGAGAAACCCTGTTTCAAAACACCAAAGTGGGAGAGGGGGAAGAACAGAGACTCTGGTAAAAGAAACAGAGTACACAATATTGAAAACCCCAGCCTGGGCTAGATAGATGGCTGTGGATCAAGAACTTGCTGTATCAGCATAAGGACTTCAGTGTGACCCTGGCTTCCATACACAAGCCAGGCCGTGCAATATGGTGCATGCCTGTAACCCCAGTCCAACTGCAACAGCAGCAGCAAACACCAGGTTCATCGAGAGACCCTGATTCAGGAAATGAAGAGTGATGGAGGGAGACAGGCAAAGCCCATCGCACGTCACACTATTAACTTTGAACATGATCTGGGAGCTCACAACTTCTCCTTCTGTCACTTCTGCTTCTGTTTGTTTGTTTGTTTGTTTGTTTGTTTGTTTTTTCAAAACAGGGTTTCTCTCCTAAGCCTGGCTGTCCTGGAACTCTGTCTGTAGGCCATGCTGGCCTCAAACTCAGATCTACCTGCCTCTGCCTCCCAGAGTCCTGGGATTAAAGGCTTGCACCACCTCCCGCTTCTTAACAGAAAGAAGCTGAGTGAAATGGGGATGTTATCCCTTGCAGCTGTGCGACCACTCTTTGCTGGGCATGGCCTCTATGCATAAGACTTATTTGCGGTCACAAGGGGGGAAAATGCATCAGGAAAAAAAAAACCAAAAAACCCCGAAACATACAAGTTCTAAACCTTGCTTTGCTCTCATTTGACCAGACAGAGACCACATACTGTACCAGGGTCCTTAGAAACTCTGGCGCTCAGAAAACCAAACCAGGACAGTCGACCTGTACCTGCCTTTAGAGCTCAGGAACTCCGCACACCGTTTCACCAGCCTGCCAGCCTCACCTCTCACTCCCACCGTGCAGTATCCTTCACATTTGTTCCAGGAATACATTTATTACTGATATGCATTAGAGCTGGTGAAGGAGACTCGGGTCAGAAACAGCTGCAGCAATTTATTCCTTCTGCAGACGTTCACGCAGGAGCAGGGACAGAACTCCTTACCACTTTATCGTAATTTCCCCTCTCCAGAGTGTGGGCCTCTCACCTCAGCTTCGTCTCCCCAAAGCGCATTCCTGACACATCAGCATTAAAGGATTTTACTAAAATTTTCCCCAACCCCTAAAAAAAAGTCCAGCTCATCTACAAGATTCTGGAAAGGAGAAAGGAACACACAGAGAATGTCTCCTTTTTTGTTAAAGGAGAAAATTCTGGAAGTGTTAAAGGATCTTACAAGCCTGGTGCACTTCAAGGAAGTCTGTATTCTTCCTCCTTGGTGCTGAAAACCTGACAGGATGCATTTTAGAGGGTAGAACAGAAGCGGAAAGTGCATTCAAATCTCACGGTCATAACACCGGCTTCGAGGTCATGTTTTGCAAGTCGTTGCCCGTGCTTAGGGCCGCTTCTCTGCAGCTGTTTCTTGCCCTCTTCCTACACAATGAGCCAGCACTACTCTCAATCACAAAGAAAATGAATAAAAATGAAAATAGCAATACAGAAAGGTTTCTCACTCAAGGTGTTGACTGAAGATGGGAAAGGGCAAACCTCTGAGCCAGGCAGCAAGGAAGTGCTTTCTTCCCTGAAGCAGGGGAATAGAACAACCCCTTACTTCAGCCACTCACTATCTGAGACCTAGGTCCCCATCTGGTACCTGAAGCCTCATTCACCATGAGTGACTTCATTCATTCCTTCATCTATTCATCACTTACTTTCTCCCTCCCTCCCTCCCTCCCTTCCTTCTGTCCTTCCTTCCCTCCTCCCCTTGATGACAGGCAGCCTCTGCCCACTCAGCTTGGCAGAGCATGTAGAGTGGAGGCCGTAGCCTGAGGGGCAGGATGATGAATTCAGAAACCCAGGGTCAGTGGCAAGATTAGGCTGTTGGCCCAGGGAGTGCTTCCCTGCCGAGGAGAAGATAAGCAGGAAAAGGTGAATGAGAACACTAGTCACAGCAGATGGTTCATGAGATTTGGAGGAGAAGGGGAGAAAGGAGAAGGTTGTGGAAGATGAAAGCAAAGGAGAGTCCTGAGGAGAGCTAGTGGGGATAAAGAGCCTGTGCTGACAAGGTCTAGGGTAAGCCTCTGCCCTTGACTCACTGCCTGGATGACCTCTAGGAGGCTGGTGTGGACAAGGGAAGCAACCTGTGAACCTCTACAGGTTCAGGGACAGAAGGCCAGGCTCCCTTGCTAGCCCCAAGTCCAAGCATCTCATTTCCAGGTTCACAGATTGCACCAGCCACGCCAGCCAGCAGGGAGCAGTTCCCGGGCATTCCACAACCATTTGTTGCAATAAACAGAACAATGCCTCTCTTCAGCTCAGACCTAGCAAAACAGCTCAGAGACCAGCAGTGGCAGAGCTGAAGGACTGACTAAAGCCAAACTTAGCCCTATCACCACTGTTTTGAAGAAAAAAAAAATACAAAAAAACCCTCAAATACTGTTTTAGGTGGAAGCCTGGCTGGACAGACTAGGTGAAGAAAGCTCCCTCCGCTGAAGCAAAGGGGGTTGTCTGCCACCACTGCTTGCTAATCTCCTCTCCAAATTGTCCTCTGGGCTCTCACCCACTCCTTAAGGCTCCACAGAGCACAACCGGAAGACATCATTGCATGGATAAAGATCAAATGCCAAGGTCCGATACCTTGAGCAAGAGGACTGAAAAAGAAACCAGGGTCATACAGAATACAGTCACACAGAGGGACAAACTCAATTCTTATTTTTTTATTTATTTTTTTTTTGTTAATGGCAAAAGCTTAGCATAGACATTCCTCCACAGAAGATATACAATTAGCCAATAAGCCCATTCGGAAAGTCGCTCTCCAAATCAGTTAAAATTAGGGAAACACAAATCAAAACCACAGGATGCTACCCCACACCCATTAGAATGGCTACTGTTCAAAACATAAATTGGAAGATTACAAGGGTTGGAAGGGATGAACAGAAATTAAAGCCCTTATGAATGTTTCAGAGGAACGTGAAATGATATGACCCACTATGAAAAACAGTATGGTGGCTCCTCTGAAAATTACATTGATCCTATGGGCCAGTAATTCTACTTGTAGAATTATAGGCAGGTCCATGAGAGGCTGTTTGTATAATACTCAAGCTTACAGTTGCACTAGTGACAATAACTAAAAGGCAAAAACAAACCAAGGGCTCATCCCCAGATGAATGGCTACACAGGAAGCTATGAGCTTACAGTAAGATAAGCTTCCATCCTTTGAAAGAGAATTACTATGTATACTACGGCATGGGTGAGCCTTGGGAACACTGTACCAAATGAGATAAGCCAACCACACCTGTATTAGGTTCTTCAGCCTCAGATTTGTGAAGAGAAGGTGGCGAACAGTGATTCCCAAGCACTGGGGATGGAAGATTGAAAAGTTACTCTTTTGTGAATGGACACAGAGCTTCAGTTTCGCGAGGAAAAAAAAATCTGAAAATGGATGCTGGTTGTCATTGAACATTAAGCAAATACACTTGATCCCACTGAACTATATACTCAGAAGTTTGTAGAATGAACTCTTCTACTGTGCAGTATGTTACAGCATGGTCTGACACTTCCTATTTAATTACTTGTTTGCCCCCTGAGATTCTTACTGTTCTAAGCAAACCCCTACATATACCAAAATGATGCTATGTAACCTTGCCTCCAAATTACCCGATAGGTCAATAAATGCCTTCACCTGGGCAGGGCAGAAGCAGTAGGAGGAGCTAAGGTTCTTGGGCTTGGAGGACAGAAGGATCAGAGGCAGGGGAGGAAGGAAAGAGAACAGGAGAGGAGAAAAGAGAGTCGCCATGGGTTAGGGTAAAGAAGAACCATGTGGCCGGTTATGGAGAGAAAAGGCCCAGATGAAAAGCATATGCAGGTATTTGTGGGAATTATGGGTGGGAAGTAGCCCAGATAGGAATAATTAAAGCAAGTGGCTTGGGGTGTGGGGCTGAGAGATAAAAGATAGCTCAGGAGGATTAGGTTCTGCCCAGCCCAGTGAGTAGGCATATTAAAAATCTAACAGGTGTCTGTGTCTTTTACTGATTGATAGCAGGTTAGATAATAACCGCCATAATAATCTTAGCTATTAATAGTAAATATTAATAACCAATTTTCTACAACAGTACATTATTTTCCTGGAATTACAAATTCTTTCAAAGGGAGAAGAGAGAAAAACTGTCGGCATAGTATGGCCGTGGTCCTAGGAGGTTATTTTTCTTGGTTACATCCCTACGATGGTTGATCTTAATTGGCATCTTGACGGGACTTAGAGTCACCATGGAAATAAGTCTGGGCATACCTGTGAGGCAGTTTCTAGAGTGGGTTGGCCCATCCCAACCATTTCCCAGGCCAGAATGTCAAGGATGAAATAAAAGGAGAAAGAAGGCCATGCACCGTCGCTCATCGCTCTTGGCTTCCTGACTGTGGAAGCAAGGTGGCCATCAGCCCCCTGCCTCCACCCTGTGCTGTGATGGGCTGTGCTTTCCTTCGCTAAGCTGCTTTTCCCAAGTGTTTTGTCCCAGCAATGAGCTGGTCCCCTCTCCAGGGAGAACAAGGTAGAAATCCATCCAATGGCCCTCACAACCTCATCACCCAGGCTTCAGATAAATGAATTTGAATCTGTTGTCCTGTGGGCTGGAATCGATGATTGCCACTACTTGCCATTAAAGGTACAGAACTTGCATCCCTCGCTTTCTGGCCTAGATTTGTTCTGTCCATTAGCCTTCTGCCTCAGCAAGCCCTATCAAGTGTGGAGCTCAGGCCACAGAAATGGTCTGAGCCTAAGTGGAGCCCTGTGATCTATGGAGAAGTCTGGGTAGTCTCCTCTGAAAAGTATTGATTGGCCCTTTCTGCTCACTTAGCTAAAGAGAAAGCTAAGTAGGAGGACTCCAGCTATGCAGACATTACACTTTATATTAGCATTATGCTAATTAACTGAAAAGCCACACATTGATTTTCTTTGAGAGGTTCCAAGGATCAAATATCAATGAATGGACTCAGCTAGGCCTAATTTACTAATGGATTTTTAACTTACATAGAAGGGAAAAACTGAAAGGAGAAGCAATTTTCCATTTGCCGAAAGAAATGAAGAATTTATATTTTTTAAGTGACTTGGAAGTTTTTCTTATTTCAAGAAAACGTATGTTTATATCAAACTTTATGTGTTTCCTTTAATTCCCATACGAAGGGTCTAATGGAAAATCCCAATCTTTAAAGCATGACTTTAAGTCATTAACATGGAATAGTCAGGAACTGCATACCAAAGAGATCACAGTTTGCTGAAATCACACATTAAACTTAAGATCTATTCTCTCAAGGCTCTGAACAAGACAACATATCAAAAGATGTTCGTCTGCTAACAAAGCGTGTGTATACTTCCAGGGATGAAAAAGGATATTCTTCACAGCACCTCCCATACCATTGTGCTATGTGCCGAGACCCCAAAATAAATACATGGCGTACCTTCACTCCTGGGGCTCCAGTCTAATAGAAGCAGCCACTGTAAACAATAGTGGATAGCAGCAGAGAAAACGCTGACTCTCGGAACTTCCTGAAGCTCTGTGCACACTCACAGCCATCATAACTACTGTTAGGGCACTTTCCAAGCCGGCTTGCTGAAGATACAGTACTGTATGTAGAGTCGCAGAGAGTAAAAACACCAGCAACAAAGCAATAGTGTTTGTCAACACTATCTCCACGTCTTCCCTCACTCAGGAGAATGCTGGTAGTCCCTCATCAGCTTAGAATGTCCTTTCAACATGCGCCCTGGGACTCTAATAAAATCATCCTTGTACTTGGTCAGGCCACTCCCAACGGAGAGCAAGTTCTGTCCCTTCCCATATCACAGGCTATAATGATTCACCAAAATGTGTTTCCTCACTTTTTCCAGTCCACTTCCCTGCCTTCTTTGCAGTTCAGGTCAGGTGACTAACTTCCAGCCTATAAGGTGTGGGAGAAATCAATGTGCTCTCCCTTCCTGGTGTGGCCCATAATGTTCTTCTTCTGTCCTCCGTTAGTTGTCTGTGCCCTGGATAGAAAACTCTAATGAAGACACCAGGGGCTTTATCAGGTTGGGCTCCTGAATGACTCTATGGAGCAAGTTTGTTTTTTTTGTTTTGTTTTTGTTTTTTTTTTTTACCCCTTACTATATCACCACCCTACTCAAGATCACCATCACCACCCGCCAACTGATCTTTATATAAGTAAAGTATAAACTATTGTGTTGAGCCACCAAATTTGAGGCATTTCTGTATTACAGTCAGAGGCATATTTCCTGAAGAAAAAAAAAAAAAAAAGAGCTCTGGATTGAAAGTGAAATGTTTCCCATAGAAGGATCATATGCTTGAAGGCTCAAGCGGCTGGTAGTCTTGTTTTGAGAAGTTATGAGACCTTTAGGTAGAGGCAGAGCCTTGCCTAAAGAACTGGTTCAGTAGGAGGAAACCTTGAGGTTTATAGTCCTGCCCAAGAGACTGTAATTTGTAATTTCCCTTCCTGTGTGGTGTCTGCTCCCTATCGAGGGAAGCATAATAATAGTCTGTGAAGTACTCTCCCATCATTCACCGACAGAGCCCAAGCTGCCATGACTCACCAACTATGACTGACTGTGTCCTCTCAAATCATGAGCCAACATAAACCCTTTGTCTCCTAAGTTGCTGTTTGGCAGGTATTCGGTGGCAGCAACAAGGAAGCAAATGGCACAGAGGCAAAGCCTAACTCTGAAGTTCTTCACTGTTAGGCCTTCCACAGTGCACGTGGCAAAAGCCTTGGCAATGAGTTCACACAACTGTATGCTTTTATTAAAATCTACAGAAGGGAAACATTTCCTCCTCGATATGTTGCCTACCTACCACGGCATTACAAGGGCGAGGGACACTTGGGGAGGAACCCAATTAAGGAACGTTTACTCTAGCTTTAATGGCTCAAAATGGTTTGTTTTGACTCGTAGTTAGGGTTACCATTGCTGTGATGAAACACCATGACTGAAACAGCTAGGGGAAGAAAAGGTTTGTTTTGCTTACACTTCCATATCACTGTTCATCACTGAAGAAAGTCAGGACAGGAACTCTAAAACAGGGCGGGAACCTACAGGCAGGAGCTGACGCAGAGACCACGGAAGGGTGCTGCTTACTGGCTTGCTCCCTCTGGCTTGCTCAGCCTGCTTTCTTATAGGACCCAGGACCACCAGCCCAGGGATGGCTCCACCCACAAATGGGTAGGCCCTCTTCATTGATCGATAATTAAGAACATGCCCTCCAGGCTTGCCCACAGCCAGATCTTATGGAAGCATTTCCTCACTTGAGGCTCCCTCCTCTCTGACAATTCTAGCTTGTGTCAAACTGACATAAAACTATTCAGTATACTATTTATACCAGTAGAGAAATGGAACACAGACATTCTCCTCCTACTCTTTGGGCTAATTCTACAGGGTTTCTGGCAGGGGAATACTGGGGCTCTGGCATGCACAGACCCTGTGGAGCCTGAAATCCTGAGCTTGAAATGCACAAGCGCTTCTGTGAGAACTTCCTGCAAAACAGGAGATCATCTCATGCTGATGGACATGGTTATAAATACAGCACACACCTTTCCATCTATGGAAGTCACTCAGAGCTTTCCAGAAATCCTGCAGGTTTTTTCTGCACAAAATTTAAGGAAACCAAAGGCTACATTGTTTATGTTGTTTCCTTTTGTTTATGCATCCTTGTTATCAATACTGAAAATTAATTTTCATTTATTACCTGAGAAAAAGAACCAAACTTTTTATTTTCTCACTCAGAAAATATTACAATATATATTACAATATTACAAAATTATTATATATATATTGTAACATATATATATATACACACATATACCTGATGGACAAAAAGATGGACCAGAACATAAGCCAGGAAAGTAAAAAGAAAAAGCACTGAAGAGGGGAGTGAGATACACTTTATCTTTATAGTATCTGTCACCCTGTTAAGGATGTAATCCGGGGGCTGGAGACGTGGCTCATGGTTAAGAGCATTTGCTGCTTTTTGTAAAGGGTCTTGGTTTGGTTTCCAGCACCCATCCTTTTGGTGGCTCACAAGCTTATGTACCTCCAGTTCTGGGCGCCCTCTTCAGGCCTGCAAGAGCACCAAAGCACACTCAGTGAATTTGTATACATGCAGGCAAACACACATAAAGTAAAAATAAAATTTTTAAAAGAATATAATTAATTCATTACGACTCATTTTTATCACTCGGAATAATCCCTTTCTTTTCTTTCGTTCTTTTTTCTGAGATAGAGTCTCACTGTATATCTGTGTGTATCTGGCTATCCTAGAACTCACTATGTAGACCAAGCTGGTAGATCAAACTTCCAGAGATGCGCCTGACCTTCCACCTAAGCACGGAGGTTAAAGGCATGCACCCATCTGTCCTACTAAAATAAAAATAGCTCCTTTCACACCGAATGTCATATTTGGGATCATGTAGCCTTTTATTTATTTATTTATTTATTTTAAGAATCTTTGTTAGTTATTTTGTTGTTGTTGTTGCTGTGATGAAACACCCCTGCAAAGCAACTTAAAGAAGAGGAAAACTGGAAGAGATGGCACTCGCTTGTGATCCCAGCGCACAGGGAAGCAGAGGCAGGCAGATCTCTGTGAGTTTGAGGTCCGCTTGGCCTACGAAGCGAGTCCAGGACAGCCAAGGGTACAGAGAACCCCTGTCTCGAAAAACCAGAGAGAGAGAGAGAGAGAGAGACTTACAGTTCGAGGTGTACAGAGACCATCACGGCAGAGGTGACACAGCATGGCAGGAGGCAGTAACAGAAGCAGGCAACTGGCTGCATCCGTACTCAGGAATCAAAGAGAGAAGAAGAAGTGGGGTCAGGCTGTGAGTCCTCAAGGCCCACCCACAGCTAACTACTTCCTCCAATGCAGCTGTACTTACTGATGGTTCCACGGCCTTCCTAAAAAGTACCACCCACTGGGGGCTGAGTTTTCAAATAAGCATCCCTGGGCAATACTTCACATTCAAATCAATACAAGTCCCAGTATTTTGTAATATTTAAGTCCCACAAATCCTGCATCTACCTCTCCTAAGCATGCTGTGCTGTGTACATGGATGGCCATGTTTGTGTAGTTTCTCATTGTCAGGACTCAATGACTAACAACTTCCCAACTTTGGATTCATGGGCAGCAGCTGACCGAGCACTCCCATTGGCAGCTTCTTTTATTTGAATAGCAGTTACTAGCTTTAACTCTCAGATCACATGCTATAGTTCACACAGCTGTATACGGATTTATTATCGCCTATATATGCATAACCGTAGGCTACACAAAGGCTGTAAAAGGGCTAAAGAGGCTGCAGAGTTCAGAGTTCTCGCTGATACAAACATAGAAAGAGTCCCTGCATGAGGTTAGATAAGCTACTTAGGAACACAGCTGGAGAGCTAATGGAGGCTCCCAGAGCTTTAACACAGGGCAGAAGAGCTGAGCCAACCTCTGAGGCAGAGTTTCAGGTACAGACGGACAGACTGACAGGCAGGCAGGCAGGCAGGCAAATGACGATTCCAGTGGGCCAATTCAAGCAATGGCAACTGCGCTGAGCTGGCACCCAGGGGTCAGTCGGGGTTCACCTGTCAGTCCTTTGAAGCACAGACCGGGTGTCGGGACCACAGGCGTTAGGGTGTCAGCCGCTTCAGGGGTGTGTGGGTGTACAGGCGGTAGGTGTCCTTCTCGGCGTGACGTCCAGGGAGCCTGCCACTCACTTTTCATCTGCGCGCATGCGGTCACCCCTCCCTTCTAGCCCAGGGCTCCTGAACTTAGCACTGGCACTAGCACTGTCGCCCTTGGCCCCCGGGGACCAATCATCGGGCTCAGTAAAGCCCGTCATTTTGCCTTTCCGGAGTTTGTCAGCCAGGTCCAAAGCTAGAGATGAGCCAGTAAACCCTTTAGGCTTCTCTCTAACGTGTCCAAACCCCCAGCAGCTACCCAAATCAGTACCAGCTTCACAACTTAAAGAGAAAAACAAACGAGCAAAGTTTATGCTGCTAGAATCTCATTTAATCCTGTGGTCACATAGGTAATATTCCTTTCCATGTTCTAGATAGGAGAAACGGACCGTGAACAGAGGACAGGACCATACCAGGGTCAATCTTCAAATCACAAAACTAAGCCTCTGTCTCCAGGGTCTGTGTTCTTGCCACTGAGCTCTTCTGTGCCCCCTCAGTCCCTTGAGACAGGAGTGCTGCCCAGGACTTAGCAAGGTAAAGAATTTCAAACATGGGCATAGACTCAGGCCCTTTCAAGAGATCCAGGGCTGTGTTATTTTAAACAGGGGGAGAGCGGTTGACAGCCTCCACCATTAACACGCATGAAATGTGTTTTCTTTGCTTTAACCACATCAATTCTCCGTTCAGAAGGAAGCCAGCAGGCCAGACAAATACATCCAAATTGATCTCATTAGGGCGGACCTTAATTCAATACGACCTCTCATCTTTATAAAAGGGAGGAGCAGAAATATAGAGATAGAACAGCATGTGTGGATGGAGAGAAATCTGGAGTACATCAGGTAGCATCACGGAGAGCCATGAGACATTGGCAAGGAGAACTGCAGAAGGAGCCATTCCAAGAGAGAGAAGTATGCCGCAATCAATAAAGATAGAAGGGCAGAGCCACCTCAATCCCTGACTTCAGAAACAGCTTGTTTCAGGGCTACTACTGCTGCGATCAACAACTTGGGGAGAAGAGGGCTTATTCGGGTTACACTTTCATAACACTGTTCATCATCAAAAGCGGTGAGGGCAGGAGTTCAAGCAGGATGAAAACCTGGCAGGAGCTGATGCAGAGGCCATGGAAGAAGGCTGCTTATTCCTCATGGCTTGCTCAGCCTACTTTCTTAAAGAACCCGGGACCACCAGCCCAGGGATGGCACCACCCATGATGGACTAGGCCCTCCCCCATCAGTCACTAATTTAGAAAGTACTCTACAGGTTTGTCTGCAGCCTGATCTTATGGAAGCATTTTCTCAATTGTAGTCCCCCCCCCCCATTCAGATAACTCTAGCTTGTGTCAAGTTGACATAAAACTAGCCAGCACTAAGCTACAGGATTTGGAATTGGCCCTGCTGGGTTTTAGTCTTGCTTTGGTCCAGTGTTTCCCCACTGTGTCCCCATTTCTCCTTTTTAAAATCTTAATATATATTCTGTGCCACTGTATGCTGGAAGTGGGTGGTTTGCTCTTTTTCTCTTTTAACGGGGGTTACAGTTACAACATTTGCTTGAGTCTCAGAAGAGACACTGTATTTTTAACAGTGTTGAGACTGTGAAAGACTACAGGGAAATCTGGAGTTGGACTAAACTCATTTTTCCCTATGACATGTCCAGAAGGCTATGGGGATCAGAAAGTGAAATGTGGTGGTTTGAATGACATAGGCCCCCATAGGCTCATATATTGGAATATTCGGTCCCCGATTGGTGGAACTGTTTATGAAGGATTAGGAGGCATGGCATCAGGAGGAGGGGTGTCAATGAACACAGGCTTTAAAGTTTGAAAAGATTCATTCCATTCCCGATGACTTTCTCTATCTATCTGTCTGTCTGCCTGTATCTATATCTCTATGTCACTCTCTTTCTCTCTCCCTCCTACTTGTATATCAAGATTTAAGCTCAGCTGTTCCACCCACGATGCCTTTGCTCTTCCATCACTGACTCTAACCCTCTAAAACCATGAGCCCAAAATCCAATGCTTTCCTTTGTGCCTTTGTCATGGTGTTTTATCACAGCAACAGAAAGGTAACTAAGACTATCAGTGTAGTGTGTGTGTGTGTGTGTGTGTGTGTGTGTGTGTGTGTGTGTGTCACACAGTATGGCATATGTGTGAAGGTCAAAAGACAACTATGTGGACCGAATTCTCCCCTCCACCTTTACTTGTAGTCCAGGGGTCAAACTCAGGTCCCCAGGCTTATGAGATAAGCATATTCACCTACTGAACCATCTCACTGGCCCGCCCCCCTTAAGGGCCTGTTAAGTTACCAGAGAGCCTTCTCAAGGTCTCCTTTTGACACCTCTTCCTTCCCAGACCCTTGCTTGACTCCAGCATACTCCGTGTCCTAATAGAAAGAGAACCATTTCACACAAAAATGTAAGAGTTTGCTTGCCAACAGTACTGGTGAGCCTGTATTTTCTTACACAGAGAATCAGTACATATTCCAGCTCTTACAAATGGGAGGTTATCACTTCATCTCATCTGGAAAACCCAGGCTACTCCTGCCCCAGAGTTCCTTTCCACAGTCCTACCCAAAATTCCCTTGCTGTTTCAAATGTACTTGTTTCTTGGTCTGAGGGGGCTCTTGGTTCCTGTTGGTTAAGGCTTCTGCTTCCTTGTCCCTTTAGCTCAAGCAGTAGGCTGTCCTAGCCACACTGACCTGTTCTGTCCTCAAGCCTGGTCTCCCTGGGCCTGGGCCTCTTCAGCATCTCTCAGCAGTGTTCCTGAGAAGATAAATATATGTTCTGCCAAACACCAGAGACACAGAGTCTCCTCTGCAGGGTCATCTCTAGGTCATTCTCATGAAATCACGGGCTCTGCTGAAGTGAATGTGATGGCTGGGGAGATGTGGGTCCCTGGGGTCAGCTCCCTGGGGTGCCTGCAAGTGTCTCTTCAAGGACAGAGATGAAGCTGGCAGTAAGGGTCCTGCAGATGATTGCCCCCACCCCACAGCCTGCGCTCTCCCCCTCTCCACAGACAGTGCCTGAAGGGGTCAGGACCCTCCTTTCACCACAGGATACAGACTTTTCCAGTTCCCAGAAGAATGCTGGGACTGAAAGTCCGAGTCTCCTTCAAGTTCATTGCCCTGTCTTCTCCCTCTCCAGACCCTCATGGTTTGAGGGCAGCAGGGCAAGGTCTGACTGGTACATTTGAGTCATGCAACCTTTCGAAGATGCTAATGAGAGGGAGAGGACCCCAGGAGGCATCATGCTGCTGACATGACTGTGGATACGCTGGACCCGATGCAGAGAGACACAGCATATTTATCAGCTGGTTTTCCACACACGCTGGGTCTCCTTGAAAATGTAACAAACACATGGGCTCCTGGACACCAGCAATCATGTTTTTAATCTCACAGTGCTTTCAGTTTTCTTCTAGTCCCTGAGATATTGCCGCAAGTTGTCTGAGTGGGTGAAAAATCTGGGTTCTCTTCAGAATCATCTTCTTTGGGAATACACAGGGACAGAAGGAAGAGCTTTCATTTCTCTGTGTCTAGAAAGTTTCCCTTTTGCCTTGCCCATTTTCTGCCCATTACACTCAGGCCTCTTGCCTCACTCAATCACTAAATGGAGACTCTGAAGGAATCTTGCACATCGGCCCAGCCACCTCATCTAACAGATAAGGACGCTGAAGCCCAAGGAGATGACATGAATTACCTGAGAACACACTTCTAGAGAAATGCCTACCCACCCTCCTCCAGACCACCATGCCTTACCTGACTGCTTCAGCACCAGAAAGTCGGCTAGGCTCAGGCATCACGGCTTTAAGGGGTGTGATGAAGCCGTGTGGCTAAAGCATAAATGTGAACAAAGACATATTCGTGTTGATGCTGGAGAGACAGCTCCAAGGTTAAGAGCACTCATTGTTCTTGCCTCCAGTTCCAAGAGCTACAACATCTTCTGTGGGGGTCCATATGCACGTGTGTATACATACACATACACACAGAGAGACTCACACACACACATACAAGCACAAATAAGTAGAAATAAAATTTTAAATAGAAAGAAGCCTTGAACCTTGGAGGATCCTTCTAAATCTTAAACATGTACCATCAGATTCTTTGAGGCCCAGGAACTTTTTTTGTTGTTTTGGGGTTTTTTTTGTTTTGTTTTGTTTTGCTTTTTCTAGACAGGGTTTCTCTGTGTAACAGAGCCCCGGCTGTCTTAGAACTCCCTTTGTAGACCAGGCTGGTCTTGAACTCATGGCGATCTGCCTGCCTCCCAGTGCTGGGACCAAAGGCTTGTGCCACCATGCCCAGCTTGTCCAGAGAACTTTTTAAGAAAAAGGTGTCACCAAGCAAAGGAGCAAGGAAACAGTGCTTGCACGGTTAGGATGTGAGAAATTGGCGTCTTTTCATACAAGAAACGCAATTTGTTCTTATTTCTTAAAGAATACAGGTGCTTTCTACTCTTCATGCTCCCCTTCAGCAAATAGAATATACTAATATATGTACACGAATTTTTAAAGGCAATAGAGGCAAGTCAGAACGGGTAAAAAAATGAGCACCTGGAATAAAAAAAGTACAAAATACAATCTCTACTGTTACTGGTTTTTATTTTCAGGACAGAGTTGAGGTACTGTGCATTGAGGTACTATGGATTAAGGTACTGTAGATTGAGGTACTATGGACCAAGGTACTGTGCATTGAAATACTGTGTATTGAGGTACTGTGCATGGAGGTACTGTGGACTGAGGTACTGTTCATTGAACACGGGCTTCCCCAAGCTGGGCAAATGTTCTGCTGAAGGTACTACATTAATTCTCACAGGCTGACATTAAACTCACTCTGTAGCTCAAACTGGAGTTGAACTTATGGTCTTGCTAGAGTAGTTGGGATTTCAGGCCTCTGACACTGGTGCCACTTCAAATTCTAGTTGTGACACTTGCTAATTATATAATCTTCCATAAGTTTTCTCATCTCTTCTATGCCTACTAGATTACCTACAGTGCGTTAGTGGCCTTAGGCTGTCTTTAATACATGCGTGAGCATAAACATCCCACATCTGTAGGCCACATAGATACTACCTATAAATATTTGTATACATGCAAGAACTCTGTTTGCTTATGTGCATATTCACATATATGCACATAAAGCACCTCTGTGTGCATGCATACACAAAAACACTTCACATTTGCAAGTTCATACGTATGGATATGCGTATGGATATGTGTGCATAGTATGTACAGACTTGCACATAAACATGTTTGTATTCACACAAAATACAGGAAGTGGTTAGCACAGTGCCTGAAGCCACCATTGAGCGGTTTCGTTACTGCTATCATTAACAAATAAAAATTTAAACTTGTTATTCATGTGCCTTTATTGAAAGGCCACAGGGAACAAAGAGAAAGAAGTTCCAAGGTTCTTCCCACCCATAACTGGCCCATTCAGAATGCCCCACTCTCACACCCGGCTCCCCCAAACGCTAATGCTCCCAGACTTTGCTTATGTTGGGCCACATGGAGGAGGGGCCACAGGATAAGTTTGGAGACTCTCACCATGGCGCAGAAGGGTGATCCTGGCTTTCCTTTTCCCACTGTCTCACAAAGCTGAAATGACAGAACATGTCCCCTGCTTTAGGGTGCAGGGGGAAAAAAAATTCAACACCACCTGGGGAATCCCATCTCCTAGGCTGCCAAGATATGCGGCTTCCTCCTGCCTCATTGCAGGGCAGCCTAAAAGAATGCCTTCTTTCTAAAGGCCAAGGTAGATCTTCCTGGGTAGCTCCGAAGAGAGACAGCACAGCCCTGTGGAATTCTGTGAAATGTGCCAAAGGGAAATGGAGTGTGTTAGGACTCAGCCATGCCACTGCTATGCTGCATGAGAAGATCTTTCCAGTCTGTAAGATCTAAGCAAAATGTCAGGACATCTTGCTGAGGCATCACAATCTCTTCTCTGGCATACATCATGAGTGGCGTCTGGCTAACCCATCTGAGCCTACAGCACAGACCACATGTATGCTGAAGGACCGCCACCATTGGTACCAGCTGAGCACTTTCCAACCAATAGCATCCTGCATCCCTACCCCCAGTCATTCATTCAGTGTGTATATTTTTATTTACTATATTTAGGACCTGGGAGCTAAAACGGTGATAAAGAGAGACAAAGTCCATGAAAGGATTCATAGGATGCCTAGGCTAGACTCAGACAATAAACAGATCATTGTACATAGTGGGCAAGGGAATAATACAGTGGTTACTGTTACAGAAAGTTATGATAAGGCCTTCTTTGAACGTGCTAATAGGGGATGAGGCATGCCAGGAGAAACAGAGCTAGCCTAGGGAGGGGAGACTGAGGGATGTCTAAACAGGTGGCACTATAGACAAAAGCCAGAGGAAGAAGGGCCTGGCCTGCTTGAGGTAAGCATGTAGCTGAAACACAGTGAGACGCGCTGGCAGGCTGTGCAGAGTGTGAGGCTGGCAAGGTCTCAGGAGGCCTAGAGAGGAATTTGTCATTCTAAATCCAAGCCAGGGTTGGGCTTCGAGGAAAGCTTTGTCTGACCTTTAGACACTGCCAAAGGTAAAAGGTGGCCTTTGAGGGGGCTCCTTAGGCTTTTTCCACTCTTTAAATCCATTTTGCCTGAGACATTTTTACACAGTCCCTGGGTTGTTGGTATAGAAATAGGCATGCAGATAATTCACTGACAATAAATCAGATGTATTTTCAAATAATCTCTGGGGCTAGGGAGATGGCTCAATGGGTAAAGCGCTCTCACAGAGTGAAGGAGGCAGAGACTTGATGATCCCTGGGGCTCTCAGGCAGCAAGCTCCAAGTTCAGGGAGAGATCTTGCCTCAGCAAAGGTGGAGAGTAATTGAAAAGAAGACCCAGTGTAGACCTTTGGCCTCCGTATACACCCTCACCCATCCACACACACACACATATGTGCACAGTGCCACATGCACAACAGAAAAAGAATTTCTTACTGTTCATATAATGTAAAGATGGCAAGAAATTTGCATACTGATTAAATTGGTAAGCTTTTTAATTTCATACAGAAATTCAACCACAGCTAAATATCTGATATTACATGATATAAAGCATTTCATCATATTTCAGGATTGATCAGCACTTTGATTTCATAATTGTCAATGCTAATACCACTTTATATAAATGTAAAATACAAAAAGGCAGAAGTGTATGACAGGACCTGGACATTTGAACAAGAGTGGCTCCCCATAGGCTCATATATTTGCATGCTTAGTCACCAGGGAGTTGAACTGTTTGGAAGGATTAGAAGGATTTAGGAAGTGTGTCATTGGGGTGGGCTTTGAGGTTTCAAAAACCCATGCAGCCCAGGCCCAGTCTCTCTCCTTCTCTCTTTCCCTCTCCTTCTCTCTCCTTCTCTCCCTCCCTCTGCCTCTCTGTCTCTCTCTCTCTCTCTCCCTGCTTGCTGCCTATAGATCAAGAAGAGGGTCCAGCATGATGTACATCATTGTGCTTCCCAACATGAGGATAATGGACTAAGCCTCTAAAACTGTAGTCAAGTCCCCAATTAAATGCTTTCTTTTTTTTTTTATTTTTTTATTATTTTTTTCTTTTTAGTTACATTTTGTTAACTCTGTGTCCCAGCTGTATCCCGCTCCCTCATTCCCTCCCCAACCCCACACTCCCTCCCTGGTCTCCTCCCTGCCCCTTTCCAAGTCCACTGATAGGGGAGGACCTCCTCCCCTTTCATCTGACCCTGTTTTATCAGGTATCTTCAGGGCTGGCTGCAAAGTCCTCCTCTGTGGCCTAACAGACTGCTCCTCCCCGGGAGGGGGGGTCAAACAGCCTGCCCTTGAAATCTTGTTAGAAATAGTCCGTGTTCCCCTTACTTTGGAAAACTACTTGGTTACTGAGCTACCACGGGCCACATCCGAGCAGAAGTTCTAGGTTATATCCATAGATGGTCCTTGGTTGAGTGTCAGTCTCAGAAAAGACCCTGTGCCCAGATATGTTTGGTCCTTGTAGAGCTCCTATCCTTTCCATATCATACTAACTTCCCTTCTTTCATATGATTCCCTGCACTCTGCCGAGGGTTTGGTTATGAGTCTTAGTGTCTGCTTTGAAACACTGCTAGGTAGAGTCTTTCAGATGCCTTTTGTGGTAGACTCCTGTCATAAGTTCAATGCACATCCCATTTGTCTTTCTAAATGAGGATTAATCACCTTCGCCTGTGTCCACTTTCTTGATTATCTTCTTTAGGTGTGTAGATTTCATTATGTTTATCATATCTTGTAGGTCTATATAAGCGAGTATATACCAAGTTTGTCTTTCTCCTTCTGGGATACTTCACTCAGAATGATCTTTTCTAGATCCCACCACTTGCCTGCAAATTTCATGATTTCCTCCTTTTTGATTGCTGAGTAGTATTCCATTGTGTAAAAATACCACAATTTCTGTATCCATTCCTCCGTTGATGGACATCTGGGTTGTTTCCAAGTTTTGGCTATTACAAATAAAGCTGCTACGAACATGGTTGAACAAATGTCCTTGTTGTGTACTTGAGCAAATTTTGGGTATATACCTAGGAGTGGTATAGCTGGGTCTTGAGGTAGCACTACTCCTAGTTGTCTGAGAAAGCACCAGATTGACTTCCAAAGTGGTTGAACCAGTTTACATTCCCACCAGCAATGGAGGAGGGTTCCCTTTTCTCCACAACCTCTCCAGCATGTGCTATCACTTGAGTTTTTCATCCTGGCCATTCTGATGGGTGTAAGGTGAAATCTCAGGGTCGTTTTGATTTGCATTTCCCTAATGGCTAATGAGGTTGAGCATTTCTTTAAGTGTTTCTCTGCCATTCGATGTTCCTCTTTCGAGAATTCTCTGTTTAGCTCTGTTCCCCATTTTTTAAGTGGATTACTTGGTTTATTGCTTTTCTGCTTCTTTAGTTCTTTATATATACTGGATATTAGCCCTCTGTCAGATAAAGGATTGGTGAAGATTCTTTCCCAATCTGTAGGCTGTCTATTTGTTTTGATGACAGTGTCTTTTGCTTTACAGAAGCTTTTCAGTTTCATGAGGTCCCATTTATTGATTGTTGCTCTTAGAGCCTATGCTGTTGGTGTTCTGTTCAGGAAGTTGTCTCCTGTGCCAATGAGTTCTAGGCTGTTTCCCACTTTTTTTTCCAACTGATTTAGAGTATCTGGTTTTATGTTGAGGTCCTTGATCCACTTGGACTTTAGTTTTGTGCAGGGTAATAAATATGGATCTATTTTCATTTTTCTGCATGTAGACATCCAGTTGGTCCAGCACCATTTGTTGAAGATGCTGTCTTTTTTCCATTGAATGGATTTGGCTTCTTTGTCAAATATTGAGTATTCATAGGTGTGTGGGTTTATTTCTGGGTCTTCTATGCGATTCCATTGATCCTCCTTTCTGTTTCTATGCCAATACCATGCAGTTTTTATTACTGTTGCCCTGTAGTACAGCTTGAGATTGGGAATGGAGATACCTCCAGATGATCTGTTGTTGTACAGGATCGTTTGGAGATTCTGGGTGTTTTGTTTCTCCATATGAAGCTGAGAATCTTTTTTTCAAGGTCTGTAAAGAATTGAGTTGGTATTTTGATGGGAATTGCATTGAATCTGTAGATTGCTTTTGGCAGGATGGCCATTTTCACAATGTTAATCCTACCAATCCATGAGCACGGGAGATCTTTCCATCTTCTGAGATCTTCTTCAATTTCTTTCTTCAAAGACTTGAAGTTTTTCTCAAACAGGTCTTTCACTTGCTTGGTTAGAGTCACACCAAGGTACTTTATGTTATTAGTGGCTATTGTGAAAGGTGTTGTTTCCCTAATTTCTTTCTCAGCCTTTTTGTCTTTGGTATACAAGAGGGCTTCTGATTTTTTTTAGTTGATTTTGTATCCTGCCACTTTGCTGAAGGTGTTTATCAGCTGAAGAAGTTCTCTGGTTGAATCTTTGGGGTCGCTCATGTATACTATCATATCATCTGCAAATAATGACACTTTGACCTCTTCCTTTCCGATTTGTATCCCCTTGATCTCCTTTAGTTGTCTTATTGCTCTGGCTAGGACTTCAAGTACAATGTTAAAGAGATATGGAGAGAGTGGGCAGCCTTGTCTTGTCCCTGATTTCAGTGGGATTGATTTAAGTTTCTCTCCATTGAGTTTGATGTTGGCTATAGGCTTGCTGTATATTGCCTTTACTATCTTTAGGTATGTGCCTTGTATCCCTGATCTCTCCAAGACTTTAAACATAAATGGGTGTTGGACTTTGTCAAATGCTTTTTCAGCATCTAAGGAGATGATCATGTGGTTTTTCTCCTTCATTTTGTTTATGTGGTGGATTACATTGATGGATTTCCGTATGTTGAACCACTCTTGCATTCCTGGGATGAAGCCTACTTGGTCATGGTGGATGATATCTTTGATATGTTCTTGGATTCGGTTTGCAAGTATTTTATTGAGTATTTTTGCATCAATGTTCATAAGAGAGATAGGTCTGAAGTTCTCTTTTTTTGTTGGATCTTTGTGTGGTTTAGGTATCAAAGTGACTATGGCTTCATAGAATGAGTTTGGTAGTGTTCCTTCTATTTCTATTTTGTGGAATAGTTTGAGGAGAATTGGTGTTAGTACTTCTTTGAAGGTTTTGTAGAATTCTGCGCTGAAGCCATCTGGTCCAGGGCTTTTTTTGGAGGGGAGACTGTTAATGACTGCTTCAATTTCCTTGGGAGATATAGGGCTATTCAGTCTTTCTACCTGATCTTGACTTAATTTTGGTAGATGGAATCTGTCAAGAAAGTTATCCATTTCATTTAGATTTTCAAATTTTGTGCCATATAGGCTTTTGTAGTATGACCTAATAATCGTTTGGATTTCCTCAGTGTCTGTAGTTATGTCCCCATTTTCCTTTCTGATTTTGCTGATTTGTATGGTTTCTCTCTGCTTTTTAGTTAGTTTGGCTAAGGGTTTGTCTATCTTGTTGATTTTCTCAAAGAACCAGCTTTTTGTTTCATTGATTCTTTGGATAATTTTATTTGTTTCTAATTGATTGATTTCTGCCCTTACTTTGATTATTTCCAGCCTTCTGCTCCTCTTGGGTGTATCTGCTTCTTTTTTTTCTAGGTTTTTCAGTCGGGCCATTAAGTTGTTTGTATGTGATGTTACAGATTTCTTCTTGTAGGCACTTAGTGCTATAAATTTTCCTCTGAGCACTGCTTTCAATGTGTCCCATAAATTTGGGTATGTTGTGCCTTCATTTTCATTGAATTCTAGAAAGTCTTTAATTTCTTTCTTTATTTCTTCCTTGACCCAGCTGTCATTGAGTAGTAAGTTGTTCAGTTTCCATGTGCGTGTCGGCTTTTTGTTGTTTCTGTTGTTGTTGATGTCCAGCTTTAGTCCATGGTGGTCAGATAGTATACAAGGGATTATTTCAATCCTTTTGTATCTGTTGAGGCTTGCTTTGTGACCAACTATATGGTCTATTTTGGAGAAGGTTCCATGTGGTGCTGAAAAGAGGGTGTACTCTTTTGAGTTTGGGTGAAAAGATCTGTAGACGTCTATTAGGTCCATTTGATTTAGGGATTCTGTGAGTGCTTTTATTTCCCTATTTGGTGTCTGTCTGGTTGATCTGTCCCTTGATGAGAGTGGGGTGTTGAAGTCTCCCACTATTAAGGTATTAGGATCAATGTATGATTTAAGCTTTAATATTGTTTCATTTACGAATGTAGGTGCTCTTGTATTTGGGGCATAGATATTCAAAATTGTGATGTCCTCTTGTTGGATTTTTCCTTTGATGAGAATATAGTGGCCCTCCTTATCTTTTTTTATTAACTTCGGATGAAAGTCTATTTTATTAGATATTAGGATGGCTACTCCAGCTTGTTTTCTGGAACCATTTGCTTGAAAAACATTTTTCCAGCCCTTTACTCTGAGGTAGTGTTTATCTTTGTTGCATAGGTGTGTTTCTTGGATGCAACAGAATGTTGGGTCTTGTTTCCGTACCCATTCTGTTAGCCTGTGTCTTTTTATTGGTGAGTTGAGTCCATTAATATTGATAGATAATATTGACCAATGCATGTTAGTTCCTTTTGTAATGGAGTCGATGATCTTACCTTGTTTCATTGCTTGTTTTCTTTTCATTTTTGTTGGGATATTATCTGTATGCCAGGTTTTCTTGGGTGAATTCGTTTTCGTTGGATTGGAGTTTTCCTTCTAGTATCTTCTGTAGGGTTGGTTTGCTGTATAGATATTGCGTAAATTTAGTTTTGTCATGGAATATTTTGTTTTCTCCATCTATGTTGATTGAAAGCTTTGCAGGGTATAGTAGTTCTGGGTTGACATTTGTGATCTCTTAGAGTCTCCATGATGCTTGCCCAGGCCCTTCTGGCTTTCATAGTTTCTGATGAGAAGTCTGGTGTGATTCTGATAGGTCTACCTTCATATGTTACTTGGCCTTTTTCCCTTGCTGCTTTTAATATCTTTTCTTTGTTCTGTAGATTTAGTGTTTTGACTATGATGTGACGTGATGTGTTTCTTTTCTGGTCTAGTCTATTTGGTGTTCTGTAGGCCTCTTGTATATTTATGGACATCTCTTTCTTTAAGTTGGGAAAATTTTCTTCTATGATTTTCTTGAAAATATTTTCTGGACCTTGGAGCCTGGAGTCTTCTTTTTCATCAATTCCTATTATTCTTAGATTTTGTCTTTTCATAGCATCCTTGATTTCTTGGATATTTTGTGATTGAAATTTTTCTGATTTTACTTTTTCTTTGAGAGAAGTATCAATTTCTGCAAGTGTGTCTTCAGCTCCAGAGATTCTCTCTTCCATCTCTTGTATTCTGTTGGTGATGCTTACTTTTGTGGTTCCTGATCTTTTCTCCAAGTTCTCCAGCTCAAGAGTTTTCTCATTTTGTGTTTTCTTTATTGATTCTAATTCTGTTTTCATGCCTTGCACCATTTCTTCCATGTGTTTGAATTTGGATTCCTGTCTCTCTACGATGGACTCTATTTCTTTGTTCATTTCCTTTTTGTATGCCACTAATTTTTTCTCTATTTGTGCCTCTATTTGTTTGGCTATGTTTGCCTGTGTTTCTTTAAGGGTTTTGTCTATTTCTTCTTTCTTTACCTCCAATTGACTGGCCAACTCTTTGAAAGATTTGTTCATTTCCTCCTTATGAGCCTCAAATAATTGAGCAAGCATGGCTTTAAGGTCATTTTCCTGTGCTTCTGATGAATTGGAGTATCCATCGATTTTGGGGTTTGCTGGTGAAGTCATGATGTCCTGATTTATGTTGGAAGTGTTCTTTCGCCTACCCCTGGCCATTGGCTTATCTGAGACCTTCCCTGTTTGTTTTTGGATTCTGCCGATCAGACTGGTACTTTCTCTCTCTCGAGTCTGGAGAATTCTTCAGGAAGTTGAGAGAGGTCCCGTGTCCTTAGCGTGTGCTGAGGACTAGCTGTACCTGTGGGAGGAAAGTACGCAGGCGCAAACAGAGGCAATTGCAAGCGTGCGTGTGTGTGTATATGTGTGTGTGTGTGTGTGTGTGTGTGTGTGTGTGTGTAAGTGGGCGTGGGCGTGTGTCTCAAGGGACAGAGTGATGGCTAATGTTGGACCCTTGAGTGTGTGGGAGGGGCTCTGCAATGTATATGTCGCAGGCGCTAGTGATGATCGCAGCGCAATTTCTGGCATTAACTGCCTTAACTCCTCAATTAGACCCACAGAGCAGGAACTTCAATGTTCCAAGTGCCCCTCTGTTTCCCAAAGTGGGTATATGGGTGGGAGGGGGTTCGATGCCTGGCTTCTGTTTTAGAAGGACCCAGGATCAGTGGAGCTGCAGATTCTCAAGGGTTCACTCACTTACAGGCAGGTCATTTGGCAGAGATCGGGGTATCTGGGCACTCTGCTCTCTGGTTTGGCCCTGCTTCTTTGATGTGCTCTGCCAGTTCCGTGCTGTTGTCACTGCCAGGTTATGAGGTCTTGCTGCAGCTGGAGATTTCAGGGTGGTCACGTCAGTGGGAATCAGGGTAACCAGCCTTTCTGTTCTCTGGTTTGGCCCTGGTTAGTCTTAAACTGGAGGGCTGATGTGCCCCGCCAGCTCAGTGCTGCTCCGCCGCCAGGTTAGAAAGTCCCGCTGTAACTGGAGACTGGGTTGCTAGTCCAGATGCTTTCTGGGAAGTCCTGGGGTCTCTTCACTGTGCTCACCAAGCTTCGGAGGCCCAGCGCCTGGTGTGTCTAGCTTGTATGGTGTTTCTGTCTGGTTTTGGTGAGTATATAGCATATTCTCTGTCACTGTGGGATTGGGCGGGCCGTAACGTCAGTGATCGCGATCCTGCGGAGTTAGTATGGCGTCTAGCAGACTCGGGCCCTGGGAGGATGGTGCAGCCGCCGCGCGAATCTGGGGCTCCAAGACACAGTACTGCCGGCCTTTGCCAATAAAGGGCTTGGGGCTCCGCCTCAGTGGCTGCAGGCCCCAGGCAGTTAGGTCTGCGCTGAGAAAGGTGAGTCCGCTGTGCCGAGGAGGAGGGAGGTCTGGGGGAGGGGAGTGCCGAGAGATCAAAGGATCATCTCTCACCTTCCCCAAACAAGTCCCTGGGTGACCCGAGACCAAGGTTTTCACCTCCTGCAATGTTCCCTGTTGTTTAGAAAGTCTCTCCGTTGTTTCCCTGGCTTCAGAAGTTCTTCCACTCATCAACTCAGAACTTTATCTCTTCCACAGCTCGGAAACTGTGTGTGCTAGTTGCCATCTTGGCTCCGCCCCCCGCTTTCTTTTTTTAAGAGTTGCTTTTTGTCATGGTGTCGTTTTGCCATGAACAATAACTAAGATAGAAGTTGATACTAGGAGTGGGACATTGCTGTGACATGCCTCCTGCCCATGCTACTTGTTACCAGTATGTGGACTTTAGGACTTCAGACTTAAAAATAAGTAAATAAATAAATATAAAAAAAAATTTTAAAAAGCAGTGTAAACCAGGCTCACTGGACCATACTAGTAGGAGCATGGAAGACAATGATAAGGGCAATTTGAACTATGATAGCCCAACTCAAGAAGTTTCAGAGGGGAAGAATATTAGGAAGCAGCCTGGAGACTATTTTGCAATATTTTGGCAAAGCATATGGCTGCTGTTTGCCTTTGTCTAAAAAAATCTGTCTGAATTGAGGCATTTTAGATTAGCAGCATTGGCAGAGGAAATTTCAAGATAGCCTAGTATCGATTCTGTCTTGTGGTTATCAGTAATCGCTCTTACACAGATTTATAATGAAAAGGAGCAAGCTGGACAAAGCGAAATACAAAATGTACAGTTTAAGGAGAAGAGAAGCACTTTTCACTTTGAAGTGAAAAGAAGCTTAGTCCAGTGCAGAAGGAGAAAAAAATGTTTATAGAAAAGCCTGATCCTAAACGGAATTAAGAAAGTGGAAAACTAAAGGGAATTAAGGGACCTCAGAGTAAGACCCCACCCAGCTAAACTTCCAACTTGTAAAAAGGAATTAAAGAAAATCTTAGGGGGGGGGTTGTTTGTTTTTTGGTTTTGTTGTTGTTGTTATTTTATTTTGTTTTTTGTGAAGGAAACCATCATGACAGAAAGCTAATACAAATATAACTGAAGGAGGGGCCAAGTTCCAGGTTCACCAAGCAGCAGAACTTGGCAGCTTCGGCTACGTGGTTCTGGATTTAGAGTCAAGGATACAAGAAAGGGGTTACAAATCTTCCTCCCAGATTAAGGAAAGCCATGGAGGCCCAGCATGTGGCAGGGGTGCCCCTAAATGAAGACCTAGAGAGGCCATTGTATGAACCTGTAAAGGAGAAGCTTGGAATTGCCTTGGAGACCCCAAGATGTTTGGAGATGCCAGAGGCATGGGGTACCTGCTGAATGGAGGGAGCTGCAGATGGTATGCATAGCCAGCCTAAGAGAGAAAAGTTTGTTGCGGTCAACAAAGCCAAAAGGAGTTGGAGGTCCAAAGAACACTTTGACATCAGATATAAATATACAAAATTTGGAGTTTTTCCCTTCGGGTTTTCAGTCTTGCTTTGGTCCAGTATTTCCTTACTATGCTCTCTCCCTTTTAGAATGCATGTAAGTTGGAAATATTTGATCTGCTCTTTTTTGTTTGATTTTATAGAGGGTTACAGTTAAGAAATTGTCATGAGTCTCAGAAGAGACTCGGAAACTTTGGAATTTTAAACAGTGTTGAGACTGTAATAAATAGACTGTGGGACCTTGTGAAGTAGGACTGAATGTATTTTTGCATTATGATATAGCTACAGGCCTATGGGGGCCAAGAAGTGGAATGTGGTGGTAAGAATAAGAATGGCAAGCAGCTGGTGGTGGCACACACCTTTAATCTCAGCACTTGAGAGTCAGGTGGATCTCTGTGAGTTTGAGATCAGCTTGGATGGTCTGCAGAGTAAGGTACGGGACAGCCAAGGCTACAAAGAGAGATGTTGTCTCAACCAAACAAACAAAACAAAAAAAACAAAAACAAAAACAGAACGCCACCTCTCAATAATATATTTGAATGCCTAATCACCAGGGAGTGGAACCGTTTGAAAGAATTAGAAGTGTGGCCTTGTTAGAAAAGGTGTGTCATGGCGGGCAAGGGGGGGGTAGACTTTGAGGCTTCAAAACTCTATGACAAGACCAGTCTCTCTCTTCTCTCTCTCTCTCTCTCTCTCTCTCTCTCTCTCTCTCTCTCTTGCTCTCTCTCTCCCTCTCTCCCTCCCTTCTGCCTTTGGAACAGGATGTAGAAATCTCAGCTTCTTCTCCACCATGTCTGCCTGCATGCCACCATGCTCCCACCATGATAATAATATACTAACTTCTGAAACTGTATATGCAACCCCTCAACCAAATGCTTTCTTTTATAGAGTTTTCATGGTCATGGTGTCTCCTCACAACAGCAGAACAATGGCTAAGACAGGCTTATTTCAGAATAATTTACATCCTAACCTTGAACAAAAATTCATTGAAAAATTTATTAAATGAAATGTAAGACAGTAACTCAAGCACCAATTTTTAAAATCAAATATTTTAACATAAGACCCAAAGCTCTACTTCTAAGACACTGTCTTAAAAGCAACAGAAGAGAGGGGCCGAGGAGATGCTCAGTGGTTATGAGCACTTCCTGCTTTCACTTAGGACCTAGGTTCAGTTTCCAGCACACACAATGGAAGCTCACAGCCACCTGTAACTCCACTGTCAGGAGATCCAACTCCATCCTCTGGTTTCTGAGGCCACTGCATGCATGTGGTACACAGACATACATGCAGGCAAAGCAATCACACGTAATGCAAAAGAAGTAATTTTTTTTTTATTTTTTAAGAAATAGAAGATACGACAGAGGCAGAGAGAAGAAAGGGAAGCAGAGACACAGGTATCCAGCCTGAAGGCATGGGGTGCCTGAAGGCATGGGATACCTGAAGCTCAGAGAGCAATGAAAGAGGCTCTGGAGATTATGGAGAGAACTTGATGAAGCCGGTGTCTTGAATTTTCACTTCCAGCCTCCATAACCATGAAAGTATTTATTGCTGTGGCTTATGCTGCCCAGTTTGTGGTCAATTTGTCACAACAGCACTGAGCACCAAACACTGTCATCTGCGGACATCAATAGTTTGCAGTGAGTGGAATCATCTCCCCCTGCTGATGAGCCTAGCACATGAGTGCAAGCTGTTCAGAATTCAGCCACAGGAAGTAACTGAAAACTTTCAAAGATTTCACATAGCTACAAAAGTGAACCTCTAGTTTGTTTAAAACAAGCTGAAAAAAGGCATCAACTTGTCTTCTAACCTTTGCTGAATTGCTGGCTACCTTAATAAAGAACTGATTTCTTCCTGAGGCAATGATAAGAACAGCGCTGTGGGAATATATGAGGCTGTGTGTGTGTGTGAGTCCATGTGGGAATATGCAAGAGGTATGTGTGGGTAAGTGTGTATATCCATGTGTGTGTGTGTGTGTGTGTGTGTGTGTGTGTGTGTGTGTGTGTGTGTCTGTATGCATTCACGTCCGTATGTGTCAAACAGATATGCTCCCCTTTCTCCAGCCTTACTTCGCTGACTGGCACCTCTTGCTACTATGGTGCCACAGTCAACATGGTGCGCAGGCATCTCTGTGGTCATGCCACCCCTGCCATGTCAAGCTTTCCCTGGTGCTTTATTTCCCTTCCTTCTCTGCGTCCCTACAGACAATATTCAGTTTATGGCACAATCGAAATTGGCAATGGAAAGGGTCCAAGTGAATAAGCTCAGCAGACTCCACAGAGCGGGGTGGAGGAAGGGAAGGGGGAGGGAAGGTGGGGACGATGCTACGGGAAGACAGGGCTTGGGCTCTGACAGCCTTCCTGCTTCCTGCTGTCTTCATGGAAATGCTTTCCCTTCTCCCAGGAGCTGTTGTTTGTTTGTTTGTTTGTTTGTTCCAATCTCCCTCTCTGCCCAGGAACTGAATACCACAACACACATGACAAGGCATGCCAGAACTTGAGGGTTCCCCATTCTGGAAACAAATCTACAGCTGTTGCATCCTGTGCTAACAGCATAGACCAACAAAATGCTGCCCTGTCAGTGCCGCTCATTCTGTGCAGGCCACTGGATGCAGCTTCAGCCAACTCCAAATTCATTTTTTGTCCAGAGAATCAATGCACCTATTGAGAGGGTACCCAGGAGTGGCCTCTCCTCTGGTTCTGTTTGGGGCTGCCAGGCAGAAAGTCCAGCAGGCTCTGTTTTGTTAGCAGAGCGCCAGGCCTGGAGGGGTGAGGCCACATAGGGCGCCTCCTCGTTTGTATTCAGCACTCTTGGCTCTGCTTCCTTATCCTCAACCACAATAGCATCGCCTTGTTGAGCTTCCACCTGTGTGCAGTGCTGTCCCAAGGACCAAGGGAAGCAGCATAAAGCAAGCAGGACAGTGGAGGCCCAGTGGGACCTCCAAACAGCATTGTCTGCTAATCCTGTGTGGATGAAAGACCAACCCCCAGGCACCCCCTGCCCGTGGGCATCCTTTCTGAAGTGGGCATGTTGCTTGTAGCTGTAGGTAAGCACTTTACACTTCCTGGCCCCTCCTGGATACCAAGCTAAGGTTTCTGTTAGCACCAACTTTCTGCTTATTTGCCTTGTTAGTAAACCCTCCTTTTCCACTGACAGTATCTCCCGTAACCCCTCTCTTCTCTTTAGTATCACTCCTCTTCTATTTCAGTGTTAAAGTCATCATTATGCTCCATGGACATACACACACAAATTTTGATGAGCATGCATAGAACTGTTCATTTCTTTATGAAAACGTACCTGTACTGTTTACCTGCCTTTGCTTCATCATTATTACACAGAGCCTAGTGGTAAGTAGTAGGACCAATAGAGAGCCCTCCCTGCTGGTGGAGTTGATAAGATTTCTCAGAAGGTCTGGCTTTGGTGAGACTGAACCAGGATTTGAAGAGAACACAGGTTGTTGTAAACAAGAGTAAGCCTGGGCCCCAGGCTCTGGCTTCTTGCTACATGGTTGCTTTTGCATAAGCTGCTGCCTTGTGATACCATCAAGCACAAGGCCCTCACAAGAGCCAGGCAGGTACCTGCACCACCGTGGTGAGTCTTCAGAGCCAAGAGCCAAATGAACACCTCGTGTTAATTTCAGGTGTCTTATTCCAACAACTCAAAACGGGCGCACACTGTGACTAGGCGTGTTCCCTTCTCTGCCATCTGCTCAGACAGATGAATTCCACTATCTCTTCATATGCGGATCTTCCAGAAAACAGTTTAGGCCTCATATTGCAAGTCTTGGGAAACAAATTCTTACATTTGTTGATTTACTTCTTACATATGTTTTGGGGAGGCATACATGTGGCCCAGCAGTGCATGTGTGGAAATCATAGGACAACCCTAGGCGTTGGTTTCCACCTTCTTCTACATAAATCCCAAGCATCAAAGTCAGGTAATCATGCTCACAGAAAGCTCCTTTCCCACTGATTCATCTTGCTGGTTCAAGACAGATTCCTAATTGAATAGTAAGCAAACCATTATCTAGTCTGGATTTCCCAACAAATTATTTAATAAGAGTATTTTCCATTTCTTGATTTTTTTTCTCAGACAGAGTTTTTGTTGTTGTTGTTGTTTTGTTTTGTTTCTGAGATAGGGTTTCTCTGTGAAGCCCTGACTGTCCTGGACTCACTTCGTAGAACAGGTTGATCTCAGAAATGACCAGATATTATCCTGAATAGTTTTGTTTCTGAATGAGATTTATATTGAAGTTGATGGACTTTGGGTAGAAAATACATGAATGGGTCTCATCTGATCAGTGAATGGCTTGAAGGGAGTAAAAGACTGACTTCCCCTTCGCAAGGAAGAAGCTCTGTGTCAGTTCTTTCGGGTCATCTAGCCTGACTGGCTCTCATACCTCCCTCTACTCCAGGCTGGTGCTGGTCCCTGCTGCTCAGGAGGGGTGTGGTGCCTTTAAGAGGTGGAGCCTCACTGGAGGAAGTGGATCCCTGGAGGCGGGCTTTGAGCTTCTGTCTCTGTCCCCCCAATTCCTGTTAACTGTTGTTTCCTGACTGTAGCTGGGGTGTGACCAGCCAGCCTCCTGTGCCTGCCAGCATGCCTTCCCAGGGTGACAAGATGCCCCTCCTGGATTATAAGCCAGAATTGTTCACTTTTCAGCCAACCTGTGCAGATCCTGTCTGCTGGACCTGGGCTCTGAGGACCTGAAAGACTGGGGCCAGACTCCAGACTAGTGCTGTATGTACTCTGACCTCAGTTTGAATGTACTCGTACACAGAAAAGCAATGCTCCAAGGAAGATGGAGTTCAGAAAAACA
Organism: Psammomys obesus; assembly: GCF_907164565.1. NCBI lineage: Eukaryota > Metazoa > Chordata > Mammalia > Rodentia > Muridae > Psammomys > Psammomys obesus. The sequence goes on from NW_026596162.1 coordinate 13,207,939, forward strand.
TGTAAATAAACACCAGTAAGCACAAAGCAAGCAGTAACAGAGAAGCCTCTTTCCAGAACTTTCTCAGGACAGACAATTGGCTGGCATGTTCTAAAGGTTATATCTGGGAAGGCACAAAGCATATCTAGATTCAGGGAACACTGACCAGATTGGGCTCTAGAGCTCTGTTTTGACATCCTACAAGAATAAACACGTCTATGAACTGAATGTAAATGTTTAACACAGGAGGCGCAAAATCACATCCAAGGAATCCAAGTGCACCTGAAGGAAAAGGCCCTCTGCCTTTTTCTCCTGAAGTCTGTCTCACAGTCCCTGCAAGGCATTGTTCACCATGGGCCATTCTTATGACCATGTTCTGACACAGAAGAACCCTCCCCTCCCCTGCTTTTGTCAGGCTCCTGGGAACATGGCAAGTAGCTAATATACCACATTGCCACGATCATGCAAACCCCTAATCTGTGCAATTTTTACTCTTAACACACTGTACAAATTTGACGTAGTCCTTTAACGGATTATGATTCTGTGCAAGTTCTACACCAGGTACTGCGCTAATTGCTGAGGATGTGAATGAAGATGATGAAGACATCCCTGTCGCAGAGAACCTATGAGCCCAGCAGCAGATCTGGAAGTCAGTATAGCAAATGGTACCACTGATAACAACAAAGCTATCCTGGGAAGGAATGGAGGTAGAAGCTGCTGCTCAAAGGCGGGGCTACAGTGGCTCCCAAAGGCCTGGGTCCCTGCTGGAGATCCGATTCACCTGCTCCCACTTCCTGTCTGTAGCCCAACAGCTGCCCCAGGTCACTGTGTAAGGTGACACCAGGGTCCACCTGTTGAGCTGAGTTTCTCTCTGGCAAATGCCAGGCAGGAACAAAATGAGTAAGCGGCAGCCTTTCCCTGTTTTTCGGATCTTCTTTTCAACCTTCTGACAACTTTCATCCCTTGTGCTTACGGACATCTAATTCAAACAAATCAACGCGCTGTTTGCAAACTCTCTCCATCAGGTAGGGATTTAAAAACTCTAAGATAGCACATTTTGAATAGAGACAAATGGCACACTTATTCATTATTCATGTGTTCATCTATTAAAATTTTGGAATTTAAGGAACTACCGGTTCTCCTTTGCTATGATGCTCTATAAACTGACATGCCAGATGGCATGTAAAATATACTCACAATTACATGCTCCTCCAGGTAGTTAGCTGAAGTTTGGTAGCTGTATCGTTATGGTTTTTGTAGTGTGTGAACATGCATGTGGGCCCTTGGCCAGAGATGCCACCCCACACGTGGGCATCAGACAGTCTTCAGGAGTCAGATCTCTCCACCCGCCCTGCTGAGGCAGGGCTGCTCTTCTTCCTGCCGCCCTGTGTACTCAGGGCTAGCTCCTCCCACCAGTTTCTGGGCAACTTCTTCCAACTCTACCTCCCATCTCCCTGTGATGATACATAATAATGTTGGCACTTCAAATGCAAGCCACGGCATGCTTTTTTACATGGACTGACTCAGGTCATCCATCAGGTTTACACAACACGTGCTTTTACCCACAGAGCCATCTCTCCAGCCCTGTAACACTGTTCTTTTGGTACGAAAGCCATCCTTGCTAGCAATCACGCATCTCCACAGCCGGCCCCGGGGACCCAGCGACAGCAGGATATGTCACTACAGTGACACAGCCCCTCTGTTGCCACAAGTTGCGTGTCCTTCCCCTGTGAATGCACTGCATCTCCTCATAAAAGGGCCTGTTCCCTTCCTCCACCCAGAGGCCCCCTCTGTATCCCCTCTCTTAATAAACCTCCCCGAATGATTTCTGTTGCATGGTACGACTTCACGGCACCTGCCGCATAGATCAGAACAATCTTTATGATTTGTGAAAGTATTTTTTCCTTAGTGATTAACCTCTGATGGTCCATGGCTAAAATATTTCCCCAAATCAAGAGCAGACTCATTAAGCTAGAGTGAGGGTTTAAAAGACAGTAAGCCATGGGTGGGCATGGTGGCACTGCTTTCATCCCAGCACTTGGGAGGCACAGGCAGGTGCACACATCAGTCCAAGGCCGGACTGTCCTACAGCGTGTGTTCCAAGCCAGCTGGGCTACCCAGTGAGACTCTGTCTCCAAAAAATTAAGAAAGAAAAAAAAAAAGGAGAAGAAGAAGAGATGGCACCTGTCACAGAGCGTGAGAAAACGGAAGCACTGGGGCTGGAGAGATGTCTCAGTCACTAAGAGCACGTGCTGCTTCTGCAGAGAACTTGAGTTTGGTCCCCAGCACCTACAACTGGCCACTCACAACCGCCTGTCAGTCCAACTCCAGGGGTCTCTGCTGCCCTCTTCTGGTACCTTTGGGCACTTCAGTCATACAGACAGACCTACACACGCCCACGCATTACACAATACATACATAATTGAGAATACAATAAATACCTCTTAAAAACAAAGAAAATAGAAATGAATATGAACCAATTCTTTTGGCTAAAATCACTAAAGCTGGGGATTTTCAGACAATGAAAACAACAGCAAAAAGACCTGAAAAGTAGAAAACATAACCAGTTTAGCAGCAGGTGTTGATGTTGAGTTCGTAAAATACAAACTATGTCCAATGCATACGCTGAATTATAATAGAATATTTCCTGAGAAGCCCTTAGAAAGTCACAGACAGAACAGAGCCAGAGAAAGCACAGAGCTCAACACAGGCTTCTAAAAAGTGTAAGATAAGCCTGGTCCTGTGTCACATAGCCTCTGACTGCCTGCTACAGCATCAGAGTCAAATCTATAGACCCCAGTGGCCCAGTCTTCAATAAGAAGAGTAATCCTAGACTGTCAGGCCCCAAGCATCCTTCATCAGGATGCCTGTCCAGTTAGAAAGCGCAATGCCCTGAGCATGTGTCATGCTGATACACAGTTGATGGTGGGAGCCATGAAACAGGATCAGGTGCTGGGGAAGCTGTCACTCACCACAGGTGGGCAGGCACACGCTCTCTGAAAACCGTAGGGGAAAAGACAGCAGAAGAAAAGGGGGATGCGTTCACAACAGGCCGCAGATATCTACAGACAGCGCCCCGAGTTCCCTGAATTGGCAGTACTTTCCTGCTGTTACCCAGAGTAGGGAAAGAAGGACTTTGGGCAGCACGGATTGTCGTCCTCGGGGAGGGAGGGAGGAAGCACATGGTCTTCGGTACCCAAGATGAAGACATGGTCTTCGTGTCCACGGACACCAGTGCCAGAGGGAAAGGAACAGGAGGCGTGAAGACTGCCAATAAGAAAACCTAATCCCATCAGCGCCCTGGTGATTCTCAGCCTGTCTGGGCTTGTCCCGCCATGTTTTTGTTTATTTTGTTGCGGAGTTTTGAAAATCACCCAAGGGGGAAAGAGACTGGGTGGAATCTGTACACACAGGAAAATGAATATGGATTTTGTGGATGGTGATCCTTGCCCGGGTGTTCATGGGAGGTGGGAGAGGCTCACTTTGGGGAGGGACAGCTGGCTCGGGATTACTTAAGGTTTGCCTAAGTGACCACATTCACTGTGGGGCGTGATTGACAACATCTTCCCAGGGGCAACTGTTGCCACCTAACAAAGAGAAACTTGTGTGGGAGATAGCTTCTCTCTGAAGACAGATTTCCAAACCAAAAATGACAGGAGGCAACAAGCCGTTCAGGAAAGGGCCCTGGCCACAGCTAGGCAACCCTGGATCCGGATGCCTGCCCATCCTCTCAGCTAGATGAGCCTGAGCATGGTCTCTCACGTCTCTGTGAAATGGGGTGATAGTAAGCTTCCCTTTATTGGGACGTAGGAACCACGTGAAGCCTGACAAGAACACAGAAGGCACTGTAGGGTAGCTCCCTGCCTCGTCCTTCTACTGAAAAGAGCAGGCGAGGAGTTGGACATGAGGCTACCAAGGAAAGCAGTCTCCCTCCTGACCCTCTGCAGCTAACGGTCCTTGAAGGGTCCTTGAAGCTGCCGTTAGGTTGTCCCTGACATATCCGAAGCTAAGGTCTCTGGAAACACTCTCACTGCCACAGAAGCGCACCAGGGTCTGCGTGTTCAGGAACCCCCTGGCAGGGGCCTGCCACCAAGGAGGAATGATGTCCCTGTGGCCCTAAACGTATCGCTTGCCTCTTGAAAATGGGTACAAAATACCTAAGTATGGATTAGCTGCGGGTTGGGCTTGGCAGGGGGATGGGGTTCAGAGTCCTGAATACAAAGGGTTGTGAAAAGCATGCATGATCAGAGAGCCACTAACAAAGTGTTTATCATGCATGGAGTAAGGGCTGACCGACACCACGGCTTACCCACCTCCGTCTCAGAAAGCTAACAATTTCCTGCAGTGCCTAAGCTGCATACCTGGGGTGTCTGAACTGCCTGCCAGCTGATGTCTGGCCCAGGTATGACGTGCGGCTCAGTGGTAGAGCACTTGCCTGCTACGCACAAGGCCCTCCCTGCACTGGATCCCCCAGAGCCACAGAATTAAACATAAATACAGGAGAGCTTACCTCCCTCATGTGTGAGAGGGCCTGCCTCTAGGTAGAACCCGCACGCGTGTTTCTGGGGACCCATATACACAGGCTTGTTGATTCCCTATCTCAGCAGTGATAAACCGCGTGAGCATTGTCATTGCCAGGACTGCATGAGCAGCTCTTGGGCACCTACCACTGCTCATCAGCTCTGCTAGGCCTGAATCCGTTTCCTGGTCCCTCACTCCAGCAGTCCAGAGTCTTCGTGAAAGAGGTAAGTGCCCTAGACACTCCTTAAACCTAGCAAGTCTGAAGACAGGGCTGCCCAATCAGAGGACTCCACATGTTTGCAGAGCACAAGGCCCCTTTCAAACTCCAACAACGTGCCAGGGCCACCTCCAGCCCAGCACTGCCCTGACGAGCTGCTGCTGAAGACTGAAAAAAAGACAGAGATGTGCTGAATTACATAATCACAGGGTGTCTAGGTACAGCTCATGGGCCTAGGCCGGACGAGGAACAAGCTTCTCCGATTCAGTCTATCTACAACAGAGGGTAAACTTACAGATCTCAGATTCTCACGAGGTCATTTCAAATCTCCCTCGGGCTTTGCCATCCACTGGCTGGACACTGTTTAGGTAGTGTGCGATTGTGGAGCTCCCGCCCCACTCTGTGCAACTAAAGCAAAAATGATGTGCAAAATCAAGAGACATGGACTTGACCAAAAAAAACAAAAAAAAATGTATTTTGACCCATTGTGACACACCTTCAGGAGGCCAGCTGGGTGGATAACTAAAGGATGAAACGCTTGCCTGGCACGTAGCAGGACCTGAGTTCCACCCCCCCCCCCCAGAGCCTGAACACACACAGAAAAAGCCAGGTGGGGCGCCCCTCACTTGCAATCCTAGCTCTGGAGAAGTGGAGACAAGCAGATGGGTGGGGCCCGCAGTCCAGCCAATCTCAGGCGAGCTCCGGGCCAATGAGACAACCTGTCGCCCAAAAATGCTAGATGATACTTACGGACTCCACAGGTGTCTGCCCTCCCCGTGCGTGTACCTATGCATAAATGCATATAGCTTCACAGGGAAGGGTAGGGGCCTGAAGAACCTTAGCAAAACTGTTCCTCACTGTGCAGGCCAAGCGATGCATGCCTTCACACTCAGTGCAAAGCTTCCAACGGAGCTAAGTGAGTGGCAGGCCGACAGTTCACCCGACGTGAACTCAGCATCGAAAGTCGGGTTTGCTTTGGCTCCCATTATCAGTGTTTCTAGGCAGCTAATGCGGTTTAGATGTTTGTTTTTAATTTGGTTCTGGAGAGCACTGCGGCATGAACAGATCCCCCCACCCCAACCCAAGGAAGCAAATAATGGTAATCCCAGGAGCCCTCCTGTGTGGCTGCAACAGTTTTTCATTCTCCTTCCAGGCTGAGGTGCTTCTAGTATGGCTCCTGTAGTGTCTCCCCTGCATTTCCCAGCATGCCCCACTTCCCTGTCTGTGCTCTGCCCTGCTGCTCTTAAATCCCTTTATGCTCACAAAGGGCCTTTGAACACTTCTTGCTCTATCTAGAATGTACCTCCTTTGGCCAGTTCACCCTGTTAACTCCCACTGCACGCAAAGAACTTTCTATGCTCTCTGGAAGCTTTCTCAGAAATCACCCACTCCTCACCCCGCCCCCACTCCACCCAACCACCACCCCTAACCCCACCCCCACCCCGCCAGTTTACAACACACACCTTTTAGGTACTTCCCTGTTGCTAGGATGAAAATAACTTAAGGAAAGAGTAGTTTATTTTGGCTTACAGTTCAGAGAGAAGAGCCCAACCTGCCACAGGAGCTTTGGCAGCCGGATACACCATATCCTCAGTTAGCAACCAGAGACAGAGGTGAAACCTGAGGCCGCTGTGTTCTTCCTTGGATTTAGCCCAAGGCCTCCTTGAGGGAATGAAGCTGCTTATGTTCAGGGTAAATCTTCCCACCTCAACCAAGGTAATCCCTCACAGGCAGTGTGCCCAGAGGCTGGTCTCTTCCTTCTGCTGTCCTAGATCCTGTCAGGGGTACGCATGCTGCCTGCGCCACCCCGAGCATGTGGAGGGAAAGGAAACATGGAGGAAGTTGATGGTTGCCTTCCTTCCTGGGGGTTCCAGGGATCAAACTGGGGTCATCAAGCTTGGAAGCCTTTCCCCACAGAGCCAGTTTCTGCTGTCCACGTGAACATATTTGATCATATTACTCTCTCCCAACTCCCCCATATCCGCTCCCACACTTTCGTTGTGGCCTCTTCCTTTTTCTTTAACTGTTTTTATTCATTTCCTTTCTCTTATGCGTCTTCTGCCTGTGTGGATGTATGTGTGTCTGGTGCCTGTAGAGAAGGTGGCATCAAATGCCCCGAAATGGGAGTTATGGACGGTTATGTGGCAGCCTGCGGGTGCTGGGAACCAAACCCGGGTCCTCTGCAAGATCAGGAAGTGTTAACTGCTGAGCAATCGCCCCTCCCCTTCCGTAACAACCTCCCTAGTCCATGTGCCTCCCATGGATCCCAAGGGGGTCGCTCTAAACTCTTGAGGGTAGATCATGTATATCGTTCTTCACCACTGTTTCCCCAATGTGCGGAACCGCGCTTGGAACCTAAGAGGCCCTCAGGAAGGTGAAAGGCCTCGTTCATTTGCTGAATAAGTGAACCAAGCGTATATTATATCTTTGTTTTAAAATCATAATTGATGAAAGGGAAAGGAAGACACGATATGAAGATATTCTGATAAAGCTAGAGATCGTCGGAAAGGAAAATCAGTGACTCCGATGACATAGTTTTAGGTATGTAATCGTAAGCAACTATGTCCCCTCTGTGAGCTTGTTTCCTCATCGTCTGTGCATGTGTCTGTGCGCTTCTGTGTGTATGCATGTTCATGCTTGTATGTCTACGTGTGTATGTGTGTGCATGTGTTTGTGAATCGTGTGCTTAAGTGTGTGTGTATGTGTGTGCTTCTGTGTGTATGTTCATGCTTGTATGTCTGTGTGTATGTGCATGCACGTGTTTGTGTATTGTGTATGCTTCAGTATGTGTGTATGTGTGCGTGTGTGTGCTTGTATATGTGTGTATGTGTGTAGGTGTGTGTGTGCTTGGTGATCAATGCCTGCTGTCTTCCTCTGATGCTCTGAACTTTACTTTTGGAGACAGGGTGTCTCAGTGAGCCTGGAGCTTACCTACCTCCCCAGGGTTGGAATGGTGCCGCCTGCACCATGCCTGGCTTTCAGGTGGTGCTGGTGACCCAGACTCCACCCTCACACTTGCGTGAAGAGTGCTTCACCCACTGAGGCCCTCCCCGAGCCCTTCTCACTGACCAACTAAAAATTCCCCCTTCAGAATGTTGTGAGACTGAACTCAGGACACCTGATATGAAAAGCGGCCGTTTTCCTTTCTTCTTCGCTCCCTGCATTTTGCTCTGCAGAAGACAAAGTGTGAAATCTGGCAAGACAGTAACTTGCCAGGCCACCTGCCCAGCCAGGCAGGCCTGAGGGGATGGCGGGGTGGTTGGAGCGTTTTCAGTTCGGGTCCCGCCCTCTGGATGCTCGGAGGCCTGCCTGCAATTCCACTCTGGAGGCAGAGCATCCCAGACAGGCTTCCGGCGAGGCTGGCCGCGTGGGTGAGCGCCGGGGTTGAGTGAGAAACCCCGCCCGTGCGGATAAGGGTGAAGGGCAGCTGGGGACTCCCCACATGAACCTGAGGCCTCCACAGGCATGCGTGGCCGTGTTCATGCGGGCGCAACAGGCAACACACATGGAAACAGAAGAGAAAAATTCTCCGGAGCAAGGGGCCCGTGGCAGCCACGCTTGTTTAGGACTGGATAGATTTCGACAGATTCTGTACTCATCACACTACTCTCTCTCCCTGAGGTAGCGTCTCATCTTGGGAATAAAAACCTGAAAACAGCTTTTGGAGTCAGCCTTAAAGTGGGAGCCAGCGGTTCTGCTTCTTTTAAGTGCACACACAGGCAAGGCTAATCGGGGTGTCAGAAGCCTGGGTGTCGGGAGAGAGAGGACAGGGCCAGAAGGAGCTTTAAAGAGACCAGGGCCTTCTCTCCACCCACCTGGGTGCTGCCGACCCAGGGTATTCACCTTCTGAAAACCCATCCAGCCATAAGATGTATGCACATGTCGGGTGGGTGCATACTCTCGAGTGCACGTGTGTGTGTGTGTGTGTGTGTGTGTGTGTGTCTGTCTGTCTGTCTGTGTGTATTGCTCATCCCACCTCACTTCTGTACAAACACTGGGTTGAGATTTGAAGGTCACCTTGAGCTTTTGACTCTCCCTCCCCTCCTTCCTCTGCCTCTTTTGCCATTCTCCAGCATTGCAGGAGCAAGTGTCTCTCTCTCTCTCTCTCTCTCTCTCTCTCTCTCTCTCACACACACACACACACACACACACACACACAAACATTTCTTTTAAGCACTCACTATAGTGAGCTGACAGCTACCCGTCCTCACAGCTAGTCCTGTTTGCTTGCGATACTAACCTGCCAGACTCCTGGCTCCAGACACGCTTTCCTGTCCTTGTGAAAGTGCCTCGGCAGTTCAGAGCCTGCGTGCACAAATGGTGTGCCTGCCCAGGCGCACGGAGTCTGCACACAGTATCCGGAGAAGGCGCAGAGATGTCTAGTGAGGACTGAACGTTTGTCCCCACACCATCCCTGCCTCGGAACTCATGTGTGGACAGCCGATTGATGCTCAGTGTGACAAAATCTGCAGATGTGTCCTTCGGGAGGTAGTTAGGTTTAGACTGGGTCATGGGAACGGAACTGCCACCACGCATTTGCTGTCTTTGTAAGGTAACATAATAGCAGTAACAGCCAGGCTGGTCCCTTTCTGCGGCACGGGAACATACGGAGACTGGGGAGTGAACGAGCCAGGAAGATCAGGTCCTGCCCATGGTGGCCCCATCTCAGGCTTCCAGTTTCTGGAACGGCAAGAAATCAAAGTGTGGGTCTGGAGAGATGGCTCAGTGGATAAGAGCACTGGCTACTCTTCCAGAGGTCCTGAGTTCAATTCCCAGCATCTACATGGTGGCTCACAACCATCTATACAGGGATCTGATGCCCTCTTCTGGTGCGCAGGTGTACGTGCAGATAGAGCTCTCACACGATACATAGATAGATAGATTTCTTTTTTCAAGGTATCTGTCTGTCTGTCTAAGTGTGATCCTCTACAACTCGTAGCACAGCAAATGCTCCTTTTCCATAAAATCATCAGGGCTTCCCATTCTTCTTAAAATTCATTGTGTGTGTGGGGGGGGTGCTATCCACAGGCCTTCAATATTGTAAGCAGACCTAGAGTCATCTACCAGCCAGCTGCCACATTTAACCCCAACCCACCCCAAGACAGTCCACCCCACCTCCAGGCCAACACTCCCTACCCCCTCATTCAGGTGTCTGCCCAAACTACATTCGTGCCAGCCAGCCACCCATTTCTCTCATGGTATCAGTCTTGGCAAGCCCAGGACCTGGTCATCCCCGGCTTTACAATGATGTCCTGGCCAAGTCTTCGCTGGACATGTAGACACCTGCCTTTGGCTGTTATCGTCGAGGCAGACAACAGAGCTGCAGCAGCTGAACTGAAGGAGGTTCCCGGTGCTGTCTGCAGAGAGCAGCTGTTGACTCCTCAGGGTTCTGGGTACTTTTGTACCATGAGATCAAAAGATGTTTCCGTGAGGAGGAAGACCTGCAGATGTTTTATAGGGGTCAATGAGATGGCTGAGCAGATAAACCCCCCCCCATCAAACCTGACGACCTAAGTTCGATCCTCAGAACGCACATGGCTCCATTCCCACAGTTGTCTCTGGCCTCTGTATGCACGTGCGCATACACACACAATAAATTAAAACAGAATGAAATGTGTGTGTTTCTATACATTTTTGTTCACCGTTTTAATGAGAAACAGATGCAGCTAGCAAACCCACTATGCCACAGAGAGACTCAGAAGCCCCACCCCCACCACACACTACCTACCTTCAAGGAAGAGCCTTGAACTCATTGGCACAGAAGACAACTTTCTGAACAGAACACCAACAGCACAGTCTCTAAGAGCAACAATCAATAAATGGGACCTCATGACACTGAAAAGCTTCTGTAAAGCAAAGGACACTGTCGTCAGAACAAAACGACAGCCTACAGACTGGGAAAGGATCTTCACCAACCCTATATCTGACAGAGGGCTAATATCCAGAATATATAAAGAACTCAAGAAGTTAAACAGCAACAAATCAAATAATCCAATTTAAAAATGGGGTACAGAGCTAAACAGAAAATTCTCAATAGAGGAATATGGAATGGCAGAAAAACGCTTAAAGTAATGTTCAATGTCCTTAGTCATCACGGAAATGCAAATCAAAACGTCCCTGAGATTTCACCTTACACCCATTAGAAGACCAAGATCAAAAACTCAAGTGACAATGCATGCTGGAGAGGTTGTGAAAAAAGGGGAACTCTCCTCCATTGCTGGTGGGAATGTAAACTTGTACAACCACTTTGGAAATCAATCTGGCACTTCCTCAGACAATTAAGAATAGTGCTTCCTCAAGATCCAGCTATACCACTCCTAGGCATATATCCAAAAGATGCTCAAGTACACAACAAGGACATTTGCTCAACTTTGTTCATAGCAGCTCTATTGATATTCTGCTTTGTTCATAGCAGCCAGCATTTGGAAACAACCCAGATGTCCCTCAATTGAGGAATGGATACAGAAATTGTAGTACATTTACACAATGGAATACCACTCAAAAATTAAAAACAAGTAACTCATAAAATTTGCAGGCAAATGGTGGGAACTAGAAAAGATCATCCTGAGTGAGGTATCCCAGCAGCAGAAAGACACACGTGGTATATACACACTTATAAGTGGATATTAGACATATAATATAGGATAATCATACTAAAGTCTGTACACCTAAAGAAGCTAAGCAAGAAGGAGGACCCTGGGTAAGGTGATCAATCCTCACTTTTCAGAAAAGGCAAACAGGATGGACATCAGAAGAGGGTGAAAAGAGGGAACATGACAGGAACCTACCACAGAGGGCCTCTGAAAGACTCTACCCAGCAAGGTATCAAAACAGATGCTGAGACTGATAGCCAAACTTTGGACAGAGTACAGGGAATCCTATGAAAGAAGGAGGAGATAGAAAGACCTAGAGGGGTCAGGAGCTCCACAAGGAGAGAAACAGAACCAAAATATCTGGACAAAGGGGTCTTCTCTGAGACTGATACTCCAAACAAGGACAATGCATAGAGGTAATCTAGAACCCCTGCACAGATGTAGTCCATGGCAGCTCATTCTCTGAGTTCCCTAGTAAGGGGAACAGGGGCTGTCCCTGACATGAACTCATGGGCTGGCTCTTTGATCACCTCCCCCTCTGGGAGAGGAGGAGCAGCCTTACCAGACCACAGAGGAAGACAATGGAGCCAGTCCTGATGAGACCTGATAGGCTAAGGTCAGATGGAAGGGAAGGAGGACCTCCCCTATCAGTGGACTTGGAGAGGTGCAAGGGCAGAGATAAGGGAGAGAGGGTAGGATTGGGAGGGAATGAGGGAGGGGGCCACAGCTGGGATATAAAGTGAATAAACTATAATTAATATAAAAAATTTAAAAAGAAAAAAAGATTACAGAAGCTAACAAACCTACTGTGCCACACAGAGAGACCGAATCAGAAGCCTCACCACACACACCCAAGGTCAGGAGCGTGGCTGGCAAGAACTTACTGAGTTACCATATACCCCCCTCCCACCTAAGAGTGACTTTCACATTACTAAATAAGGAAATCAAACAAATTCAACTTAAATGTTCTAGTAGGTCATGAATAATTTATCAATTATATGTGTATGTCCACTGATAAACGAATAAAGACAAATGAGTCAGGGCCAGGGAGCTAGCTCTGTCAGTAAAGTGCTTGCCGAGGGGCATTCAGACCTGAGTTCAAGCCTCAGAAACCCCTGCAAAGCTGTGCCTTTTGGGATGTGCTTGCAATCCCAGCACTGGGGAAGCAGGGACAAGCAGAATCCTGGGGTCACTTGACCAGCCAGTCTAGCCTACTTCAGCAAGCTCCGAGCCAGAGAGAGACCCTGCTTCAAAACACAGGGAAGCTCACCGCTGACCAACAGTAGGTCAAACTGTCCCCTCACCGTGGAGGTGTGGACCAATGCTCATACACATGCGTGTACAGCACCCCCCAGAAAAAAACAAATTGTATTTGTGCACCCCTAGACACATACAAAAACTGGTAAATGATACATCCCAAGCCCTGTTACCCTTGCAGCCTCTACAAGACTTGAGTTTTGCTTCCTTCTCTAACCACCGCCTTGCACCCACAGCCGGGCCCCATGCCCTTTCCTTTGCCTCCTGTCTGTGCCTCCATGACCTCTGGGCACCGGCTCTTGACCTTCCATGCATTGCCACCTCCCATCCTTCCTGTACAAAGCTACTCTGCCAGCCAACTCTCCTTTGTCCACCATCCACCTCATGGCCCGTGGTATATCTCTAACTTAACTCTTATTCTGGGTACCTGTCTGTTGGATGCCCCTGTCGCTGGCATGCACCGGTCCTGTTTGCCCTACCTCACTCCCACCCTTCCTCCCATCCGGCAGTGTGCCTGTCACCTAATAGATGCACAGTTGGTGTTTACCCAGTGAGGTAAGAGCTGGATCTACATTAAGCCTTGTTTAATTCTTGCCTTTTCCTCACGGTCCCCCACCCTGTACCCAGCCCTTATCAGATCGCTCCTTTCTGGGGCTCTGCCCTAATAATCCACCCCACACTTATTCTCCCAAGCCTGGTCCTTGCTTCACTGAACCAGGCCCAGGAGGGAGGCAGACCTTGTTCCACCCCTGGCAGCTTCCGTCCTCGGCTCCTTCGGGGAGCTAATTTGGCCCATACAGACACGCGTCGCCAATCCCTGGTTTCCTGTGCCTCACTCCACCCGGCCCATGTACTTTTCTTACACCCACCACCTGCCTGGGCTTCTGCATGCCATCTGCCTCCACAGCCATGGGCCCCACCCGCCAGCCTGGATACTCCCATAAGCTGGCACTGGTGGGCGTGGCCAGCAGGTGCTTCCTGAGCATCCTTCAGGCAGCTTAAGGGACTCTGAGCTATACATCAGGCCAGAGTCCATCTGCCAGGTGTCACAGCCTTGCTTCCTTTCTGTCCCCACTCGCCCCTTCAACTCGGTCCCCATTTTTTCTCCTGGACTAGGGCAACAACCTCCCTACAGATGTGGCCATTAATTCATTGCTGCATTACTTCCAGAATCAGAAAAATGAGCTGTTACGAGATTTTGAGAACATGTGCTGTCTGGTGTCCTGGTTGGGTGGGTCTTTGCTTGCTTGTTTTGTCAACCTCGGTTGAGGAAATGCCTCCATAACATTGCCTACAGGCAAGTCTGTGGGTCGTTTCCGTGATTAAGGATGGATGTTGGGAGGGCCTGGCTTATTGCGAGGGATGCCATCCCTAGGAAGGAGGTCTTGGGTGGCATAAGAAAATGGGCTGAGCGAACTGTGAAGGATAAGTCACAGCCCTTGCTTCAGTTCTTCTCTCCCAGTTCCCGCCTTGAGTTCCTCAGTGACGAACTTTGACCCGTAGGCCGAAATCAACCTTTTCCTCCCCAGGTTCTTGTGGTCTTGGCGTTCATCACAGCAATAGGGACCCAGCAGTGACATGCAGCCTATTGCATGTGGCCAGAGCCCATCACACCTCAGGGACTCAGAGCCCACTTGAGTGATGAAATACTATGCCAAGCGAGGGAAATGCAGAGATTGCTAGAAAGAGAAGAGCAAACCTGAGAGAGAAATAGACAAAAAAAAAAAAAAAAAAAAAAAGCTCAAAAAGCTCAGCAAGGGGTCTTGGGAACAAAGGGCATGACTTTGAGGTGGGGCCTGGGTACCAAAGCCTCCAGTAGCTTGAGCTCTTTCTAGGAAAGAGTGAAACGTGTGCACAGAGCCCGCACGCATCCCCCCGTACATTTGATGGCTGCTAGCGCCCGGTACAACATAACCGTCATGTAGACAGTCGTACTGTCCCATTCGGGGCTAAAAACAAGGCAGGCATCTGTGCACATTTGGCGTGGTGCACCGTTTCCACAGAATCCTTTCAAGCCACGGTAGATTGAGAGCACGGGCGCAAAACCTGCAGCTTCCAAGCCACTCTGTTGGACGGCTTGCTGCCTGGAGCTATGCCCAGGTCTTCCTGTGGTTCTCATGGGCATGGGGACCTTAGCAGAGTCCCTTGCCCCAACTAAACGCTCACCAGGACACAAGGACTGCAGGGGTGATTCCAGCATAATCTCTCCTGCTTGGCACAAGAAAAAAGCTGAAGCACCCTCCTCAAACCCCTGCCCCAACTCTCAAAGTTAAACTACTTGCTAAAAAAATCATTAACACATGACCAAAGCCCCACTGTTCCTCCCGGCCCAGGGCTTTCGGGTGACAAGCTCAAGCCCTCCTCCGAGTTAATGAGCTGTGTTTTTCTTACATTTCCTTCTGTGCAGATTTTTGTCTTGGTTGTTGTTGTTGAGACAGGGTTTCCTGTTCCTTTTGCCTTGAACTCCTGATTGTCCTGAGTGCTGCTGGAATTACAGTCACACACCACTATGGCTGGCTCCGTACAACCACCAGCCCCCACCCTGTTTTTTTTTTTAACATAGATTTAAACATGTTCCACAGTGGAAGAGCAGGTTATGCAATTCTTGAAATTAAAAAAAAAAAAAACACTTTTATCATCTTCAAATAGCTGGTTGAAGAAACCCAGCCCAGGATGCTTCCGCTGGGACTGCTGGGTCTGTGTGTAATTATTAAATGTGGGGTAAATACAGCTGTCACCCCCGGGGAAGAGCTGGGAGGAGCACAAACCGACATTCTCCTGCTGGCTTCCCCCATGTTCACAGGGCATCTTGACCTAAGGCACACCGCTTCCCTTACGACATCTCTGCCCCCCTGAACCACATACGATGGCACACCTGCCGGCAGCCTCAGTACATGGGAGGCTGAGGCAGGAGAGTCTGAACAAAGAGCCAGCCTGGGCTACCCAGGGAGTAGGGAGACTGTGGACGTGGGGGAAAGCCCTTAAGTCTGTCATATGTTCTATAATCTTTCAGGGAACATGCATAAGCACATCGACATCCTAATTATTTGGGGGGCTTTACATGTAATAGGAAATTGACTATTTCTACCATTTCTGAGTATACGGTTCAGCAATACTAGATAATTTTCAACAATGTCATACAATCATCACCACCCTCATCTCCAGAATATTTTCATACCTAAGCCCAAAGTTAGCTTTCCACTACTGTGACAAAGTACCTGAGGTGACCAGCTTATAAAGAGGGAAGGCTTGTGTGGGCGTGGTTTTAAAGGTTGCAGCTGGTG
This sequence comes from Psammomys obesus, assembly GCF_907164565.1. Classification (NCBI taxonomy): domain Eukaryota; kingdom Metazoa; phylum Chordata; class Mammalia; order Rodentia; family Muridae; genus Psammomys; species Psammomys obesus. Next base: position 13,223,790 of record NW_026596162.1, read on the forward strand.
ACTGGTTGGCCACATTGTTTGGGGGGCTTGTGGAGAGGTTGCTTATCACAGCGTGAGCTCATGCCTAAGGAAGTTTCCAGAAAGACAAGAGAGAAAAGGACTAAAGTTGCTAAAGTTGACGTATCTCCTTCAAGGGTGCAAGACTGTGCACACACTCGCACACACAGGCACACACAGGCACACACAGTGACTTAAATCCCCCTCACAGAGACTCTACCACCTCCTGACAGCATCAGAGGCTGGGAACCAACTCTCTAACAGGTGAGTCCTTGGAGAACCACTTCCCCAAACCAGTGCAGAACGCCATATCCACTTAGCAGATACCATTTCCTGCTCTCCACCCCCGCCATCCCTTCTATTTCCTATTTTCATGGGCTGATTATATGGTCCTCATGAGTAGAATTTTATCTTTATCTGTGTCTGGCTTATTTTACTTAATGTCTTCAAGGCTTAGCCACTTGTGTATAGCATGTGTCGGGACCACCACGATCTTGTGGCTGAATCCATTGTGACTCCATTATGTGTGCATGCACTGCTTTGTCTAGACAGCCATCAGTCAACGGTTATCTGGATGTTTCCACCTTTGGGGCAGCTCTGCTGTGGCCATAGGCATCTCCTTGAGTTCCCAATTCCCATTCTTTTTGATATAGTATACGCCTTCAGTAGGCTCCGTGGGGTGGGCCAACAGTTGGATTTTTGAGTAGCTACAACACTGATTTCCACTGTAGCATTCCACTCTCCACTCAGCTGTGCGTGAGAGCTCTAGTTTCTCTGCACCTCATCGGCATTGGTGGTCTACCACTGGAACTTTCTTCAGAAGTATTATCAACTGTTTTACTGGGTTTTCTTTATTAGCATGGTGTGAGGAAGGTTTTCTTTATTAGCATGAACACATGCCTTAGTGTGCTTGTGGAAGGCAGAGGACTCTACTGTGGCATTAACTCTGTCTTTTATGAGGCTTCCAGGAATCAAACTCGGGACGTCAGGCTTGTGCGGCAAGCATTTTTACCAGGGAAGCCATCTTGCTGCTCAACCCCATTACTTTTTCAGGTTAGCATACAAACTACTGGATCTCATTGTGACGTTTCATACACATTTAACAATAGCCATCCTAGTGAATATGAACTGGAGTCTCAGCGTGGGTTTGATTGTGTGTGTATATACATGTGTGTACATATGTGCATTCATGCCTGCATGTGCACTATATGGTCAAAATAGCAGCTGACTGTGACAGGGATGGAAAAGACCTTTGTCATTAGATCCCAAGCCCTGTCCCAGAGGTAAGGCTAGGACATCACTCCCAGAGAGAGGATGCAGCTCTTCATCTCAGCTCAGATGCAGCAGAGTTCACCAGAGTTTACAGAAGCATGTTGGGCTGAGAAGCTGGCCCCTGTCCAAGCCTTTTCTAACTCACTTCTAAGACTCCAAACCCTCTGAGGAAGTAGTGGAGGAAAAAGAGGGACAAGACAGGAGGCACCAGAGCGCAGGGTGCCCGAGGAGAGGGTCATGTGGGTGACCCAAATCTCTGTGAAGAGGTAGAGCTTCTCCTGTTGTGTTGCCACAGCAAATCCTAGGATTCAGCTGAGCCCAGACTCAAGGGTAGCTGGGTATTAACAAGGGAGAAATTCGGAAACTGGGTTTCAGGTTACCACTGGGGTCAGGACCTCAGAGATTAGGATCTGGAATGAAATTGAAGCTAATTAACAGGAAGCAAGGTCAAAAACTGGAAGGCCTGATTTGGGCTTCTAAATTAAGATCATTTACGCAGGAAACTGGGGGTTGGAAAAACCTTGAGAAGGCAATAGAGTTCAAGGTCACTGAGTAAGTAAACTTTATCAAATAGAGAAGCAAATGACCAGCGTTATGGGCAGGTTCCCAACGTCCCTGTGATCCATCTTCCTGCATACAACCAACGCCGTTCCCGTGGGCTTAGCTCCCCAAAGGGCTGTGATACCATCAGTCTCTCCAAACAGCTATAAACCATCACAGTTGTTCCCCGTTTCTTCAGTGAGGTCAACAGTGTGAGATTGATGGATCTCCCTCACCCCAAACTCCAGGAGAAAAATCCACAGACGGATTTTAGGGAACCATGGACCCCAGAGAAGGATAACGGAACAGAAGAAATGGAAACGTTTGTATGAGAGGTATAGCTGTCAGTGGCCCAACCTCCTGTTGCTCAGGCCTCAGTGTGTGTTGTTTCCTGTCCTGAGGGGACCTGTGAACACGAGAAATATCACCCTTGGGCAGGAGGAAGGGAGATCAGCCTTGGTCAGCCTGACCAAGGCACAGGAGCCCTGAGGGGGAAGAAAGGTAAAACAACAGAAGATATGGTCCCATTGCCCCAGGATTAGGGCGCACAGGCAACCTCCGGGAGCTGAGAACGTTGCTTGTCCTTTCTGAAAGAGAACCCTGGGCTTTGGGTGACTTCACCAGCCCAGTGACACCTTGGCATCAGCCTGGAAAGAGCCTGGGTTTCTGAAGCAGAGCAGAAACAAGCACCCCCGCTAGAGGGCAAAAGCAAGAGCTTCAGCTGAGCCTCAGCTGCTCAGATCTGAGTCTGGGTGTGCAACAGCAGGGGAGTGTGTCCACCTTCCAGCTCCCTGTGAAAGCTTAGAGCCCATGCTCTCTACCCCTTGGACGGGTTTAAGTGACTTCCTCAAAGCCACCCTGCCCATCAGGGGCAAAAATGGCGGTGACATCTAAATATGACTGTTGGTTAATCTTGTCAACAGAATCTCCTAGGGGTTAAAGTCACCTAGGAGACCTAGGGTGTGTGTGTGTGTGTGTGTGTGTGTGTGTGTGTGTGTAAGGGTGTCCTCCTAACTGAGGAAGGAACCCCACCTTCTCATGGACTGTCACCTCCCTGTGGGCTGGGGCTGAAGAAAACTGAGAAATAGAGGAGAGCACCAGCGTTTACCCCTCTCTGCTTCCTGTGAGCAGCTGCCCACACCGCAATCCCCCTGCCTCTACTGCCACAATGGGCTGGGACCAGTGCTGAGCCAGATCAATGCGTCCACCTCCTTAATTTGCTCTTTTCAGATATTATGCCAGAGAAGTAAGAAAAGTGATGAACATGATGAGCCTGTCTGGAAGTCATTCTACCATAGGATGAATCTGAGCATCAGGAATTCTAGAAGTTTACCCATCTTTTTTAGGGTTTGTTTTTAGGGGCTGAAGAGATGGCTCAGAGGTTAAGAGTATTTGCTGCTCTTCCAGAGTACCTAGGTTCAGTTCCAGCACCCACATGGCAGCTCACAACCATCTGTAACTCCGGTTCCAGGAGATCGGATGTTCTTTTCTGGCCTCTGCAGGCACCAGGAACGCAAGTAGTACACAAACATACACACAGAATAAAATAGTAATAAAGATTTTAAAGCTTTAGCTATGTCTCTCTCTCTCTCTCTCTCTCTCTCTCTCTCTCTCTCTCTCTCCGTGTGTATGTGTGTGTGTGTGTGTGTGTGTGTGTGTGTGTGTGTGTGTGTGTGTTAGGGTGTTCTGAAGACCAGAAGACGGAGTTGGATGCCCTGGAGCTGGAGTTACAGGCAGTTGATAGATACCCACTGTGGGTGCTGGTCACTGGACTCAAGGGAGCAAGCATCCCTAACCACTGAGCCTTCTCTCCAGCCTCTTCCATCTTTTCTGACCCTCTTTGAGACGAGAAGAAGTTGGGGCACAGATATATGAATGTGTCCTCGCCAAGTATTGGAGTCACATCCAAGCAGCTGGTGGAGACCTAGAATAGCACTAGCTTGCCACTAGCCTCCAAAGAGGAATCAGCACATGGCCCACACTCATCCCTCCCCAAAACAACAAATGTAACATATACAGAAGAGACTGAGTGTTGTGGCATTTGCCTGGGTCGGGGGGGGGGGCGGCAACAGGAGGATCAAATAGTTTGAGGCTACTCTGGACTACGTCAAGAGACCCTGCCTCAAAATCATGATGAGGGTAATGGTGGTCATTATCTTAGCTACACCACAACCAAGGCAACTTGTAGAGGGGGAATAAAGTCTATTTGGGGCTTATGGTCCCAGAGAAAACTGAGAATCTTTGGAAACCTCAAAGCCTACTTCTACCCACCCCCACACTGACCTCCTTCCTCTGGCAAGGCCACACCTAATCCTCCTAACACAGCTGCCAACTAGGAACCAAGTATTCAAACGCCTGAGACTTATGGGGACAATTTATTCAAAGTACCACCATAGTGAGGGTAACAATGGTGATGATGGCGATGATGGTGATAACAGTGGTGGTGACGGTGGCAGTGGTGGTAATGGTCCTGGTGGTGGCACTGGTCCTGGCACTGGTGGTGGCAGTGGTATGAGGATACACAAAGGTATGTGCTCCCTTGATAACCAACCAACTAGTTCCCAGGTCACACGGGACTGAGACGACCACGGCTCTCTTCTTTGCAGGAACCTTGGCTGTGTTGAAGGAGAAATCGAAACAAAAAAGAAGCGTGGGGTGGAATTGCTATGCAGGCTTTTTACAAGTTTAAAACAAACAGAAACGCCACAGCCTGGTTAGTCCAGGACTTTGATGGAGGTTGATGTGCAGTCAGTCAGACCTGAGGGTGTGTGTGTGTGTGTGTGTGTGTGTGTGTGTGTGTGTGTGTGTGTGCTCACCACAACCACCCCCCAACCCATGAGCACTCTGAGGAGCCTGTCAGTGCCCCATTTTCCAGGATGCAAGTCCCACCCCCAACTGATAACATTCTAAATAACAGGTGAGTGACTCCTGGCAGGAAGGAGATTGTCTGACCTCATTGTTTGCCTCCCCCCACCCCTTTGTTCTTCACAAATAAAGGTTTTTTAATAAACTGAAAGGTCCTCCGCTCTTGCCTGATGATAAAATGAAAGGAACCAGTGAGGTATGGTACAACGAGGCTGCGAAAAGGGAGACGCTCATCAGAAAATAACAAAGGTGCAAGCAAAAGATAAGGCGGCTGCCGGAGATTAATCCTGCCCGCCTGATTGTTTTCTTTAATACCAAAGCCTGCAAGAGCAAGCGATAAGTTTGCCGAGTAATTTGGTTTGGGGTGAGGAAATAAAATTCAGGTAGGCCCTATAATTGATTTCCCCTTTCTTTAGTTTTCTAAACATTAGACAACAACAACCACAAAGCCTGCCTTGGCTGCACTTTCTTTCTTCCAGCTATACTGTCCGTCCTGTCCTTTTTACACACACACACACACACACACACACACACACACACACACCATCTCGATTGCAAAAGGAAGGTAGGAAGGTGAGAGCAAAGAAGCAATGCTCTCGTCACCCAGCAGTCTCAGGAAGGTTTTCATGAGATGCCTACCTTCAGTTCTGCTATCGACTGTCCACGTTAAGAGAAGAGAGGAAGGAGAAAAAGAAAAAGATCTTGGAGTCCTGAGCCCTCGGGCCTCTGAAGGAAGGGTGACCGTGCAGAGGTCATCAGTTTAAAATGCAGCTCTTAGGATGGCCCTCACTCCCACCTGATGGGAGCTCTTCTGGAAACAGGGGGGGGATAGGGGGAGGCAGTCACGCACCTCAGGACAGCGACTTCTCGAGAGGCAGGCGGACATCCTGGCTGCGTCTCCCAGCCAGGGGCTGTCAAAGGATGCCAAAGCCAGAAAGCAGTCATGAAGTAGACTCACCCTGAGGGTCTCCAAACCAACCTTCTTGTTAGACATGTGGACATGTACGAATGAAACCGATAGACTGGGCCCTAGACGGCTCCACGGCCGTCCTCGGGAGAAGAGGTTAGAAGGCAAACAGATGACCTAGAAGACGGCATCTCCAAGCCAAGGGGAAGGGTGTCAGCAGGACCCAGCCCTACCAGTGCCTTGGCTTCACACTCGTAGTCTCCACAACTGAAAGAATAAATTGCTTTTTTTGGTGACACTGTGTCAGAGGGTTGTTTTTCTTTTTCTCTTTCTTTTTTTTCCCCCTTGAGATAGGGTTTCACGTAGCCCAGGCTGGCCTCAAACTTGACACGTAGCTAGAGATGACCTTAAACTCCTCACCTTCCACCTCCCGAGTGCTGGGATCACAGGGATATGCCACTATGGCCAGCTTCCTTCCCTTCGATTTGAATGTGATAAACCTGAGTTTCCATTTTCTCCAAACCCATCTGAGCTCACGCGTTTCCGATAGCGTGACATACCGACACCAATGGAGAGTCTAAAAAGAGGGAAGGTTTAAGGCATAGCCTGGCACTTCCTTCGGCAGGAGGGGGGACCGACGCCCCTTCTTTCGGAGGACAGGCGGTCATGGAGGGCTGGTACCCACAACATTCCTGGACTCCGCCAGTTCCCTCCTTTGTCCACAGTGCGGTAGGGGCCCCCACTTGCCGTCCGTGCTGAGGAAGTGTCCTCCATGTTGGGTGCTGCGTCGATGACAAGCGGCAGCCAAGGTACGTCCATGAGCCACGCAGCAGCTCCATCTCCGTATCCCCAGGCTACAGAATCCATGCTGGCTCTTCCGAGCGGCATTTTCTGCGCTTCAAACTTCGCTGTGCACAGGCATGAACTGAGCACGGCGTGGCTCGTTCTGATTCAGCAAGTCTGGCCACAGTGCTGTAGAGACTGCATCCCTCACAGCTTTCTGGGGGGCCAGTGCTGCTAGTGGGGGCCACGCCTGGGATTCAGCTCCCTGTGGGCAGAGGTGTGGGGAAGGTCGTATAACGAGAGGGGGGCCCAGTGGTGGCTCAGGGCAGAGCTTTGAGAGGCTGTACAACTCATGGGTTTATAGGATGTCTCCAGGATGGGGGAACCTTGAGCAGGGGCAGAGGAGAAGACCGAAAAGGAACCGTCAGGGGTCTGTGATGTGAGCTCTTTCTTAAAACAGTGCGGCATGTATCGGATCACTCTACACGCGTGCCGCTGTAGGCAGGGCCTTATTTATTGTGACAAAATAAACAGCCCCCAGGTTGCTCATCCAGCTGCTAACGGCTTGTCTCATCTAGTATGAGAATGAAATGGGAAAACAGCTTCCCGTTTCTCATGGAAGCTGGTGACATGAAAGGTATTGAGCAAATTCTCTGGAAAGAAGCGCAAGCCACCTCCATCCGCCAGGTACCTAGTTCTACAGGGAGGGGGTAATGGTACAGCCAAGATGGAGAACCAGATGAAGAGGCTGCTGTCCAGATGCCCCTGGGTTGGTGTCACCTTGGAAAATGACTGAAGAGCCAGCAGACATTTTTTTCTCCGTGGCAGCTGTTCCATGAGGCCTGAGTGACTGGCCAGGGGCTTGGTTTTCCACTTTCATGGTCCATCTCCAAGCTAGTCAAGAGAGAAAACTGAAGTGTCCTATGAGGAGGCAAACCTCAGGCAACAGTCACCACCTCAGTCTCCAAGATGCCTCCCTGTTCTCTCAACAGCCCTGGCAACCACACCGACCTGAAGAAGGCGAAGGACCAGGTTCTGGTCCTCCCTGAGCACTCGGCTCTACTCTCACTGATTAGCAGAGAGGAAACAGGAGCCCAGAACAGAGGGTAAATTAACCCCAAGTCATAGCCCATCTTCATCGTCAGCTTGACTGAATTTAGAATCACCATGGAAACACCCCTCTAGGAGTGTCTAATGGGACAGGGAAGACCTACACTGAATTCAGGCAGCACCATTTCATGGGCTATGATTCCCAACTAAATAAACAGGCGGAAGTGAGCTGGGTGCCCGCACTCATCTCTCTGCTTCCTGACTGGACACCACGTGAGCAGCTGTCTCTCACTTCCATGCTTTCCCCACCTTGACCGGACTGTACACTTGAACGGGGAGCCAAAGTAGAGCCTTCCTCCTGTAAGTTGCTCTTGATAGGTGTTCTGTCATAGCAACAAGGAAGAAACAAATGTGCCCAAGTTCACCTCAAGAGCCTCTGGGGACAAGGTGACGACCACCTAGGCAGGCAGGTCTCAGCTAGGAAGCCTTGTTTCAGGGATGGGAATGCTAAAGAGGATAGACAGCCTCCACTGGAAAGGCAAAAACAAACTCCTGGACGCTGCGTCACGGCTCTGGCCTGGGCACACAACAAATTGGAGAACAAGTTCTGGGGTGGAGAGGCAAGCCCACACAAGAGGTTCCCACTGAGACTACGCCATGTCACGGTGGAAGACGGAAAGATGCCGATGTCTGGATCACGCTCCGAACTAACGGAACCCGAATCTGTGTACCCTCGCAGCCCGCATCACTCAGCTTTCCATCGCTGGAACAAAGTGCCTGACGTGACAGCTTACTCAGCAGAAGAGTTTGTTTCAGCTCAAGGGTTCAGAAGTCCCAGCCTGTGTTACCAGTTGGTGCTACTGCTTCCTGGCCAGCAGACAGGAAGAACACCATGGCTGAGCCATGTAATGGAGCAAAGCCTCTCACATAATGGCACCTGGGAAGCAACAAGAAACAGCAGAGGCCAGGGTACCCATCCCTGGTACATTTCCAATGACTTACCTTCCTCCCGCCAGCAGCCACCTACCCAATAGCACACAGACCAGCAGCCAAACATTCACCTCGTGGGCCTCAGGGGACTACTTCCTCAAACTGCTCACTGTCTCACCCTGTGTCCTTAATAGAAATGGATGTTCAGGCCTCACCCATTCCCTTCAGATCAGACCAAGGCTTGGAACTTGAGCATCACCCCTGGCTGCACACAGGGGTTTGAGGTCAAACTCAGGTCATAGAAACTAGAGCCCTGAAGAGTAAACCTCACCGTGGCGGATTTTCAGAGAGATGATGACCAACCAGAAAAGAATAAGACACAAAAGGCAAACTCAAAGGTCCCAAAGAAGGGCTGAGAAGATAAGGAAAACGTACTTACCACAAAGCCTGATAGCCTCGATGTCTGATCCCTGGGGCCCACATGGTGGAAGGAGAAAAACTAACTCCAGCAAGTTGTCCTCGGACTTCTACGCATGTATACACACATAAATAATGAGGGGGGGGGAGAGAGATTATAAAGGCCCTAAGACAAGCTGAAAATTATCCCCATTTTCCAAAGGCCCAGGCATAGTCTGCAAAAGGAAGCATGCATAAGGAAATGGAAGGTGGAGAGCCTGCTCCTGCTCATCTTCAAATGATGTGAATTAAAGAAAGTTCACCACCTCCAATGGTATCATCCTGGTGACCCCGAAGTGTGGGTCTGATGATTCCAGGCTCACTACTTCAGGGCCAGAGCAGAGGGATGGTGCCATTCTGTCAGGAAAGAGCGAGACTGTGGTTTGAATCTTTATGGCCTTCCAACAAAACTCATGTGGAAACTTAACACCTACACCTATGCCATGGTATTAGTGTGAGGTCTTTGGGAAAGGACTGGTCTTGGGGCATTCCACCCTGAAGAGGAGGAACAGGAACTTTGTCGATGAGGCTGTCTACAGCACGTGTTCCTTTTTACCCTTCTGCTGTCTGAGCTCATCGTGATAAAGCAACGTCTTAGAAATGGGCACAGTCAACTCGCACCACAGTCTGCTACCTCTGATCCCTGGTACCTCCAGTTCAGACTTCCTGCTTTCTGTGAATAAAGGAATAATCATTGCAGGCTATTTCCAAATTCTCTAGCCTCCAGTAATTTATTATGGATATCCAAAGAAACTAAGAAAAATTACAAAGGAGGCAAAATATTAACAGAGAGTTAAAACCAGGTGTGTGGTGATGTGCGCCTCTACTCCCAGGATTCAGGAGGTAGAGACAGGAGGATCAGGAGTTCAAGGTCATCCTCAACTACAAATACAGTTCGTGGTCAGCGCCCAAAAAGCTGAATTCAATTTCAAATAAAAAGATGTTTCATGCAAAGCTTGGCTCTGGGAGGTTTGGGCATAGCTATCAGACCAATGCAAATAATTTCATCTCAAAAGCCTCAGTCTATTCATCTGTTAAGTGGAAAAAGTAATAGCTAATTCCTGGGATCATTGTGACCTGTAAGGAACTGACCATCTAAAGCTCTTGGGGTGCTTTCTGGGACTCAGAACAGTAGCTCTCACAGTGGCAATTTCATCTCAATTCCATGGTCTTTCCAAAGAAGATTTTAGGTTAGTATAAGACAGATGAGATGTGAACAATAACTTTCTCTTTGAGGAAAGAAAGACTAATGTCACGGTTTATAAATAACTCTCCTGGCTATGGAAGAATGTTATCTCTGCCCCCTCAGGGTCAGCCTAATTTAATCCACTGCAGTGGCTTCCTGTGAATGGGAAGAGAAGCAGAATGATAAAGAGGCCGTAAGAAGACATGAGGAGGCAGGATGTTGACTGAGAAGGTGTTAACTGATCTGGGAAGTGAACAGGGAACTAGGTTAACATTCTATGAAAGACCCCCCCCCTTCTACACTAGAGTGAAAAGAGCTAATTGAAGAATGAGGGAGTTTTCTTCACCAATGCTGGCTGAGTACAAATATAATTATCTCTGATTCATGGAGATTGCTACAATGTGACTCATTTACCAAAACAGTTAGTAGCAGAACTGCATTTGTGACTGTGGGAAGACCACGTGGGAGCCAGGGCTGTCTGAAATCCCAACCATCCTTCACTTTCATGGTTGAACACACCTTGAAGGAGGCTGTGCTCTCCTCCCAGGTGGTTTTTTCTGTGCTCCTCGGGGGCCATTTGCAATATCAGGAACACAGAGCCTCAGCTATGAGACAGGGAGACCTCAGGAGACCATGCCAGACAAGGTTCCAGAATGGTGCCCACTGTCCTGGCCTGGGCAAGGTCCCGTACACACGCCAGCTCCCTTCTTTCTGTACCAGTGAAGCCACATCTCAGAGGCAGCTGCGTGTTTGGTTTCTTCCGTATGCTGAGTTGATGGCTGGCTCTTTGAGCTTGCACACAAGCCTAGCAACAGCAGCGCACTACTGATCATGAGTTATCAGGCTGCTCTGAGAAGGGGAGCCAGCATTTCTGCAGTCAGGCATTTCTCTCTGAAGCTCCACTGTGGCTGTCTGGGCCGTCACCACCATAGAACAGAGCTGCTCAGAGGCGGCCCTGTGAACGGTCTGCACACAGCTGTGGGAAGGGGGCTTCTAGGCAGCACACTGAACTGAGCGGAAAGACGATGGGAAGGGACAGCTCTGCCGGTACAGTGCTCCCTTGTCAAGCATGGAAAGCTGGGTTCAGATCCCCAGAGCCCACTTAAAATGTTGGGCAGAGCTGGGCATGTCTGATCTCTGGACTGAAGGGTGGAAACAGGTGGATCCCGGGGGCTAGTTGACCAGCCAGCATGGTGGAATTAATGAGCTCCACATTCAGTGAAGATGCTATTTCACAAACAGTGAGGTGGTGATGGATGGGGATAGACACACGAGTGCATCTGTACATACTCACATACATACATCATACACAAACATACATAAACCACAAACACACATACGTCACAAACACACACATAAACCATATATACACACGTCATAAACACACGCATAAACCACATACACACAGCACACACAGATACCTGCATAAACCATACAAACACACACACATCATACACACACATATCATAAACACACACACACATAAAACACACATACATATACACACAGCACACACAGACACATGCATAAACCATATAAACACACACAGTGACACACATAAGATTAAAAAAAAACATTAAAATGTATGTTGCAGGAAGAGATAAAACGCATTTCTCACCCAGGTTTCTTTTTTTTTTTTTTTTTTTTTTAATGTTCAAGGAGAAATATCCAGAAAAAGGCAGAAGCAAATAGTTCTGGAAGGACGAGAGTAATAAAAACAAATTCTGCTCACGGCCTAATGAAGAGCATTTCAGAGCAGGTTGAGACCCTAACGGATACAAATGAGGGTCATTATCTTTCCCGAGTCATCTGCTCAGTGTAGGATAAGAACTGTGCAAATAAGAGGAGATGCCCAGGTCTCTAATGATGAAATGATAACCCCACCAGACCAGAGGCTCTTAATAAGAGCCATTATCATCTCCAGCCCCACAGCCACAAGAGGGCCTGAAGACCATCAATACAGATGACGCTTAGCTGTCCTCACCCAGAGGTGACTGATGTTTTTGGCGCCTCCCACATCCCCTCCCCTCCCCTCTGATATGCATGAAAGCTGAAGACAGTTCCAGGTAAGATTTCTGGAGTCTATGAACAGTCACAGTATGGATTACTGTGAAGTGCCTACTATGTGCAAGGCATGATATTTCATACCTCACACATTATCAATCACATCTATAACCCCAACTTTGAACATAAGGATAACTGAGGTCCAGGAAAGGCTGAACGACTCACCTGAGGCTAAACAATAAATTGCAGGTGAGAGAAAGACAGAAGGTCAGCCCCGAGAGACAGTTTTCAAGGTCAGCTTTGTAAAGAGGTGGCAAGGATGAAAACCAGCAGCCATGTCATGTCAGGACGACAAAAAGGAAGGAAGGAAGGACAGTCTGAGTAAGGACAGGACCTGTCTAAGGGTGCAGACACAGATCTTGTGGGCAAAAAACGACCCACAAACTGTGGCAGGAGGCAGCGGCACTAGTTTGTCTGCCTCCCGGATTTACAGTTTTGCTGGCTAACTGGGAGAACACATCCTGCTTCGCCTGCTCTCAGCTGGCGGCCCCACAAAACTGGAGGAGAAACCACTTCTGACACAGACGGTTCACAAGCCAGGGAACAGCTCCCACAAGGGAGCAGGGGCTGGCGTTCTCCCAGTGCATCTAAACACACGCCAGTGTGCTCTGTGGACCTACCACACCTGAGACAGAGGACTCACTCTCCTTAACCTCCTAAACCGGAAGAACAGAGGTGGATAAGTGATGTGGGTTTCTTTTTGCTTGTTTGTTTCAGTTGTTTGTGCTTAGGATGAAGTCCAAAGTCTTTCTCACGGACGAAGCTGCCCGTGGACTATGCCCCAGACCCTTCCCCTCCTGTTTCCCCACACAGCTATGTGCTAATACCCTGTGTCCTTAACTTCCTGTCATTTCTCCCCTGGGATTTAGATGAAGCTTATGGCTAACAGCAGTAATAGCAAGCAGTTCAGGCAACCCGGCACCCATTCCAGAAGTCGCCTCCGGAGGGACAGGCAGCTTCTGTGTCTGCTCTCTGGAAACTCAGGCGCCATGCTGAAAAGCCCGATAGCCATGTGGCCAGGCCACTTGTTGAGGAATCAGAGACCCTTCCAGTGTCCTTCTCTAAATCAGTGTTCCTTAGCACATAGCAGGCCATAAGGGAAGCAAGCTCTGATCTCTAACATACCCTCCATCATCACGTTCCCTGTAACACTGAGAACCCGAGGTCAGCGGCCCTTCAGTTTGTCTATCATTGGTCGCTCTGTCAAAGGGGGTTCAGGGAGTTTGGAGCCTCCCAGACAGTTTAACTAGCAGGTCAAGCAAAAGTCCTCAGCATTTTGGTGCCTTTGTGGTTAGAGAACTGGGTCCCTTGGCATCAGATTCAGTCATTCCATAAGGCAGAATGAGAAGGGTTAACTTCCCTCTGCTGACTGGGCCCGGAACTGCACAATAGAGGGAACAGTGGGGCAGGGCAGCAACTAGAAAGATGCCACAGAGCTCACAAGAGGTACTTTCCACACAGGTGCTGAGGACACCAAGCTAGTGAGACACACCCAGCTCCAGAGTTTCTACACATACTGAGGGGCGTAGCCAAGAGAAGGTCTTTACGATATAATGCAATAAATAGCACAGTGATAAGAACTGCTCAAAGGTCACAACAAGACCACAGAACTGATTGTGGGACTGGAGGAAACTCTGGGAGAAATGGTTTGGAGCCTGAATTTAGGGAAAGCTTTTGAGACATAGAGAAACATGTGAAACATGTTTGTTCGTGAGCAGGAGGTGCATAGCAAGAAATCATTATTAAAAAATAACTTTTAATATAAGTTGTAGTGAGAGATGGAGCAGGAGAGAGGACTTGGAGCAACTGCCAGGGGCTGCGTGCTATATTAAGAACCTCAGCAGTTCCTCTGTGACTATTAATGACTCTCTTTTCCAAGACAAAGAATAGCTTGATGAGATTCATGTCTCACACAAATTATTCTTTTGGAATTTAAGAATGGATAATATTGGAGCAAGATGGAAGATAGAGAAAGCAGCAGGAAGCACCTCCGTAATTTAACAACGTAATGCGGGCAGAGCTGTGGCGCTGGCAGAGGGAACTGACAATACAGAACAGATCTGAGGAAAAACTGAGGTTGGGTTATCAGGACTTAGCCACCCATGTGATGACTGAAGGGAAGAGTGACTCGGGAGAGACTCAGACAGAGAAAGGAGATGAGTCCAGATGAGTGTGTGATCTACACGCAGTCCAGAGGCAGCTCAGCCTGGAGATGGCCAGTGTCCAGGATGTGCGAGGCCAAAAGTCGTCACAGAGCTAGAAACGGGCACGTGTGGTCTCCTTGCATCAGGAGCCCACGACGTATGTGGTTGGCATTGCATGGACCAGGAAGGACGGTGAAAACGGTGTTCAGAGGTCAGATGAAACAGACGCTGCTGAGGGTGAGGGTGGAGAGGGACCCTTACCCAGTGAGTGTGAGCCCTGCTCACAGGGCCGGGCTACTGGAGATGCACAGACACGGTGTGCAGTAATTAACAGTCAACCTGCACCGTCCAGAGCCACCTAGGAGGCCGGCTTCCAGGGGTGCGTGGGAGGGATTGCCTGGATAGGCCAGCGGAGGTGGGAAGACCCCTTTACTGTGGGCAATACCGTTCCACTGGCTGGAGTCCTGGACTGAATAAAAAAGGGGACAGGCGCTAAGCAATAGCATTCATCACTGCCTCCGGACGGCAGGTGCAGTGTGCTCAGTGCCCCCCGAGGCTCCTGATGACCCCATGCCATGATGGGTGGTATCCCCTGTAACTATAAACCAAAACAAGTCTTCCTCCTTCCAGTTGCTTCTTGCTGGGTATTTTGTCACCATGGTGAGAAACAGTAACTAGTACATGGGGGGCTCATCTACCTCCAGGAGAAAGGATTCTGGGAAGGGGCCCAAAGAGGCTCTGAATGGACATGCTCTCCCTTAGCACCATACCCCTCGGTCCTATGTGGGAGCACCCAGGCTCCCATGGCCAGGCAGTGCTGGCTAAAGCACAGCACAGGAGTCTGGGGCGACACAGAGTGCCTTGCAGCCTGCATTGTCTTGATGAAATCCTGAAGCTGGGTAGGTCAGAGAAATCAGTGCTCCCTTCCAGACTCGAAGAGTTCCCAAGTAGCCTGTCTTGAGATCTGTTTCTCATAGGAAGTGCTCTCCCCGGTCAGTCCCTAACAGACCACAACCTCCGGCATCTGCTTGGGGGAGGATTGACATCTATTCACCATAGCACTGGGCCAGAAAAAAATAAGAGCTGGTACATGGTTGGAGGAGGATCCTGAAACCTGCTTCCAGGCCAGAAGGCTGGCACACTGATTCTGTCTCAGGAGTGCCCAGCTGTTCGGAAAGCAGGTCACCTTCAGAGCAGGATCTGTTCATCATGCAGTCTGCAGGGCGCTCATGCAGGGGAAACCCTCTCTCCTGACTTACGTGCAAGTCCGAGTTCAGGTGTTGTTAGCAGCCCGCAGAGACAGGGGCCAATATGAAGCAGGGTGCCCAGAGAGCCTAGGACAACATTAACTTCCAAGAAAGAAAACTTAAAGCAATACTACCTTCCTTTCTAAGAAATTGAAATGCTACAAAAGGACAGAAATAGCTTGAATTAAATAGGTAGCAAGTGCCTAAGCTGTGTGTGTGTGTGTGTGTGTGTGTGTGTGTGTGTGTGTGTGTGTGTATTTGAGACAGGATCATCTCACTATGTAGGTCACACTGGCTTCAAACTTACTGTGCAGCTATCAGGCCGATCTCAAAACTCATAGCAATCAGGCTTGGCTTCCTGCGTGCTGAGATTACATACATGAGCCACCATGCCCAGCTACAGTTTACATATATATATATAATATATATTTAATATTTTCATATATGTGTAGGGTTTTTCACAGTGTTGCTTTGAAGGTACACCTCACCATCTTCTTGCACAGTATAACTAAACAGTGATTAATTCATGTTTTCTGAAATATCAAGATTCTAAAGTTCTGCTCTAACATTAATTTCCTATAAGGGCTTCTAAAACCTTATTATTTGCATTTTATTGCTATGAAAATTTAAGGTATAGAGTGTTTGAATGACTACTCAATGAACAAGTAACGGAATTGGAAATGGTACCTAGTATTCTATCCTATCTATTAAATCACACTGCACGACTAAGCATCTCTTTGCACACTCATCCACTTTAAGGGAACATTGAAGTTCTCACTGCTGGCTTATTAGGAATCTACAATTAGCCAGTCTCTATTAAATTTTGTCAAGTAATTTCATTCATTATAAGAAGTGGGACTTCAGACTTTAAGAAGTTGAACTGCTTTTAAATTTTGGGTGTGTGGGGGGGAACAGAAAAATTTATGTAACATCTAATATCAATATTTTAAATGTCCTGATCTACAGCAGAGGACATAAGAATACTGTCTAGGATGATTTTGGTAGGTTCATCCGTAATGTGTTTAGAATATATGACTGTATATTAAATATCTCTGCTCTCTGAAAATTCCTCTGCTTTAACTTCACCCCCTCCTCCACTTCCTCTTCTTCCTCCTCCTCCCAAATACTGTCTCTGCCTTGTACCTAGTTCCACCTCTGCCCAGTTTCTTTCCTCTCCTAATTCTAAAGGGAATGAGGGAGCTTCCTACATCTGTCTTTCTGTGTGGTGTAACAGAACCCTGCTCCCCGGAGCAGCTCAGTAGCAGTTGTTGAATGAAACCAAACTAAGTATTTTGTCCATCAGAACCAGGACTGCCTGCTACGTTGTTGAATCCACTATTAGGACCCCTGTCAAGGGTGAGGCCTTGGGAGAGCTGAGTATAAGTGAAAACGACAGAGAGTCTAACCTTCTAAAACCACAAAGCAAATCAATAGCTGCAGAGAATCTTTTGTTGGGATGGGGAAAAAAAAAATCAAGGTGAGCACAAATTTTTCCTTTAGTTTCTACTGTGACAGCCAAGAGGAAGATGCATGTATTTCTCATCAGGCCAAAGAACTGCCTAGATAAGAGACATCTCCAGCGAGCAGTGCTTCTTTTTACTATTTGGGGAATCCCTTCCCAGTGAATTCTACTTAAAGAAAGATCTGTTCCTTGTGGCGCAAGAAGAGTGCCCCAGAATGAGGAGGCGCCATGTGCTCCTGAAGAAATGAAGTAACATCATTCTCATGTGTGCTGCATCTAAACTAAACCATAAAAGTAGTTTTTTATCTTTGCATGCTACCAACATCTGGAAAGCAGCCTCATTCACATAGCTGCACAACTGTGGAGAGCCCGGCTTCCAAAACTCGGGATGTACATTAATAGCATGCATCGGAGCTACTGAAGGGTTAATTCTGAAAACAACCCCTTTCTCACACAGATGGAGACAGGAAGCAGGCGTCAATGTTTAATCAATCATTCAATAGGCATTTCGTTTATGATATAAGGTTTACACTGCCCTCCATCTGGAGCAAGTGGAAGAATGAAGAAGAGAATCTGTCAGAAGCAAATTTATTTCTTGTTGGCTTTGCCCTATCATTTCAGTTCAGCCTAGTACATGTTAATCTTTTCTATGACTTAAATAAGGCAATAGAAAGTGATTGTCTTAACCCTCTAAGGATTTGTCAAAAAAGTCTCATCTCAGCTGACAATTTAGGCCCCACACTCTCCAGGAGCTGTCAGAGTTCTGTCCTGAAAACGTGATCAAATAATTGGCCAGTTTCTTTGTAGACGCCATTGGGTTACTCGTTATATAAAGCCCTGTGGTTCTGAGCTCCCTTTCTTTCACCAGCACCTCTACTCTGGGTTCATGGTCTAAGTCTAGGACACTGTGGCAGAACGCACATAATACAAACTTTAGATATAAACAAACTTCATTTAAATTCTACCCCGTGCAATGCCTGTGTGAAAGCCTAGGCACTGTGTTAACCTCAAAGGTTCTGTTCCTTTAACCAAAAGAGGCTGTCCTCTGTCTGCCCCACATTGCTGCTGACAAGGGTGAATGAGATCACACAGCAGATGTACCTGAGGTGTAATGGACTCTAAGCCGTGCCCACCCCTCAGATGGGGGATGACTCTCTCTCTGTGCTAGAACACAGGGTTTTTGTCGCCCGTTACCCTTCCTGAACTTACTCATTCACGTGGCCATGAAAGCAATGCTGTGATTTGCACTGCTTAGACGAACTAGTTTAAAAGAGAAAAAGGTCAGAGACACATGTTTAGCTGATCACCAGAAAGATAAGTCTCTACGGGGCAGATCATATTACATAATGTATCATATAGTTCACACATGGCTTGTTCCCATGCATGGGAGAGGTGGTAGAAGGGCTCACTCTGTCGACAGGCTGCAGGCGGGAGGGGCGGGGTGAACAGGGAGCCTCCGTAACCACCTCCCACTTTGCCACCAGCACAGTTGCGCCCACAGAACAAAAGCCTTCTGAAGGGTCGTCTAAGCCTTCCATCCACTTAGCGCTGGTGGCCTACAGTGTACAGAGCAGAAAAATCCAGAGCGTGCTTCTCAGCCTTCCTAGCGCTGTGACCCTTCAGGGCGGTTCCTCACGTTGTGGCGAGCCCAGCCATAAAGTTATTCTGTTGCTGCTTCAGAACTGTAATGGGGCCACTGTTAGAAACGTAATGCAGATACCTGATCTGCAGGATTTCTGATATGAGACCCCAGAGGGGTCTCCACCCACATGCTCCAGAGCTTTCATCGTGTACAAGTTCCGAGATCTCCACCAGACAATTTCCAGTAACAAATAGCAACAGTTCTCATGGACACAATTTCTACTAAATTTAATTGCCAAATTATAATGTCTACATTCATGGACTACCATGTGAGGTTCTGACACACACACACACACACACACACACACACACACACACACACACTCTAGAATCCAGAATGACTGAATCAGATTAGCTGGCCATCACCTCTCCTCCCATTGTTTTGTTTATTCTCTCGGCTATTTTGAAACACACAATTCCTGGTTCCTGTTGTGCTCAGGTCTGTGTAGGCAGCACCAGAATGAAACGTGAAGTAAGCAGGGACTAATGAATAATGACTAAAATTTCTTTCCTTACCCAGGCCGCCCAGTGGAACATTTAAAGTGCTCTCACAACCCAAATCACTGTTTGCCCACTTTTTCTGCCTCTTTTCTTAGTCCACCTTCCTGTCTGCCAGCTGCTACACCTCACAAAGCAGACTCATCCCCCGGAATGACTTGTACCTGCTACTTCCATCTGATACTCTTCGTATCACAATTTAAAAAAAAAAAAGATCTTCCGTATTAAGAAACCAGAATAGAGATTCTTCACTGTTTGATGATTCTTTTGCTATGAAGATCCCACAAGATTGCCCATTAAGTATGTTTCTGACATGATATCAAATGCATCTAGCTACAACAGTGTATTTTATTCTGGGGGAGCAAAGGCTGATCAGAGGATACCCAATAATGTTCTCAGAACATGCAATGCAAGAAATACCATCTCTATTTCTCTTTAAGTCCCTCCATGTTAGGAAAGTCCAACCAGTCAGTCTCCTTTTGAGTTCCCTAGCTCTGACAAAGAATCTCATGCAGCACAAGGCTGGAGAGGCCCCACTGATCCTGGGAAGCCCACAGCACCGACTGAATCTCCATTGGTTCCACTGCTTGGGCTACAGCGGCTCAGTTCCCGTTGGGTCTTTATGTGGGGGCTTTAGCTCTAGTCTACTCCTTGGAAAACTTGAACTTCCCTGCCTCCAAGGTAAACCAGGAAGGCGTCCCCTCTTCGAGTGTACCTCAAGTAGGTGGACACCACTGGAGATGGGTTCTACCCTACAGATAAAGCCAATCACCCTCCACCTCTTCATGATGTTACATGAGCCATCTGTCTCCTCCTCAGTGTTCTCTCTTCCTCTCTGAAGTCAAATAATCTCACCTGACCATGGTCCTTTAAGTGGGGAGTGGTTTTTACTTTTGAGACAAAAACTCAAATTTCAGTTAGAAATGGAAGCACAGAACATGTCCTGACAAGCAAGGACGAGAACTGCCCTTGACTTGCTGGCCTGGGAACTGAGTAGGAATGTGAACCCCAGTCAAGGCCTAATCTCCAGGGATGCTGGCCAGATGTCAGAGCTGAGAGACAATCAAGGGTGTTTCAGGGGTGTGCCTCCCTGCCCATCTCTTGACTGATCCTGGGCAGAGCTTCGTGGCTCCGCCAGAGTAGGAGTGAATGAGATAGAACAGGGGAAATGAGTCACCCCAACAAGACTCTAGACCATCCTCCTTTAAGCCTCGAATCCAACTGGGTATTTGGCAAGAAGCCATCCAAAATAAACCCAAAGGCACAGCCCAGTCACTGTCGGCAGAGGGCACTGAGGGAGAAAGGATGCCAAGGGACAGTATGGCCTGCTCATCACCAGCTTGAGGGGCCTGTGATGACTGATATTGTCAACTCGCCCAGATCTAGAATCGCGTGGGAGACATGCCTCAGCGTCTGTCTGTGAGGCATTATCCAGGCTGAGCTAGCCTCCAGGCATCCTTGTGAGGGATCCCTTAGGTTGGGTTAGCTGGGGCGAGCAGACCCTCTTGACGGTTGGGCAGCATCATTCCGTGGGCTGGGGTCCTTGCCTGAATCAGAAAGAAGAGGCTCAGAAGGATGGCACTCAGATCACTGCGCTTCCGGACCAACAATGGGCATGAAGCGTAATAAGCCACTTCGAGCTCCTGACACTGGGAAGTCCCCACCACGGCGGACTGCACCCTCAAACTGAGGGTCAAAATAAACCCTTTTTCTTTTAGGTCACTTTGTGGGGGATATTTTATTACAGAAACAGGAACGGTAATTAATATAGTCCTCTAACAACATAGCTGGAAAGGTTAGATCAGCTTTATTAGGCACACAGCAGACAAATCACAAAGGAAGGCCTCAGGGTACTGCTCCAAGGCTCTACCAGGAGCCCCGAATCTCCACAAACAAGGCCCCCACTGCTGGGACTTCTAGAACATTACACTGGGAAGAGATTTCTCTTTGAGCTGGTGTCGAAGAGGAAAACCTAGTTATACATATAAACAAAGCTAAAATCCTCTGCATATTCAAAAACACACACTTGATCTATTTAAATGACAAGGTAGCTTAGCCTGGTGCCTCTGTGATTCAACTTCAGGAAATTTATGGGACGAGGAAGCAACGATTAGCAAATTCATTAATTCAATTACAACACACAGGAGCTCCTCCATAAATGTTTGCTGATGCTGATGGTGATAATTAGTCCCTTTTATAGATGGGCTATGACAGATACCCATGTCATACGAAAGTCCTTGTGGCCTGATGGGAACCACCGTATGTGTAAATACTAAGGCTAAGCCTCACACAAAGCAGCGACATCCAACACTCTCCCACTCGCCAACAGGAGATGAGAAGCTTGGACCTCCGGGTTAATAAACAACTACTGGTATTGAAAGTGGAAGAACAGACATGATCCTAAATCTATACATACTACAGTCATTTTCCATATCTTACAGGCAAATTTTGCGTAAGACTTCTAATATTTCTCCATCATGGACTCTTGGGATTTTTAGTGGTGAAAGTCTTTTTGGTGGATAGTCCCCCACAGGCAAAGCCAGTTGGCCCCAGAGCTTCCAGAAAGCTCAATGAGAAATGCCTGTGTGCATTCTGTAAAGACGTCCTTTCAATACTACCCACTGGAATGCCCTGAAAGATAAAGCTTAGCAAGTCTTCCTTTGGGACCAGCCTGTTCTGCTGTGAGAGGACATGCTTGCTTTAAAGTAGAATGGCAGCATGACAAAGAGGAAGGCGGGAGGCTGAGACTTGGTTCCTCTTTCTAGACAAGGAATTATGGGAAGAGATGAAAAAGGTTAAAAAAAAAAATCCAGTTCCATCGTCAGGATCCTCTCTATCCTTACAATGGGAATAGAACATCATGGTGCATCAGAGACTGGAGGTCTTCCAGATAGGAAGCATTTATCAGTGGAGGTGGTCCTGGCAAGTCTCCTGACGTTTCTTCTCCAGT
The DNA here is from genome assembly GCF_907164565.1 of Psammomys obesus. Classification (NCBI taxonomy): domain Eukaryota; kingdom Metazoa; phylum Chordata; class Mammalia; order Rodentia; family Muridae; genus Psammomys; species Psammomys obesus. The sequence continues at coordinate 13,245,782 of NW_026596162.1, forward strand.
CGCATGGCAATCAAGTGCCTTTGTGCAAGAATGGGAAAGGGGACCAGGAAAGGCTGGATTAGAATTAGAACAAGAAAGCTCTCAGGTGGAGGCTTTATGAAAGAAGAAAATGACTCAAACCATTGGTAGATTCCAACACACCAGTCCTGCAAAGCCAGAGGGAACCAAGATTTCTCCAGGCTTGCCAGGCTGGGAAGCAGAAAGCCCTTCTCTTTAGAAGACAAAATGGACACAAATAGGTTTTACCTCCAGTAGTTCATGTGGGCAAGGAAAAGAGCCAGGGAGAAGAGACTTAAAACACCCAAGGAGATTTGAGCTAAGTTACACAGCAGGCCGAAGCAATGGAATGTCCGTAACAGGTGGTGGTCCCCGAATTACACATCCATCCCACACCCAGCTTTGCCAACCATAGCCTGGGACAAACCTACAGACAATGCCCTGAGAGAAGACATGCAGCTCGGAGCCAGAGCTTCAAGTGGAGTCTAAACTAATGCGTGCAACATGGAAGAGTCTAGGCCTTGGAAGAAACTGATGCTGCCAATTTCCAGAAGACCAAACTTTACTCTCACCACATATTGCTTTGTGTTATACCAGGTTACATGTTTATTTAACAACCAGTGGTCCTAAATGTCAGGAACCTTTTGTCGTCTCCTCTTTCCCACTGTTTGGGTCATCCCTACCCATCCCCCACTCCGGCATAGGTCAGAACTGTTTGTTTGCTCCCATGCAGGGATGCCACGTCTCCCCTGTGGAGTGAGACCAGGCCAAGAGAGGAGACAAAACTCAGAGTGGAGGGAAGCTGGCATGTGAAAGGAGATAGGGAAACAACCTCAGAGACAGAGGTCTTCCTGGATGACCGGAAGAGGCAACCATGCAGCGGCTACAGAGAAAGAATAACGGCACCTGTAATGTGGCAGACAGGACAGCCAATAGGGCCACTGAGCAGGGGAGAGAAGCCACTTCCTGCTCTCCAGCCACGGGGAAGTACAGGCTGCATCGGATTTGGACACCAGAGGGGTAAAGACCTGAGCTGCACATCCTACACAGAGCCTGTGTGTGTGCTTGGCGGGGTGGGGGTGGGGGACGCCTGTGTCTGTGTGTGTCTACGGATCTGTGTGTATGTGTACACATATTTCAGAACACCAGGAGGACTGGCTTTGGAGAACTCTCCTGGAAATGGGCACATTTTCACTCCTTTCAGCATCAAAGACAAGCTTACAAGAGGAGACAAAACACAGACTCGTCCCTTCTAAACCTGTGCATGGCACATGCCAGCACTCCTGAGGAGGGAACCTCACCCACCTGAGACCATTCTGGGTCACACAGCAAGACCCTGTCTCAAAGGTTGACCTTATTTTCTGCTTTTGCCTTGGAGCAATTACTTAGCTACAGCTAAGTGATATTCACCCCAAACTTTTAAAATATGTTTTTATCTTTCATTGACACAGAGTAACTATTTTTTTTTTTTTTTTTGCATACGCTGTGACATTGCATTCAATGTGTAGTGATCAGATTGAGGTGTGTGACGTGTCTGTCAATTCAGATGTTTATTATTTTCAAACCTTTGGCTAAAACCAGGAGATAAGTAATTTAGACCGATATTCTGGTCAGAAGTCAGTCATGACTTAAAGTCAGTCATGAGGTAAAGTAATTGCAATTTTTTTATTAGCTGATGTATATGAATGTTTTACTGACATGTGTGTGCCTGTGTGTGCTCGATGCCCACAAAGGCCAGAAGAGAGTGTCAGACTCCTAGAGCTAGTGTCACACGCCACTGTGAGCCACCGTGCAGGTGCCGAGAACTCAACTAGGCCCTCTACCAGGACAAGTGCTTGTACCCGCCTTTCTGGCCTCAGAATAGTTCCTTTAAACCTTACTCACCTGTGTGTATATGAAAATGTGTTTCCAACTACCATGCTTTCCACAAATCAAATAGTCAGAAAATGAGATGAAGACAAGGTAGAATAGACATGCCAATGTTTTGGGCTCCTGGAACCGTATTCCCCAAACTTATTACTAAGGAACTCGACAACGTGTAGGTCTTTAAGGTCCATAACCAGATCCGTTGTTTCATTTTCACTACCTCAGTCCAAACAGGGCTCTTCACTCCCTGGCACCTTGCTTCTTAATCTCCACAGCACGATCAAAGGCTGGAGACAACACAGCTGGGGCTGAGGAAACACCCCAGCCAGCGAGGGGCTCGCTGCACAAGCCTGAGGAAGCTGGGCTCAGATCTCCAGCACCTGTGTGAAGAGCCAGGCTGGGAGGACCTCTGGGCTTGCTGGCCAGTGTTGCTGACCTGGCAAGCTCCTGGTTCAATGCGAGACCGTCTCCCACTGAGTAAGCAGGAGCTGCTTGGAGTGATAAGCGCCAGTTTGCCAAAGGGAGCAGGAGGATCAGCCTGGGCTACACATTTTATGGCCAGGCATGGTATAAGCTTTTTATCCCAGCACTCTGAGTTCAAAGCCATCCTGATCTACAGAACTGAGAGAATTCCAGCACAGCTGTATCTCGATAAATAGATAGATAGATAGATAGATAGATAGATAGATAGATAGATAGATAGATACTTAGATGTGGGCATGATAGAGGAAGACACCTAATATTGAACCTCTGGCCTCTACACACATATATACTTGCAAGAATACACAGTGTCTTTATTGGCTTACTATTGTCGAGACCAAAAGCTACTTGGGGAGAAAAGGGTTTATTTCAACTTACATCCATATCATCAGAAGCAGTCAGGACAGGAACTCAGGCAGGGCAGGAACCTGGAGGCAGGAACTGACACAGGAGCCATGGAGAATGCTGCTTACTGGCTTGCTCCTCATGGCTTGCTCCTCATGGCTTGCTCAGCCTGCTTTCTTATAGAACCCAGGATCACTAGCCCAGGGCTGGCACCACCCATAGTGGGCTCAACCCTCCACTGTTGATCACTAATTGAGAAAATAGCTTACAGCTGGTTCTTAGGGAGGCATTTTTCTCCGTTTTGGTTCCTCCTCTCTGATTACTCTAACTTGTGTCTAGCTGACGTAAAACTAGCAGTATCCATATCATACCAATATACACAAAACCAACATACACTAGACACACAACACACACACACGGAGCAAGAAAGCCATCGAATATAGAAAAAAAATATATTACAAAACATCATCTTAGGGGTTTTTAAATAAAGTAAAGCACATTCATGCTTGTGCGTGGGCATCGACTTTAACTGCTAAGGATGTAACTTCACTCAGCCCTTTTATCCAAGAAGAATTAGATAATCTGGGGGATAGAGTGATTTCAGGAGACTGAACGATTAAAATTTTGTCCTCATAATAAATGTGTGCGCTTCGTTTGTCCGCTCTCACTTCAGACTGAAAATCTTTAATAATTTAAATTCTCTCATAAGGAAGAAAACAGCAATGTACATTAATTGTTTGGAAACTGGGGGAGAGCCTGGCTGGGGTGTGGAAACCATGCTTTCTTGTATTGTACCTTTGAAAGGAGAACAAAACACAATGTCCTCAGATAAATCGTGGGTTTGCTCAAGCTCAAGCTGGAACATTCTTAAGGAAATACTGCCACCTCCTGGACAAAAGCATGATGACCGGCCACCAGGACCTTGCTGCCCAGCTTGCCTCATTTCCATGGGCAATAAAAGGGGCTCTCCTCTCTTTCCTATTGCTATTTCCCACATGACATTGATAGGCTTTTAAAAAATGAATTAAGTCACTATTTAAAAAACACAAAACTTAGCAAAATCTAACTAAAAAGCCCATTTCAACAATAAAATTCTCCATGGGAAGAATAGTTCACACCAAACAGGTTTACCCCTCCCCCCCAAAAAAAACTTGGAAGAATCTCAACTTGTTTCTTCCCCTTTATACATTTGCTGCTGTTGTTGTTAATCTCGCTTTATAAATAAGTTCATGTTTGCCTGGCAAGTCTTGAATTTTTCAGTGTATTCTAATATTATAAAAAGTCACCAGCGATGTTCAGTTTCTGCTTTTGGCGTTTTGAAAGAGTCTTGCTGTGGAGCCCAAGGTGGCCTTGAACTGATGGTTCTTCTGCCTCAAGTGTTAACATACCACCGTGCCTGGTTATAAAGACTTAAAGTTGAGACACCTGAAGAGGCAGAGGGTATATAGCTCACTGTACGTGAAGCCTGGAGGGGGGGGGGAAGGGCGGAGGCAAGGGGGAGGGGGCGGAGGTGAGGGGGGGAGGATGTCCTACTACCTTTGCAGTGTTCCAACTTCCTGTTAGTCAGTTGTCCTTATAATTCTTTTCTAATTAAGATAGGCGAGTAAGACAGACACTAAAATAAACCTATAGCAAGGATGGAGCCAGAGCACTCAGTAGGTTCGCAGCACCGCAAGAGGCAGTGTCCCTGTGCCGAGTGTTTGTGAGTCCAGTGTGGAAAAGTCTGAAAGCCTGCTCGATGCCAACAACACAGAAGACCCGCACGGCTTGCTGTGCTCAGCACCCTCTCACTGTGTGAGTTTCCGTATTAGTCCCCCGCACCTCGGCCTGTAAGCTCTCGGTATCGGGCGCCATTTCTCTGAGAATCGTTTTCACTGTAAGGATATGATGAACTGTGGCTGACAGCTGTGTTCACCCTGTCTACATTCACTCTGGGGAGAAACTTTACAGAGAACCCCCATCTTGCAACAAGTCCCCCCAAACTTTTGGATCTATCCTCTGTTCCCCAGCCACCTAGTCAAAACTGCAGCCACTGACGACTGTACCAGGACACAGCTTCTGTTTGCTCCACAAGTATCCTCTGCGAAGGCGGTAGAGAAGTCCTGGAGGTCTTTGCAAATGAGGTAAACACAGGGAAAGGAGGGAAACTCACTTTCTTTAGCCAACTGGCACCTTTTTTGTTGTCCTACCCGAGATAACCTACTTCAATGTCAGTGTGTCACCAGAGGTCCCCAGAGAAGCCGTAGCGTGATGGATGGGGCGGCAGCGAGCTGCCTCCCACCTTGCAAAACTCTGCCTGCCTGCTAACTCTCTGCCCAGTCTGCAGAGCTGATGGGTAAGCAGCTTTTCAGTGGCCACGGTGTCGCCACGAAGGATGGCTTCAGAGAAGAACACAAAGAAACTAAAGAGAAAGTAATAGCGAGAGCATCTTTTCTCTCTTAGAAATCCTGTTTGGGGCTAGGAAGTCCCTCGTGCAAAAGCATCCTTGGTGCCAGCGACTATCTGGATCTGCAAACACTAAATTGGTTCACTGTCCTCCAGACACCCAGGGGCTGAATATCAAGGAACAAATGCGTTAATCATGACAGCGCCTGGGTGCCAAACACATAAAGGCCGTTGCTCCCAGCAGCGGCGATCACAGGAACCTTTCTGCAGACCCCAAGCTCCCAAAGAGCTCTCTGAAGGGTCATTACTGACCATGTGTGGTGGGAGGATGGGGCTAGTGCCTGACATTCCTGAAACACCAATTGAGAAAGAGAGTATTTACAGTTAGCCCTTGTATTAAAAAGAGGGGGTGAGGTGGAGGGGAGACTCTTTGGGCCAGAGTCTCATTACAAATGAAACAAACACATGGACACCGAAACACACACACACACACACACACACGTGTGTGTGTGTGTGTGTGTGTGTGTGTGTGCGCGTGTACGCGCACACACTTACGCACAAAAGCTTTCAGGGAGAAACAGAAAATAATGTTTTGCAATTACCGTCCACAGCTGCCGAGGTTCTGGTGCGCTCTCGCTACACAGGTGCGGCCATTATAACAATGAATAGCGCGCATTAAAGGTACCATCCATGGGGTAATAATACCAGGGTTGAAAAGGTATTTTCATTTGCAGCCTGACGTTAGGCAGAAAACAAAATAAGACATTTCACAGCCAGCCTGATGGCTGAGCCGCCACAGGGGAGGCCCACGCCTGGGATGAACATAAGCCAGCCCTTATGTGTGGCTGGCTCAGTGGGAACCTGGCCACGACTCCTACTGGAGAGATTACCAGATCTCTCCCTATTCTTTAAAATAGTAAATGAATAAAAAGTAGGAAAGGAGGGAAATTCAGGCTCTTAGCAGCTCACGGAGTTAGTGGGACCATTCCACCCGGCACCTAGTAGAAATATTATTTTCAAAAATGGAAGCAAAAAATCCAAGAGTTGGGAAAATAGAATACCTTTTGTGGGGTAGCATCCTGGAGGAGGACATGACTTTGAACCAGCTCCTGGAGGTCTGTCTGGATCCTGCCATCAGGTCACTTTCCATGTCATGGCCCAAAGATGTTCCTGCCACTGTCATGAAAATATGAGGCTCTGGATTCCCCACACCTAGATGGTTTTTGCCTCCTTTGAAAGGCCAGCAGGAGGATGAGGGCAGGACCTCATCTCACTTATTTACTCCAACTTGAAAGGTCATCGCTCCCAGTGGAAAAGGGAAATCGTCTTCAGACCACCAAGTTGTCCACGCTGAGTGACGGCAGAAGAAACTGCGCAGGAAGCCTTGAACCAGCTCCAGTCTCAGAAGGCAAAGGGGCAGCTCTGAGCGTGCTAAGCTCTGGGAACCTGAACCCCTCAGACAGCCCCACCCTCTGCAAAGCAAGGCCAATAACATCTGCTGCAGAGAGTTTCCACAAGGTGCACAGCACAGCAGGTACTAATGTCACAGGAGCTCCTTTTCTCCATCCTAACTTTCCTGAGTGGGTTCATATATGCTGCTCAGAGACGCTGGGCCAGGAAACGGAACAGGAAGTGCAGTTGGCCTTCGGTGCTCGTGGCTCCACAGCTGAGGATTCTACCAATCACGATGGAAGATGGCTTCAAAATAATGTACATCTGTGAGGAGCGTGTACAGACATATTTTCTTGACATTAACACCCCAACAATCCAGAGCAGAAACTGTTTCTACAGCATTTGCGTCGTGCCAGATATCAGAAACAATCTGTAGATAATTTAGAGTATACAAGAAGATGTGTATAAGTTAAACACAAATCCTTTTATAGAAGGGGACTCAAACAACCAATATTCGAACCCCTTCCAACAGAACGTGCTGTGCCTATTCCGAAATGCCACAACCAGCCTTAACGCAAACATCTCAGGAAGACAGTTCAAATGTTTAGCACTCTGCAAGAAAATTGTTTTCATGCTGTCTATCATTAACAGAGATGCAAGCAAACAATAAAACAGAAAATAATGCCATGTTGTGATGTGAATTTTAAAAGCAAAGGGCCCATCGGACACAGGTGGACGTTGGCATGGTGCAGGTGGCCTGGGCATGCATCCCCCAGAGCCCAGGTGGAGAGCCACCCACAGCTCGGAAGTATGGAAGCTCACTACCCTGGCAAAGAGATGAGGGGCATGCCGTCCCCGCCAGGATAAAACCCATCCTGGGAAAGTGCACTAGGTTCCCATTTACCGAGAAAGGCAGAAACACAGCCCTTTGTAGAGAGGCCTTAAAAGTATGGAGAGGATTCAAATTAATTTGAAACTTCACAGGAAGCCCGTATAATGAAAACAAAATTCAATTGCAATGCTGGCTGGCACACACTGGATCTGGAAGGGCTCTCACAGCAGAGCTCTGGATCGCTGCAGCCCACTGGGGAGACAAGAAAGGCACAACAACGGTGACGGAGAGCGTGACGACGAGAATGGAGCTGGAAGAAGGATGGGGAAGCCGTGAAGGAGAAAAAGGATCTCACCTGCCAATCTCTGGAATCCCGGAGCTCTTAGCTGCGTTCCTGGTGCATTTATTTATTGATTCATTCAACAAAAAAATGTTGCCCGGTGTGGTGGTTTGAAATAGCCCCAACAGGCTCATAGAAAGTGGCACTTAATAGGAGGTGGCCTTGTTTAAGTGGGTGTGAGTGTGGAGGAGTGTGGCCTGGTTGGAGGGGTGTGGCCTGGTGGAGGGGTGTGGCCTGGTGGAGGGGTGTGGCCTGGTTGAGGGGTATGGCCTGGTAGAGGGGTGTGGCTTGGTTGGAGGGGTGTGGCCTAGTTGGAGGGGTGTGGCCTGGTTAGAGAAAGTCGCTGGGAGTGGGCTTTGAGGTGTCAGATACTCAAGCCAAGCTCAGGGTTTCTCTCCTCTCTCTCGCTCTCGCTCTCGCTCTCGCTCTCTCGCTCTCTCGCTCTCTCGCTCTTGCTCTCGGTCTATCTGCCTGCAGCCTGCCTAGCCAGATGCAGAACTCTCAGAACTGTCCAGCACCATGTCTACCTGCATGCCAGCATGCTTCCCACCATCATGACAGTGGACAAAACCTCTGAACCTGTAATGCCTGCCCCAGGTAAATGTTTCCTCTGTTAGAGTTGCCGTGGTCAGGGTTGTCTCTTCTCAGCATTAGAAACCCAAAGACGGGGGCTGGAGAGATGGCTCAGAGGTTAAGAACACTGGCTATACATCCAAATGGTCCTGACTTTAACTCCCAGCAACCACCTGGTGGCTCACAACCATCTATAATGAGACCTGGTGCCCTCTTCTGGCATGAGGCATACATGCAGGCAGAGTACCGTATAAATGAATAAAGTATTTTTAAAAAAGAAAGAAAGAAAGAAACCCTAAGGCAAAAGCTGGCCCTGGGAGTGGGGTGTTGCTGGCCACGCTTTTGTTTGGAGGAATTCGGGCTTTGAGGCTTTGGATTAGGAAAGCAGCTGAACGCCTTCAGTGGGGCTTAATGACCATCCTAGTAGTAGCGTGGAAGACAGTGGTGCTGAGAGTTACTTGAAATGTGGGAGCCTGGCTCAAAAGGTCTCAGAGGAGCATAATATTAATACGGTGGCCTAAAGGTCATTCTTGTGATATTTTGGTTAAGAATATGGCTGATTTCTCCCTTTGTCAAAAAAAAAAAAAAATGCCTGAGGCTAAATTGAAGAGTCATGGATTAAAAGCTTTGGCAGAGATTTCCAGACAGTCTAGTATTGATTGTGTTGCCATACTTATGCAGATCTATAATTAAAGGAAGCAAGCTGAGCACCGGAAAAAAAAAACAACAAAATGTCCAGTTTGAGGAGAAAAGAAGCACCAGAAAGTCTGAACAGAAAAGAGTAGCCTGGTGCTAAGCGAAATAAAGGGAGTGGTGACCTCAGAGCAAGACCCCACTCGGCTAAGCCTCCAACTTGTGAAAAGGAACTAAAGAAAAGCTCAGGGCCAGGCATAGTGGTGCACGCCTTTGATCCCAGCACTCCAGAAGCAGAGGCAGGCAGATCTCTGAGTTCAAGGCCACTCACTACAGAGTGAGCTCCAGGACAGCCATGTTTAAGAAATGGAGGAAGCCACTGAAGACAGAAAGCTGATGAAGATGTAACTGAATGAAGGGACCATGTTCCAGCCCCAGCAGGCAGCAGAACATGGCAAGTTAAGCCATATGGATCTGGCTTAAGGATAGAAGAAGAAGTTTATGAAATCTCCCTCCACAGCTAAGGAAAGCCTCCGAGGACAGGCACATGTCAGGGGTGTTCCTGCATGGAGGCCCAGAGAGGCCATTGTGACAAGGACACTGTGAAGGTGAAGCCTGGATTTCCTTGGAGACCCCAAGATGTAGGAGATGCCAGAGTCATAATACAACTGCTGAGGAGAGCTGCTAACAGGAAGTGGAACCAGCCCAAGAGACAGAAATGTGCTGCAGTCAACAAAACTGAAAGGAGTTGGAGGTCCGAAGAGTTTTTTGACATCAGACGTGGAGATACAGAGTTTGGAGTTGGCCCAGCTTGCATTTTGGTCTTGCTTTGGGGTCCAGCATTTCCTTACTCTGTTCCCTTTCAGAACAGTAATGTATACTCTATGCCATTGTATGTTGGAAGTATGTGACCTGCTTTTTGATTTTGATTTTTGCAGGGGGTTACAGTTAAGACGCAGCGATAAGTCTCAGAAGAGACTTCGGACTTTTAAACAGGGTTGAAACTGTTACAGACTATGGGAACTCTTGAAGTTAGACTGAATGCATGTCTGCATTAGGACATGTCTACAAGCAGAGGGGGACCAGGAAGTGGAATGTGATAATTTGAATGAAAATGTCCCCCATAGGCTCATAGGGAGTGACGCTATTAGCAGGTATGATCTTGTTGGAGGAAGTGTGTCACTGGGGGTGGACTTTGAGGTTTCAGATGCTCAAGCCAGGCCCAGTGTCTCTCTCCTCTCTCTCACTGTCTCTGTCTCTGTCTTTCTGTCTCTGTCTCTCTGTCTCTCTCTCTCCCTGCTGTCTCCCTACCCAGTTGTAGAACTCTCAGTGCCCTCTCCAGCACTGTGTCTACCTGTGTGCCACTATGCTTCCCACCATGATGAAAATGGAGACTAAACTACTGAACCTATAAGTCAGCCCCAGTTAAATGCTTTCCTCCTTAAGAGTTGCTGTAGTCATGGTGTCTCTAAGACACCCAGAAAAAAAAATGCACTAGCACGAATCCATAAAGAACACATCAGACCCCAGGGTGAAGAAGCAGAGGCAAGAGCATCAGCACAATGATGAGATCACAGTGAAGTGCTTGTCACAGAAAGAAGGAACACAAGGGTGTCATAAGACCTGTGAGGGTGCCTGATCCAGATTTGGGGGTGGGGGTGACAGGGCTGCTTGCTACACTCAATAGAATATTCCCGGAACATGTCGTTTCTGATATGACATTATAAATGGCACTGCCATTTTACTCTCAAGCTACTGAGCCAGCTACTTTGTTATGAAGGCCTCTATATGACAACAAGCCTTAGCGATGAGCCTGGAAATAAAACTTCCACCTACTCCACACCGCAGCCCTGGCTGACATCTTTGTTGCAACCTCATGAGAAACCCTGAGTCAGAACAACCACGTAGAGGTATGTTTCTTTTTTTGTCTGTCTGTCTGTCTGTCTTGGGTTGGTTGGGTTGGGTTTTTGAGGGAGGGTCTCTCTATTATTTAGCTCTGGCTATCTTGGAACTATGTAGTTCCAAGCTGGCCTTGAATTCACAAAGATCCATCTGCCTCTCAATTAAAGAGCTGGGATTAAAGAGTGAGCCAACACACCCAGCAGAAGTGTATTTCTAACCCTTGGACACTGCGGTAGATAAATGTTTGTTGCTTTAAGATGCTTGGTACTAATGTATTAAAGATAATGTACCTGGTACTGTGACATGCCAAGTCACTGCAGGACTCCCAAAAGACCAAACGTCCACAGACTCCCCAGGATCCTACACAGAATAGATGGTGTTTGTATATAACCTGCCCACGGCCTGAATACTTTAAATGTCTACATATGACTCCTAATATCTAATACAATGTAAATATTATGTAACTATATGTTACTTAGAGAATAATGGCGAGGAAAGAAATCTACATAGTTATATTCAGAGAGGCAACCATTGTAGGTCTAACAGCATCTTCAGTCTCCGATTGGCTGATAGTGTGGGTGTGGAACCTGAAGTCATGAAGAGACAAATGAATTAGAGTTTGGGTATAAAATGTCCCCCAGAGGCCCATGTGTCTTAACACTTACTGTCCAGCTGGTGGTGCTGTTTGGGGAAGTAGTGGAGCCTTTGAGAGGTGTGGCCTGGCCAGGAGGAAAGGAGTTTCCTGGGGACAATTCCTGAGGCTCATGACTCAGCCCCTCTTCTGGCCCCACCTCTGCTCCCTGATCTTCCCAGATGTGAGGGAACTGACTGGCACTCCTGCCGACACAGCCCAGAGCTGCTTTTACGGACCTCGCTCCCTCATGGTGACACACTGTGCCCTCAAACCACGGGCCAAAACGAATCCTTCCTGCCTTATGTTGCTTGGGATCAAATATTTGGTCATGGCTGTGAAAAAGGAGCTACTGCATGTACAGACACACATATTAGGTGGGAACGATCATCAAGAAAACAAATATGCGGGCCAGCAAGTGCTGAGATTACAGGCATGTGCTGTCATGCCCGGATTCACTGGTTATTTCTTAAACAGCAATAATAAATAAACAAAAATATCCTTTTCCTCACTACACAAATTCAGTTGATCTTTTTTAACCAATCCTGCATACAACTGAACTTGACTCAAAATTTTGACAAGAGAATGTTGCATCTCTCGTCTTTCTTGTTGTTTATATTTCCAAGATGACATAACTCACACTGACTATAATCTCCTGATCTTTCTGCCTCCACCCCCTGAGTACTGGGTGCCACCATGCCCAGCTCCCCCTTTTTGTAAAAGTGTGCGTAGATTCCTGAATTATTTTTTTTTTATCCTATCATTTACAAATGTCTAAAATCAATGCATTTTGACATTCGGGGGATGATTGTATCAGAAAGTTTAAAGAAAGGTAGTTTTTCCTTCTTCTACAAGCTGCCAGGGTGGAAACTGATATCTATCCATTTTCTCTGCCTAACAGTACACTTTTTTCCTTCTCTATTGCCTGTAGGAACCTTTGAGATATAGCACAGAAGTGTGTACACTCCGTTAGCCTGGTACACCTGTGACCTGAAGCTACTTGTCCTTAAAAACGGGTCTGGGGAGGTAGCTCAGTGGTGAGCGCTTGCCACACAAGCATGAGGACTGAGGTTCAGGTCCCCAAAGCAGACGTCAATGCTAGGTAGGTGTAGTGGCCTACGTGTAAGTGTAGCCTGGGAGGGAGCGAAGGGGTGTGATGGAGAGGCCTTGCCTCCAGAAAAGTAGCAGCAGCATCCTGACGCCCTCACATGCTCCGGCAGACAGTACCTAAATATCCACATGTGCCCCCACACAGGAAAACACGCATACAGCACACCACACACACACACACACACACACACACACACGGAAAAGAGGAAAAAACACTATTAATATGCTTTGAAGGGAGTTAACGTAGGTCTTAGTGAGGAGTGAAGGAATGTTAGTCTGAAGATGTGGCTAGGAGCAAATTCTCTTTATCTTGAAATCTGCCTATTTCAAAGGGAACTACGCCAGCCCGCTTTGGAGCTGTGGATGTGAAAGGAAGAAGCTCTATGCACACGCCACTTTCAAATGCGTACTGTGGCTTCTGAAGTGTATGTAACTCGCCCTGTGCCGGTGACCTGCCAAACCGAGTTCTCACCTCCTTGTAACAAGGTCTGTGATAGATTACTAAGTACATGATTTTAACAGATTTTGTTAATCCTTCCTATAAAGAATACTTAGCAACGGGCAGACCGGTTTTCCCTGCTGGTTGACCGACAATGCTGAAATGAAATAAAGCGCCTAAACAGATCAATAATAGGCAACATCATCGAAGTAGTTATAAAAATAGCTCCCAACACAGAAGATCCCAGCACCAATGGATTTGTGGTGGATCTGCCCGGCCTTTAGAGAAGAGTGAACACAAATGCTCTGAAAATATCCCGTAAAAAAAGGGAAAGAAGACATCATCCTGCAGAGCCAGTATTTCCCTGCCGGAAAAGCCACAGAAAGACACAGCAAAGAGGAAAATGGAAGCCAGTTTCCTTGCTGAACAGAGATGTGAAAATCCTTCACATGAAATCCAACCACAGATGAAAAAGATCTAACTCCTACTATGGGCTGGAGAGAAGGCACAGCAGATTAGGGCACTGGCTGCTCTTGAGGAGGACCCTGGTTCAATTTCCAACACCTACATGGCAGCTCATAGCTTGTCTCTTAATGCCAGGTCTAAAGGATCCAATGCCCTCTTCTGGCCTCTGTCAACACCACGAACACAACTGGTACATAGATAACACATACAGGCAAACACCCATACACATTTTGAAACATTCATGTCAGTAATACAAGGACAATTCCACATATATAAACTGAGAACCAATATGGCCCCTAAGCAGAAAGCCAGGAAGGGTCCCATACTCAGCCACGAAGAAGAATGAACTGATGCCTCATTTTTAAGGAAAATAGGTGAAACTGAAGATCCTGTTACATGAAACAGGCCAGTTCCACAGACACAAAGAGCGTATGTTTGGTCTCCTAAGTGCATAGGAAGCGAGGAGGCTCGGCTTTTGTAAAAGAGGAGTAGCATTCACACAGAAGGGCCGGGGTTAGGAAAATGGAGCAAGTGGCTACGGTCAAAGTGCAGTGCGGGCGGGTATGGAAGAGTCATGGTGAAATTATTGTCTACAATTAATACACACCAACAGAGGTTTTAAAGTAAAGGGAAACGCCAAAGTTATAAAAAAATGAATAATTTAAAAAGGAAGAAGGGTTTTGAGTTTAAAAGAAATTGAAGACGAAGGTAAAAACAAAACCAGTGTATAAATGAAAACAAAAGCCCAAATACCGAAACCAACAGGCCGAGAAGCAAACTCGCTCTGTCAAGGGCCAGCAGATAGGAGAATCCCTGTCCGCCAGAACCGACAACTCTCTGCAGCCGACAAGACCCAGCCCAGGGCTGCCTTCCGTGGCCTGGCACCCAGCATTCCTCCCAATGCCACCCTGTGAGGGCACCCCAAGAAGCGGACCAGTCACGACTGGGCACACCCACGGTGGTTTTCTTCATTTTCTGTCCCCAAAGATTGTAGGTTGTGACGAAACCCCTCACAAGGAACCATTGTGAACCAAGGGCTTCTTTTAACTCGGGCTCCCGGGAGTCACAGAGACGTCACGGTGAGAGCAGCCGATTACACTGTATTGACCGTCTCAGGCTTCCGTAGACCCAGTGTCTCCATCTAGGCCCCCACCTCTGAGGGACCACAGAGAGAACTGATTCCTGCAAGTTGCCCTCTGACCTCTATACACACGTATCCAAACGCAATGAAGAAGTGTGATTTTAAAGTAATTACATGTATGTTATCTTAGGTTTGTTTTTAGCAGTTTTAGGCTATCAGGAAATAGAGCTGTCCCCTGTCCCTCGCCCTCCCCACACGGTTTTCCATCACTAACACCTTACTTTAGTGTGGGCATTTACTGGGACTGGTGAGCCAGGGTTTTCATACTGCTGTAACTGAGGTCCATAGCCTCCATTAGGTGTTGCTCGTTGTGTGCCCACTTTATGGTGGGTTTTTTGTTTCGTTTGTTTTTTATAGAAACGCACATTGACTATTAGGTACTGCCCTGGTTCTATTTCTGTTACTGTGATAAAAATACCCTGACTAAAAAGCAATCCAGGGAATAACTGGTTTGGTTGGCTTACAATTCATTGCCCTTCATTTAAGGGAAATTAAGGAAGGAATTCAGGCAGCTATTCGTATGCCTACAGTTGTGAACAGAGAATAAAATGCCTGCTTGCTTGCTCTCAGCTGGCTTTCTCTTCTCTTACACTCTTCAGAACCCCCGCCTAGGGTCTTTCCAAATCAATTAATTCAACTAAGACTGTCCTCCACAGACATGCCCATAGGCCAAACCACCGAGATCATTCCTCATTAAAACTTTCTTCCCAGGTGATTCTAAGTCGTATCAAGTTGATGGCTAAAACTAACTAGCACAAGTATCTTCCAGGATAGTTTCACTGCCCCCCCCCAAAAAAAATCCAGAATTTCTGGCAACCACTGACCTTTTCTCCTCTCCTCAGATTTGCCTTTCCTATAATTTAATATAGTTACAAATCACACAATTCATGGTCTTTTTAGATTGGCTTATTTTATTTGGAAATATAAATGCAGAGTTCTGTTGTGTCTTTTCCACATAGTCTTCCTCATCTGCTCTCATTTCTCTACTAGAAAGCATAACAAAGATCAGAATGAAGTTCTTTCTAACAGATAAATACTACTTTTCATAAACCTCTTCGCAATCTAGGATAAATGCTGAAATTAGGGAGCAAACGTTAAAAAGACAGATGAAGCTGGGCAGTGGTGGTGCACCTCTTTAATCCCAGCACTTCGGAGGCAGAGGAAGATGGATCTCTGTGAGTTCAAGGCCAGCCAGGTCTACAGAGCAAGTTCCAGTACAGCCAGGGGTACACAGAAAACTCTTAAAAAAAAAAAAAAAAAGATAAGTAATGAAAGATAAGAGATTGGATAACAGGTACTAAAATACAGTTAGGACATGAAGGATGGGTTACAATTTATTACTTATGGGGAGGGGGTGAAGGTGTGTTCACCCATGCCTGAACACGTAGAAGCCAGAGACGACATCAGACATTTTCCTATACTACTTCTCCGCTGTAGTTTTTGACATGGTCCTTACTGACCCTGGAGCTCACCATTTCAGCGAAACCAGCTGGCTGGTGAGGTCGTGGGGCTCTGTCTGCCTCTGCGCCCACAGTCTGGGGTGCAGACATGTGCAGCTATACTCAGCTCTGATGAGGGTTCTGAGGATCCAAACTCAGGTCTTCCTGTTTGTGGGGCAGACCCTTCACCCACTGAACATCTTCCCCAGTCTTGTTTGTTTTGTTTTTTGAAGACGAAGTTTCATGTAGCCCAGTCTGGCCTTGAAATCCCTTCCTTCGGTTTTGTTTTTTGGTTTGGTTTGGTTTGGTTTGGCGTGGCTTGGTGTTTCTAGACAGGCTTTGTCTGTGTAGCCCTGGCTGTCCTGGAAAGCACTCAGTAGACCGGTCTGGCCTTAAACTCAAAGATTCACCTGCCTCTGCCTCCCAAATACTTTGTAATTGAGAGGACTTTGAGGATGACCTTGAACTCTGGGTCCTCCTGCCTCTGCCTCCAAAGTGCTGAGATTATAGATGTGGGTCGCCATACCCAGATACAATTTGTTATGTATTTTATAGGGAACTAACAAGGGAGTTTAAAGTGTCCAAGAGGCAGGAAATGCAATGTGCAGTATGCATGTATTGGAATGTCACACTGCCAGGCGTATTCAGCCTGTAATCCACGGGCCACATGCAGCACAACACATTTGTAAACTCTGAACTCATGTCACCATGTTAAAAGACTGGACAACCTCGTACATTAACCCGTAAGTATGTGTACATTGTTAAGTGTCAGCATCGAAAAAAAAATTTTTTTTTTTCAGGAGAAGAAATGTTATCCTCAAACTATTGTGTTAGCCTTTCTGCTCAGATGGAAGAGTGTTCTGGGACTTGGAAGCCCAGAAACCATACAGCGCTGAGGGGAGAAGGTATCCCAGCCGAAGGGTATTCTGGGACACAGGCACACCACACAGCTCTGGGGTGGGACAGTGTACCAACAAAAGGGCATCCTGAGACACAAGAGCTGCTCTGAGAGGAAGCCTCTTCAGCAGAGTGTCGCAGCCCCCAGAGGAGGGTGAAATTGCCAGCTGAGCTCAGGAGCTCAGGAGCCTCAGCCCTGCTCCACTTCTTGGCTTCTTCCATTCTCTTCATTGCTTCTCGGCTTCTTCTGATGAGAGAGTCACAGCAGACAGCAAATCTCTTCAGAGATTTATTGGGAGGCTCCAGGGTATGGAGAGAGCACGGTTGACTGCCCTGCCCCCGGGAGAGGACAGCAGGGAACTGAAAGACACCTCCTTTATATAAGATTTTGTAGGCGGTGGGGCTTTCTAGGGCAGAGACTTCCAGGGTGAGGATTGGTGGGATTTCAAGTCCTAAGCTTGGAGGAGCTCAGGGATTGGTGGCTTTTTCTCCAGACTTTTCACCTAAAATTAGCATAATCTGGTTAGGGTCCTATTGAGGGGCTGAAGATGACCTTTGTGACAGTTAGAGAGGCTGGGAACGCTGTTATGACAGTTAGAGTGGTCCAGGGGAGGGGCCTGGCCGCTGGAGCTCCTCAGGCAGGGGCCTGGCCACATTCCTGCCTTGAGGGTTTACAAAGTTTACAAAGAGAGTCCACGGCAGGGAAGTTTTCCCCTGCCACTTTAGTTGGCATGAATAGCCAACATACTGTCCCTCAGATATTTATTAATCGTTGTTAAGTTTACAATGAAAGCACCATTTCGTTAAAATAGTTACGGCGTGGGAAGACAGTACCACACGATTTCACTCATACGAAGACTCGAAAGGATGGCCCCATGCCCACCCACACACTAGAAGCACTGACTGGACTCAGTTTTTGTGGGGGGGGGGGACAAAAAGAGAGGCGAGGGAGGGAGCAGAAACGAGTGAGGGCTTGAACTGGAAGGAAAACAGTGTGCCGGGCCTAGGGTTTGAGAGGGGAAGTGGGAGAGGCAGAAACAAACAAAACACAGTCCCCACGTGTTAGAAAGTCTCGGAGAACGCATTTGAAAGCCCTTTTGTAAAGTTGGTCTCACAGTAGCTGGGAATGGAACGGTGGTCCGCAGGGGCCGCGGTGTGATAAACAGTTAGCAATGGTTATGAACGGGGTTGGGCAGCGTTGGCATGCCGTGACACGACACATGAGTGTGAGTAACAATGCACTATTGTTTCAGGCGGCGGATGCGGGGTGTTTAAGGAGACAGATTCTCATGCTGATTTCAGCCTCACAGTGCATATACGTGTCTTCACATACAGACGTGTATGTGGTGCTTCAGTACACCTATCAGCTTAAAATACAGGCTTAAACATTAAAACGTACATCTGCATAAATTTCTTTGATAATCCCCCTTCCTTGACTTGCTGGCTGCACTTGGCTATTACTTTTTCAGAGGGTAGAAAGGAAATTACAACTCTGGTGAGGAAATTTGGCAGACTCCACCTTCACCAAGTCGTGAAGGTTAATGCCACCAGGAATAAGCCAAGTTGCTGTCTTTACCAAGACACAAGGACACTCACCAAGGAAGTATTCCTCCCGGGTCAACAACCACACTAATAAGAAAACATCAGGCATTCTATAAAATCCCTGGCAGATCTCTTCCGGTCCAGGTGTCCCCGATAAAGGAGGCTAGGGGGAAAAAAAAAATGGAGCCACTAAATGAGATATTGGGGTCTTTAACCAGAAAGAGCATTCAGAGAAAAACGAGTGGAAATCCAAATAAACCCTGCAGCTCAGCTAGTGCTCCTACGTTATTTCCTTTAATAAGTATCCCGTGGGTTGTAGAAGATGCTAACCCTGCGAGTGAAGTGTGACGTCATCAGCTATCCCTTGGCATTCGGCTCTAAGACCAGGCTCATTCATGGCTTTAGCTCTAAGTGTGTACGGTTGTGCTTTTTCAATGGTTTCTAAACTTGGTGCCTGTGCTAGCTAGTCCTAAGTCAACTTGACACAGAGTTATCTGAAAGGAGGGAACCTTTTTTTTTAATTTATTTATTCACATCACATCCTAATGGCAGCCTCTCTCCTCCAAGTCCCCCTTCTCACACACACAACCCCACAATTCTCCCCTCTCCTTCTCCTCAGAAAAGGGGGAGGTCCCCATAGGTCCCAACCCATCCTGGCATATTAAGTCAATACAGAACTAGGCACATCCTCTCTCCCTGAGGCCAGACAAGGCAGCTCAGTTAGGGGAACAGGATCCAAAGAAAGGCATCAGAGTCAGAGAGGGCCCCACTCTAGTGGCTATGGAACCACTAAGACGAACCTGCACATCTGCTAATTATGTGCAGGGGACCGAGGACTAGTCCACGCATGCTCTTTGGTTGGTGGTTCAGTCTCTGTGAGCCCGCATGGGCCCAGGTTAGTTGACCATGTAGGTCTCCTTGGGGAGTCCTTGACCCCTCCAGCTTCCTTAATCATTCCCCAAGTCTTCCATAGGACTCCCCGAGCTCTGTCCAGTGTTTGGCTGTGGGTCTCTGCATCTGTTTCTATCAGCTGCTGGGTGAAGCCTCTCAGAGGAGTTATGCTAGGCTCCTGTCTGCAAGCACAGCAGAGTAACATTGATAGTGTCAGGGGCTGGTTCTCTCCCACGACATGGGGCTCAAGTGCCAGGCTTTGGTTGGACATTCCCTCAATCTTTGCTCCATCTTTGTCCCTGACATCTTGTAGGCAGGACAAATTTTGAGTTGAAGGTTTTGTGGGTGAGTTGGTGTCCATATCCCTCCACTAGGAGTGTGTGTGTGTGTGTGTGTGTGTGTGTGTGTGTGTGTGTGTATGCAGAGATCTCTATAATACTGACATTTTATTGCTTAAGGAACGTCATAGTCCTTTCCACACAGGTCAGACCGATTTGAGTTCCCTCCATCAGTGAATAGGGTACCTGTCCTCTAGGTGATGATAGCTGTTCTGACTGGGGTGAAGGGGAATCTATATGTAGTTTTGCTTTGCATTTCCCTAAGGTCTAGACATGTTGGATATTCTTTTCCATGAATTTAAATCCCTGAATACAACCCACTTCTTTTAAAGAAAAAAATGAAATGTAGGGCTATTTAAGATTTGGTTTTAGACTGTACAGCATCTTTTTTTTTTTTTTTTTTTTTTTTTTTTTTTTTGCAGCATTAAAACAGTACCGAATGTGTCTGTAGATGGCCCAACCCTGCTTGATGAGATCTTCAAAGCCACTTGCCCTGCCTGCTACAGTAAACTGACATGGAAATTTAAGGCAGGTTCTTGTTGGTGCACAGCACAAATTACTTTATAGGGGGACAGTCGTTTTGTTTTTCATCTGATGTAGCTTATAAGAAAATAAGCACTGTCCTGTTGACTGAATACCACTTTGTAGTTTTTAAAAACTGCAGCTGTTTTGTTGACATTCTGATTGCTTCTAAGTAAATATTATTTTTTCTATAATTAGTATCATTGTCCTTTTCATGGGTCTGAAATTTTTCGTCTAAAGGGGGAGCTAGTTTTGCTTTTGCCTTGTTTTGGGTTACGTGAATTAATGCTTTTCTTTGCATATTCTTAGCTGGGGGAAGAAGGTATTTGTCTGCATATCCTGCATATTGTGATGGAAGTGACAAAAATTAGAACATTTTCATCCACAGTTGAAATTCCAAGATGATGATTGATTGAATTAGAAATTTCTCATAGCCCACTTGCAAAGCTAAGAATGATCAATTTTCACACACCATGAAATTATGAGAATAAAATAATCTTAAAATCTGTGTTATGGAGTCTATGACCCCTGGAAAAACACCATTGGCCCCATCAGATTATAATTAGTTAAATTTATTAAGCTGCTACACAACAACAATCTCTGAGCCAAACTAGAAATTTTCATTCAAAATGGGGAGAGGAGTTTTTAAAGGTAAAACCACAAGAAGACCTTGAGTGTGTTTACAAGCAAGCCAAGAGCTTGTTCTGTCCTGCCAAGATAAGGTAGTGAAGGCAACCTCAAACTAGTCCTTGACTGTCTGCACAAGCAGGTTACAGAAGCCGAGAAGGAGTTAGTCCTATCATGACAAGCAGAGTGATGGCTGTACATTTTTTGGGTGGGGGCCACTGAGTCCAGGTTACTAGGAACTTATCTTCCAGGGCCTAGAGTCAGAGACAAATGCCTAGTGGGTACCAAAATGGATGCCCAACATAAAGTGGAGTTTCTTTAGCCATCACACTGTCCCTGAAGGACTCATAGAAAAGTGTGTTCTGAGGACTCTGCATTCTTTAACTACCATTACTATCTAATGGCAGCTACATTCTGCAGTTCCCTATTAAAGAAGGCCTCAGAATGTATCCCCAAAAACATGAGCTTAAAATCCATCTTAAACTTAAGCTTAAGACCGCCATCTTAAACGTTTGTTGACATTAGTGAAGGCTTTGAGAACGATGGCTATCATGCCTTGGCCCAGTTATCTCAATATGAACAGTTTAAAAGTACTTCTAATTAGTTGAGCCAACTTTTTAAGTTATGCTACATGTAAGATTACAATAAAGGCACTTTTTCCTGTATTATGATTTGTCCTCTCTATAAGTCAGAAGCAAGGAAAGATAAGCTTTACATTTTAGTACCTTTGTCCAGTGAATTTTGTTTTTCTTTACAAAACTCAAACTCATTCATTAGAGGCATATTAATTGGCTTAGCAGTTTAAGGAACAGTTTAGAAAATTTGTGGCTTTTTTGAGATTATCATTCTCTTGAAGTGCAAGTGTTTTAAAGTAGCATCTTTGTCATTTTACACACTTTTGTAATTAGAGTGCTGTTTTTTTATGTAATTTTGACTTGTTTTTTTTTTTTTTCTATTTGTATTTGTTTATGTAATTTGAGGAGGAATACTGACGATGAATCCTGGATGATACTAACAAACTAATAACTGCAGAGGATTTTTTTAAAAACGTTTTTCCCTAGTAATTCCTATTTCAAATCTTACATCAAAGCCTTTGATCTCTGGGTTGACTTTTGCTCATCCAGCACTGCTTGTTTAAATGGTTGTCACTGTTTTCTGCTGTAGCCCTTTGTCCTCTTTTCAGTAATCAGGGAGCTGAAGATACTTAAGCTTATTTCTGAATCTCCTATTCTCATCCTTTGGGCTCCGTGTTGTTTGCACAGAGCTACTTTTGTCCAGACAGCTCTTCCGTCGAGCTCAGAGTCGGGTGTTGTGTTAACTTCTAGCATTAATCTTTGTGCTCAGCATCGCTTTGGGTAGTCATAGTCTCTCGTGTTCCCCGATGAACTTTGGGATTTTTCTGTGGCTGTGAGGGATGTCATTTTAATTTTGGTAGGATTGCTTCAAATCTGTTACCATTTTTGGCAATGTGGCCATTTTAATAATATTGTATTGCCAAACAAAGAAAGTGGGAAGGTGGGTTGTTTGGTTTTTTGGGTTTTTTTTTTCCCATTTTCTAGTTTCTCAGATTTCTTTATTTGGTGATTTATAGCCTTCACTGTAAAAATATTTAGCATTTTGTTTTACACCTAACCATTTCCTTTTGTGAAGTTATTGCAAACTTGAGTCTTTTCCTGAATGCTTTCCCAGTGAGTATGTTGTTTGTGTGTAGAAGAGCTCCTGGCTTTTTACGTTATTGACTTTGTATTCTGCTATTTTGTTGGAAGTATTTATCATATCTCAGACACTTCTGATAAAGACTTGAGGGTCGTCTTTTGAGGATAGAATCATGTCATCTGCAAACAGGGATAATTTGACTTTTCCCTTTCCTATTTGTGCCCAGTGTATTTCTCTCTCTTGCACCAACCATAATTTCAAGCACTTATGCAAGAATGGTCTCAACAAATAAGCTTGTCCTGTTCCTGATTTTAGGGGAAAGGCGTTCAGGGTTTTTACTCAGTCGATATAAACACTGGCTATAGGTCTACAGTCCTACCTACCCTGAGGGGTGGCCCCTTGAGCTCAACTTTCTATAGAGATTTTTATTATGAAGAGATGCCAGTTTTTGTCAAGGCCCTTTCTGCATCTGTTCAGTGGTTCCGTAGTTCTCATCTGTGGTTCTGTACAATGCATTATGCTCATTTTTTTGCACATGCTGAATCACCCTGTAATGAATACAACTTCATCGTGATACACGATCTTTTCAATATGCTGAATTCCGTCGACAGGTTTCTCGTTCCTATTGAAATCTTTTACATCTGTGTTTGTCAAGGAAATTGGCCTTCAGCCATCTCCTTTTCCTCCTCTTTCCTCCTCTGGTTTCAGTCTCAGGTGTATCTTTATGAGTTTGGAGATGTTTATTCCCTATTTATGTTGGGAAAACCTCAGAAGAATTGGTGTTTGTTCTTTAAAGGGCCTGGGATCATTCGTCAGGGAATCTTTCTGGTCATGAACTTGGAGGCTGTTTTATTAGTTTCAGTCTAATAAACAACAATAATTGATCATTATTGCTCTGTTCAGGGGTTTGTTTGTTTTTTGCATCTTCCTAATTCAATTGTTGGTAGCTGTGTCTAGAAACATATCAATTTCTCCTCCATTTTTAAATTTATTAGCATGTGACTGTTGAAAGAATCCTACTGACCTGGATTTCAGTATTGCCTGCTGTAGTATCACATTTTTATCACTAACTTTATCAGTGTCTCTTCTTTCTTTTGCCAGTTTTGTGAAAAGTCTGCCAATTTTACACATCCTTTCCAAAGAGAACTCTTTGCTTCACTTATCTGTTACATTGTTCATTTACTTTTCCTTTCATTAATTTCAGCTTTGATCTTTTCTTTTCCTTCTATTTTGAGATGGGCTTGCTCTTGTTTTCCTAAGGACTTTAGGTGTGTTGTCAGGTTTTTTATTTGAGATCTGACTTTTTTTTTTTTTTTTTTTTTTACACTTACATGTTTATTTGTGTAGGCATGGCACATGTCATGGTGTAAGTCAGAAGGCAGCTTGTAGAAATGGGTTCTCCTTTCCACACGGTGGATCCTGGGCATCTAAAGCACGCGCACCTCAGGCTGGCCTTTACCCACTGTGCCATCTTATCAGCCCCGCTCTGCCCTTTTTTTATTTTGTTTTCTTTTTCAAGACAGGGTTTCTCTGTGTAGCCCTGGCTGTCCTGGACTCACTCGGTAGACCAGGCTGTCCTCGAACTCACAGAGATCTACCTACGTCTGCCAACCTGTGCTGGGATCACAGACATGCACCATCGTGCCCAGCTCCACTCTGACTTATTAATATAGGTTATTCACAGCTATACGTTTCCAAGAATCACTTCCGTTGCATCCCACAGGCCCTGTGCTGTTTGTTGTCACTTCCATTTCAGTGTAAAAATATTTTTAATTTTACAAAATACTTGGGAGAAACTTTTTTCATATTTAGAGCTCTAAAATCCCCATGTATAATATTAGGAATGAAGTTTTATCATTTCCCAAATGGCTAACCAGATCCCATTTAGCAATCTTCACCACAATAAAATTTGAAATTTCCCCTTTCTGAAATAGACTGTTTAAAATTGAGTGTAGTTTTACTATTATGTTACATTAGCTATTCATATGCCATATGATAGATGCTTATGGGGTATCTCCATACTGCTCGGAAGTGCTTCCTGGCTCAGAAGTGTTTCAGGAAGCACTTCTGAGCAGTAATTCTGCAGCAATTTTTACATTGCCTGTTAAGTCTTCCCATATGAATTCTGAGGTTAATTTGTAGTCTGTATCAACACACAAACCCTCATTGGAATTCTTGTCAGATTGAATATTGTGAATTGCAGTTTGTGAGGCGTTTCCATTACACTGAGATATTCTAACCAAGAAGGAGGATACCCTTTCATTTGTTGAGCTCTTTGTTACTTTGAATGTTATGGTTTGTAGGGGTTTCTTACTGGCCTATCCTGTATTAATATTACTCCTAAATATTTTGTCTTAATCCAATGTTACCAAAATTGGAGTAACCAACCAATTGGGGAGCATGATACCCTTGTGACAATTATTACCACAGGACCCAGTTAATAACAGTTATTTTGGGTGCTGGGGTCGTAGCTCAACTGTGGAATCGTTTGCCAACATACGCGACGAGATCCTGGCTCACGTCTCCGGCACTGCAAAAACAAAAGCAAGCAAGCAAAAAAGCCATTTTGTGCTCTGGAGGTGTCAGGAGCCAGGTGTATTGAATTCCAGTTCAGACATGGTTAGTACTAAAGAATATATATTTTGGTGTTTTGTTTTTGTTTTGTTTTCCCAAAGCTGAGTAGCTGTGGTTGTGTGACCCTTTCTACAAAACTCTACTGTTTATTTCATGTGTGGTTTCCTACTATCCCAACTAAAAGTCTTGTTATGCTTGCATCACCAAGCCTGCGTAGTTTCGTATTTATCTAGGGGTGCTGTATCAAAAAAGAAACACAAGGTCGGATTTTGTTTTTTTCTATTTTTAATTTATATATCACTATTTTCAGTGAGTGGACAAAAACAAAACAAAAAAGAAGAAAAACAAAACCCTTGCATTTTTAACTCCACTTCAGGGGATCCAATGCCCTCTTGAGGCCTCCACAGGCATCTGCACACGCACGCACACACACACACACACACACACACACACACACACACACACAAATAAATCTTGGAAAAACAGAGCTGTGTGGATGTGTAGATAAGGGAGTTTGATGAAGGATAACTAATACGAAAGACTTCTGAGAGTGCCACACGGAAACTTGTACTTCAGAAGCTTCCTGAGGCATATACACAGGCATATATAAAGGGGAGGGGAGCAAAGGGAGTCACCCTCTAACAGGTGACAATGCCTCTCCCACATACCACTGGCTATCAAAAAGTTTAGTGCCAGGTATGGCTTACCTGAAGTTGTTGGTCAATGAGGGTTAGACACCACTCCCTCAAAAAGGTTATGGCAAGTGCCATTGTTCTGAGCTATTCAGAACTTGATAGTAAAATACTATTGCTCGAACCACTATCTGCCTGTGTCACGGGACATGGAGAAATGAAGCTGGTAACAGTGTGAAAATTCCATCCCTCCTGGAGAGCTTTCAGCATGCTAGAAAGTTCTATGCACACGATCGGGGGAGAAAAAAAATCATCAACCATCTTACCTAGGTGTGAGCCCCGCAAGCTACCACAATGACTGACCCAGCAAGACACGCTCAGTCATGCAACTGTGGCATGAATGTTACGGAAGTAACCGGCTACTTTCTCCTTGGCTGTGAAGCCCGCTCCACAGATGGAGCCCGTGATGGGTGCCAAAAATACTCCATTGGCTAAGTCATTGGCCCTGTGGCAGAACCCACTATACTGTTAGACTGCTGAGTAATAAACTTTTAGCCCCAGATTTCTTATTTTTACACCTACGTATTTGCGCACTTCTCAACCCTCATCTGAGAATCTTCTTTTTGCCGTAGCTGGAAATTAATATAAAGGCCCACAAAAAGGGGTTGGGGGAGGGGCAGAGAGATTATAAGAGCCAGAGGGAGGCTCTGGAGCAAAACAGTGTTTGTGCCAGACAGGACAGTACAGCTGCACACGTGAACGCTCAGCCATGCAACTGGATGCACAAGACTTTGAACATGACCCAGCCTAAACTCCCTAGCATGGCTGGGGAAGTGGTGTGGTGATTTGAACGAGAAGCTGTACCCCAGACTCTCGGGAGTTTGAACACTGGGTCCCCACTTGGCAGTGCTGTTTGGGGACAGTTGGGAGGTTCAGCCTTGCTGGAGGAAGCATGTTCCTGGGGTGAGCTTTTAAGAGTGCTGTGCTCTACACCCCGAGCTAACAGCAAAGCACGAGCCCTCGGCATCCCGCCCAGCCGCCATGCCTGCCTCATTAGCAAGCCTCCAGGCCACCATCACAGACTCTTCATCCCTCTGGAGACGTCACTCAACATGAACTCTCTCGTGCTTAGGTTCCCTCTGGTTGTGGTGTTTTATCACAGCAACAGAAAAGCAACTAGAACCATGGTTATTAAATTTTCTTTTAAGACAGAAAGCACATAAAGTTGGAAAGGAAAAGCTTGCTGGAGAGAGGAGGAATTAGATGAAAGGGAACAAGAGGTAGATTTGATCAAACTACTGAGGTAAATGGTAGATACATATGTTGGTGTCCACTTCGAAAATGAAATTTTTAAAACTTTTGATGTGAGCCGATTCCACACCACATACACATGTCACTCTCAGTCCAGGCCACTTGAGAAGATTAGGCAAAGAGGCTCAGAAGTAAGGTCCCATCCCCAAATATTCCTAGCCCCCCCCCACCCCCGTCAGGCTGGCCAGGATACCAAGCAAGCCTGGACATCCCCAGGTGCATGGCAGGGCCAGTGATACCCATTTACCATTCTTCCATCCATCCTCCCCAGGCTCTGACTCTTCCACACTGAAATCGTTTGGTTTCATTCTGGGGAAACCTCACCTGAGCCAGGAAACCTTCCAAGTCCTGACCGATCCTATGGTGAATGTGACGTCATGGGGACCAGGCTGGGGCCAAACCTAGAGTGTGTACTTTTCAGGATTAAGGACCTTTGACTCTGAAGATTAGAGAAAAGGGACTTGAGAAGTATTGCCTGGGGCTAGATGTAAAAGGTGGGTGGCCTCGGACGCTTCACTCCTGGCTGGAGGACTAAGGAAGTTTGTGACTGAAGGGTGTGACTCCTCAGGCTGGACACTGGCATGAGGGCACAGCTAAATGAGACGAGCCTTCGGAGTGCACACAGGATAAAAACAAATGCCTGGCTGGGCAGTGGTGGCACAGGCCCTTAATCCCAATACTAGGGCGTCAGAGACAGGCAAATCTCCAAATTTGAGGCCAGCATGGTCCATGTAGTGAGTTCCAGGACAGTCACACTGGAGAACCTTTCAAGAAAGTGAGGTTCAAGACATTACTCACTTTAAAGAGGAAGGACCCAGAATGAATGTGCAGTGTAAATGCTCCACGGCTCCCAAGAAGTTCAATGCCCGAGAATACTCCACAGTAGATCACAGTGTGGTCTATAGCTGGGTGAGCAGCTTTTCAGAGAACCAGTTTATTTAAAGAGTATGAAGTACAGAGGGCTGCCATGAAAAAAGCACACATCGAGTACCTCGTGATGGGTGAGGAAATGCAACTCTCCTCCCTCCCCATCAGAAAAGCAGAGCATTTACTAGTGGTTCCTGACATCTTTACCACGGTGGAGGAAGGGAATGGTCAAGAACATCTCATGGCCGGAGCTGATGGCTAGTCACAACTTTGGGAACGGAGGGAGAATACTGTTGTGTTGAACCATGTCCCACTCCAAGCTCGGTTCATGTGTTAAAGCTGCGATGATGTGATTGTGTTTGGAGGTAGAACATTTAAAGAGGTCCAGAAATGTGTAAGGTCTGGGCCTAATCTAATATGAAGTGTCTTTGTAAGACTGGAAAGGTCGGGCATTGTTGCACAGACGTGTAAACCCAGCATTGGGGAGGAAGGTAAGAGTGGGGTTTGACGCCAGTCTTGGCTACATGGTCAGCTCAGGGCCTTCCTGGGCTACATGAGACCCTGTCTCAAAAAAATGAAGGTAGGAAGGGATGGGGTTGGGGGCAAGAATGGGGAAAGAGAAGGAATGGGGAAAGTGCTATGGTAACCCTAGCTAATACGGATTTTAGAACCAAGAGTGAGATATTGTCATAACAAACCTAAAAATGTGTTCATGCTTGGAATTATGTATGTGGAGGCTAGACTCCGTTTGAGGCGCATGTGTGAAGTAATTCTGACAAGGTCTCAGACAGGCATCAGATACACCGGACTTAAAAACCGGTATCCTACAGTGAGAATTCTAAAATTTCAGTTTCTTTTTAAAAACACGGAAATGTTCTAAAAATGTTTTTGTTTGCATCCCAGGCGTGCTGACAGGAGCTGCCCCCAGCAGGTGACTATCATTCGCCTCGTGCTCTAGCAGAAGCGTGGTTTTGCCAGCTGCAGGTACATTCTTCCATTGTTTGACATGAGGGATTCTGGGACTTTTTCAGAGGGTACATAAATGCTAGGGCGAAGCTAGGTGGAGGTGGTTGTAGTTCGTTAGCAGTCGTACTCAAAGAAAAAAACAGATTAGAAACGGATCTCTCTCTTCCTTCCTCCCTCCTTCCCTCTAGCCTTCTTTCCCAGCTGCTGACAGGGGCTGGGGGAGGATGACGGGTGGAAAAAGACTGGGTACAGTACCCTTGCTATACAGCGGCAAGGAACTTGGCTGAATTGAGTGCTCGCGTATCACAGGATGGAGTGTTTATCGTCACTAGCGAGTACACAGGCCACAGTGTGTCTGGAGGTCAGAGGGTAACTGTGGAGCTGGTTCTCTCCTTCTGTGCAGATTCCAGGGATCAAACTCAGGTCCCCAGGCTTCTGTGCCACATGCCTTTATCTGCTGAGCCATCTTGATGGCCCCAAAAGGGGGTATTTTAAGAACTGTAAGTACAAAATACTCAGATGAAAGCCCTACAGATTATCAAAGTGTGGCCTTACTTGCTCTTGCTGCAACTAACAAAACATGAGGGCAGAGATAAGTTCAGGGAATTATTGAGCAAAAAGTGATTAGATCTTTAAAATTACATTTAAAAAGTAACTAAAGTTAGAGAAGGTCATCTGGTCCTGCACCAGAAAAGCTTGTACAGGAGAGAGGGTCCTGTGCCAGTATGGCGAAGCAGGAAGGCATCCAACAGCTGTGGAGAGGTGTGGGGCCACACCTGAGCCAGCCTGACAAATGACTCCCAGGCTCCACGTAATGTGACAAAGTAAGTTTCTGTTTGTTTTGTTTTGCAGTACTTTGTTAGGGAGCCTTAGAAAACTAACACATACTGCTAACTGAAGAAAGTAAACCATAAACCAATGATTTCATGAACAAGCAAGGATATTCCCCCTACTCCATTTCAGGAAAGTGGAACAGTCACTAGTGATTTCTGCCAGCCTTACGCTCCTGGGGAAAGGAAGACAACAGGCCAGCCAAACACTTCTCCTGCTCGGAGTTGATGTCTGCGGAGGTCAAACTTCCGGCTAACGCCACCCCCACAATCCCTGCACACCGAGGACTTCTTCCCAGAGTACGGCTAAAGAGGGCAGAGTTAAAACCAAACCGAATGGCTTCCCTACAGACTGGCCTGAGTCCTCTAGCCAGAGGTGACACCCCATGCAGCCCCTAACCTCACAGGATGTCCACAGGAGGCTCCTACTTGGAGTGTGTCCTCTGGTGCCTGGTGAGAAGTGACTTAAAACCAAAGGCGCGCCCGCACTGGGGGCACGGGTAGGGCTTCTCCCCCGTGTGGCTCCTCTGGTGCCCGATGAGGTTGAACTTCTGACTGAACGCCTTGCCACACTGGGCGCACACGTAGGGCTTCTCCCCCGTGTGCGTCTTCTGGTGTCTGAGGAGGAGGGACTTGAACTCAAAGGCGCGCCCGCACTCCGGGCACTGGTAAGGCTTCTCCTCCCCGTGGGTCCTCTGGTGCCGGAGGAGAGAGACCTTCTTCCCGAAGGCGTGCCCGCACTCGGCGCACAGGAACGGCTTCTCCCCCGTGTGGATCCTCTGGTGCCGAAGGAGGTTGAACTTCTGCCTGAAACTCTGGCCGCACTGCGGACACGCGTAGGGCTTCTCCCCCGTGTGCGTCTTCTGGTGGCCGATGAGGTTGAACTTCTGGCTGAACGCCCGGCCGCACTGGGCGCACACGTGCGGCTTCTCCCCGGTGTGCGTCTTCTGGTGCCTGGTGAGGAGGGACTTGAACTCGAAGGCGCGCCCGCACTCTGCGCACCGGTAGGGCTTCTCCCAGCCCGCGTGGGTCCGCTGGTGCCGGACGAGCGTGGCCTTCTTGAGGAAGGCGCGCCCGCACTCGGGGCACAGGAAAGGCAGCTCCCCCGCGTGCACCCTCTGGTGGCCGAGGAGGTTGAACTTCTGGCTGAAGCCCCGGCCGCACTGGGCGCACACATAGGGCTTCTCCCCCGTGTGCGTCTTCCGGTGCCTGGTGAGGAGGGACTTGAACTCGAAGGCGCGCCCGCACTCGGGGCACAGGTAGGGCCTCACCTCCGCGTGGACCCGCTGGTGCCGGACGAGGTTGACCTTCTGCGTGAAGCCCCAGCCGCACTGGGCGCACACGTGCGGCTTCTCCCCGGTGTGCGTCTTCCGGTGCCGGATGAGCGTGCCCCTCTGGCCGAAGCGCTTCCCGCAGTCGGGGCAGGCGTAGGGCTTCTCGCCCGAGTGCGTGACCTGGTGGGTGAGGAGCCTGGACAGCAGCCGGAAGCCGCGGCCGCACACGGGGCACAGGAAGGGGTTCTCGCCCGAGTGCGCGCTCCAGCGGTGCTGGATGAGCGAGGCCTTCCGGCAGAAGCCGCGGCCGCACTCGGGGCAGGCGAAGGGCTTCTGGGCCAGGTGGGTGCGCTGGTGGAGCAGGAGGTCGATCTGCTGGCGGAAGCCGCGGCCGCACTCGGCGCACGCCAGCGGCCGCTCCCCGGAGTGGACGACCTTCTTGTGGCTGTTGAGCGACGACACGTACATGAAGCCCCGCCCGCACTGCTCGCACACGTGCGGCTTCTCCCCCGAGTGCTTCCGCTGGTGCACGGTGAGCGAGGCCTTGTGGGCGAACTGGTGCCCGCACTCGGAGCACGAGTAAGGCTTCTCCGCCCCGGGCAGCGGCTGCAGCGGCGTGACCTCCGACCCCTGGCAGAAGCCCCGTCCGAAGTCAGGATAGGCCGGGGCCAGCGGGAAAGCTCCGTGGAGGAGCGCTCCGGGCTGGGACTCCCCGGGTCCGCGCCACACCGCGCCCGCCCTGTCGGGGAGCCCTGCCCGCGCCAGGCCGGGGTCCGTCCCGCTGCCCTCCGCCCAGCAGGCTGCGTGGCCCCGGCACGGGCTGGGGCTCGCCCTCTGCGGGAGGGCGTCGCCGCTGTCTGCCTCCTCGCCGCCTCCGCCGCGGGGGCAGCCCGGAGCTTCCGACTGCAGCCTGCTGCCTGCCGGTGGGCCTGGGCAGGCGTGAGGGGGCTGTCCGCTCGGCACACACGCTCGGAGGACTTCCGGACTGGCAAAGGGTATCGGGCAGGGGACATGGGCCTCTGATTCCATCCTGGGTTCTGCCGGAGAGAGAGCACTGGTCAGAATCGCAGAGGTCCCCAACAACGAGGGCACGGACGCGCACGGCAAGCGCCCCTCTACAAGCCTGAGCCTTAGCTCAGCTCTGAACGTCAGGAAAACTAGAACACGGAAAAGCTTCAAGGGCGACGTCCGCTCTGTAAACTGCCGCAATCAAGCTTGCTAACAGCATGAGCGTCCAAGAATACTTGCTGCTCTTAGTGAGTTACCACAAGTTTCTCCAGTGATTTTCTCTGCTGTGAAAGAAAGGGGCCATGTCTGAAGTTGTCTACCTAAAGGTTTCCTCCAGCGGGAGAGGTGGCGTAAGCCAGTGTTAGAGATCTATATGTGATATTAAGCTCAATGTTCCCTCACCCGCAAGAAAACAATAAGCTGGTTGCGCTCACTCAGAAAACGCAGCCGAGTGTGGTGCCATGGCCTCGGCTTATGAGCCTTAAAGGAATCTGGCTCCGGCGGCCTAATTACTCCAAGACGCCGTTGGATTTTCTTCAAGTCCTAAAGGACAAGCGTTTCCCCCTGGTAACAGGGCCAGCCTGGGAGATAACAAGCCAGTACACTGCTCCACTACAATTGGTCCCTGTCCACTTGGACCTGATTATAAAAAACCTGATGAGCTCTGACTGAGCACCAATGTCCAGCCTCTCCAGACCCACCTGACCCTTCCCGACGAATACAAAGCAAGACGTTTGTGAACCACCTGCAAGAACAGGGCTGCCAACTGGTTTATAGGCTGTTGGACCACGGTCAGTTATTAACGCGCACCACCTGAATCTCCTTCCACACCAGACAGGAACACATCACACAGTCTAAAACACACTGTGAACCTTTAACCAGAGACGTTTGCAGAGCCCCCGTTACACCCGTGATTCACTTGCCCTGATCTAAAAACACTGAGGCATTTAGTAATAGTAACTGCCATGAAGCTTCCTGCCTAACCCCTAAGTTCCTCTGTTCTCTCTCTCAAGAAAACTGCTCAAAGAGCTGCCTCTCTGGGTGTCTCTACTGGCTGAACAGGCTCTACATGGCAATTACTAATGCTGTTCCTTGAGGCCTTCAACTGTGAAAGTTAACTTTCAGCCTTGGTACCCAGGTCTGGCCCCCAGAAGTGGTCAGCATCTCATCAGGCAGTGTGTTCTAACTCGGCTCACTAACTCACTTTACTAAGCTAGTTTGTCCATATTAACAGAACTCCTGGCAGTTGTCTGCATTCCCAGCTATCAGCTATTTATAGCTGACCAGCAGGGCACATTTGATATACACAAGGCCCTGGGTTCAATGTTTAGCATGGAACAACACACAGTTTCTGTAATTCTGGAGTTTTTAACAGCTTTAAGAACATACTGCTGACTACTTGCCTGAGATTTCAACGGAAGAAAAGGTTCCCCTGCCGTGTCTTACCAATATTCCCACTTGGTTGTAATGTTGTAACTTGTTAACCTGCTTAAACTCTGTAGACCCTCTCTTGAGACCTCCTTTAGTTCTCAGCGTAACTGTAGCTCCTCTGTTAACATTCTCTTGTTAACACCTACTTTTGTCTTTGACAAAGCAGAAGCCATTTTGTTTTTAAGTCTCCATTTTGATCATAAGGTGAAATTAAGTTCAGGTTCTCAGGCCCTATGAGCCTGAAAAGGGAGTACAATTCAATAGTTCAATACTTGCTGCTTAGATAAAACAATAGATGTAAGTGCATGTTCTGCGTGATTCAAAGGTAAATATATGTTCTGTTAGAGTTAAGACCGCAACATCCTGCTATATTCCTTCCTTCTGGAATGATGGGGAACTGGAAAGTCCCCAAGCCTATATCCTAGCCAATCAGCTTCAAATGTTTTATCTAGCTATCAAGATACAATGTACTTGAAATGTTTTAACTGGTCAAAATAATGTAATGCTGGCCCCCCACCCCACTTCCTACACCTGGTGACCTCCTTAGCTCGCTATGGTTTTTCGTTTTTAAAAATAAAAAATTAAAAAAAACAAAAAAACAAAACCTGTCTTAAAGACAGACTGGCTTCACTGTCTCCCAAGACCGGATGTGGCCCTAACCGGACAGTTCTTTGTTCAGTGTTCATTAAACTTCCATCAATCTAGTATGAGTGGTCAGTGTACACCTATTCCTGAACCCATAACAATAAATAGTAGTCATGTCCACTGTTCATCTTTCTGTGTGACTTCAGCAGCAGGGGAGTTGTTAAGAGTCTGGTGTTAATGTGGCCACTGCCCTAAACACGCCCACCATCGCCCTTAGGGGAGGCGTAGCTCCTGATAAGGCTATCTGCCCTCCTAGTTCACTTGGCAGTGAAGCAATGTGGCAAATTTAAACTGAAAGTGATGGGACTTGCCTTCTTTAACGTGAGTCAGAGCTAGAGAGACTGCTCAGAGGTTAAGAGCACTGGCTGTTCTTCAAAAGGTCCTGAGTTTAATTCCCAGAACCATATGGTGGCTTACACCATCTATAATGAGATCCAGTACCTTCTGGCGTGCAGGCAGAACACTGTATACATAATAAATGAGTGACTCTCATCCCATCATGCACAGGTCTGAAGAGGACTAAATTCCCAATAAGAGAATTCTGCTCCTGAGTGCCTTCCTACTTGAAATAGTTTCCCACTTTCCCAACTCGAGCACAAGTCCTGGCCCACAGTTCTCTGAGCTGCTTCACTCCTTGCAGAGCTGCAGCTGGCTGACTGCAAATCCGGACGACTGTCAGACCCCTTCACTGTGTGAGCCAATTCTCTGGGAACACCTCCATCCTTCTGGAACTTGTGCTATCTCTCTGAAGAAAAATAGATTTTTGGTACCAATAAGTAAATATTTCTGTCACATGGAAAAATGTGGCAGTGCTTCAGAACTGGGTGACAGAGGCGAGGATACACTAAAATGGGCCTAGGGGAAGTGTTGATAGGAGATGTGGAAAACAACTTTCTGAACTGTGTTCCAGTTTTTGTGGAAGAGTACACTTAATGCACAGTGAAATATTTAGCTGAGAAATTTCCTGAGCAAAGCATTACAGCTGCAGCTTGGATCGTCCTTACCACTTTAGTGTAAGATGCAAGAAATTAATTGAATTGTTAAAAGGAATCTTTTCAGCTTATGCAGAATGGAAAGACAAGAAGGCTTGTTCTGAAGAAAATACCGAGTATCACTAGCCAGCCTTTCGTGCACCATATAGCCACCCACAATGGCAGAAGCCTACCACAGACACGGGGTCCCGGCCCAGAAACACTGCCAGGTGGACCAAAAGAGAACAGGAAAAAAAAAAAAAAGAGAGAACAGGAAAATAGGATAAAGCGGAGAAAGGCTGCCGTACTTCTTGGAGTCTAAAGCTCTTGTCAGAAGAACTTGGTTTTTTAATATTACGGATTTTGTAAATTAGGCTTTTTCATCATGGCACCTTCATATATGTATGTCATGACACCCCCTCGATTCCTCACCCACCATCTTCCCTATACTCCCTCTAGCTGGTTCTTCCTTCCAACTTCTGCTTTATTACGTATATTCCGTTACTTTCTCCATTTCCCACTTCCCTTAAGTGTATCCTCCACTTTACAATTGATCCCATTAAGTTTTGTGACACACAGAGAGGAGAGACTGTGTGTGTGAGCACTCTGGCTTATTTTGTTTAACAATGATTCTCAGTCACCTTCCTCAACCTGCAAATCCCTTTGGTATATACCTAGGAGTGATACAGCTGAGTCCTACAATAGCTCTACTTCTAGTTTCTTGAGGACCTGTCATACTGATTTCCGTAGAGGCTGCATGTGTTTATATTCTCATTGGCTGTACATAGGGGTTCCTTTTCCCCACATCCTCACTAGCATCTATGCTGTTTTGTTTTGTTTTTCTGATAATAACCATTCTGATGGAGGTAAAATGGAATCAAATGCAACTTTAATTTGCAACTCCCTGATGGCTAAAGATGTTGCATACTTCTCCACACATTTACTGCTCACTTGTTTTTCTTCCTTTGACAACTGTCTATTCAGTTCATTTACTAATTTGGTCCTTTACTAGTTCATTTTTAGCAGACCTATTTTGATGTAAACATGCACTGTGCTTCAAAAAAAAAAAAATAGAGAATGGCCCCCCAAATCAAACCAGTGTCATTTCCACCACAGAGATAGTCCACAAGTAGACAAGCAGACCTCCACACTGGTTTCAAAGGGAAAGGTACCACAGTAGTTCTGAGAAGGCATTTGACCCCTGGCTGATGGCATGGGATGGGGCTTGGCAGAATTCTAGGAATGGAACCCCTGACACAAGTTGATGGAGGACCTGGCCATTGCCTCTGTGAGCCTGAGGGCAGAGCAAGCCCAAGAGAATTATCTTTGAGCCATAACCATTTGTCTACCTACTTTGTGTTTTGCTTGGTGTCTATCCCCCTTTCTTCTGTCAATGGTAGAATAGAAATATCCTAACCCTAACACACAAGGCTCAAAGAAAAGCCCACAGAGGGAAGCTGCCCGAGTACACCTATCAACATTTTACCACCTGAAGTAGAGAAAATATTACCTTTGTTTAGGTTTCATTATCTTCTGTACTCTCATCATACTTTTTAAAGAAATTGTAGTAAGGTAAAAACTTATGATTTAATCATCAGTATAGCTGCAAAAAAACTTTAAAAGAAAAGGACATTCTACTGCAGTGCCATATTTGTACTCTTTAAGTTTTTTCTTCTTCTTTCTAATGCTTAGGCTCCAGGACTTCTCTTTTTTTAAACGGGTTTTTTTTTGTAGTCGTTGTGATTCTGGGTTTGAATTTTGATGTTAGGGATGAGAGCAGAATTACTTCTTTTACCATGTCCATCTTTTTGAAGAATTTCCTTACCTAGAGTTTAATATACCATGTGTCAAAAATTCTTTATTTCTGTGAATAGCAATGAATCATTTTCCTTTTATTTCTCGATAGTTTTGAGATAGTTTTGCTAGGTGTAGAATTTACAATCCTTTCGGCACTTGAAGAAAATTCCTGTCATGTCCTCATTGACCTTATTTGTTCAAATGACAAATGCTCTATAGCCAAGACATTTTCCTCTCCTGAAGCCTTCCAGATTTTTCTTCTATTTTTAGTTTCTAAAACTGTATTTATCATGTGTCTCAGTGTTTATGCATATAAGCTTATTTACTGTTATTATGGCTTTTTGTGTCTATATGTTTATATATTTCAGTAAGTATTCAACCATGGTTTTCTCAAATATTTTTCAGTATCCTTTCTGGATTCTGATGACACAAGTGCTCTCTTGTTTTTATCCCAGAAGTCTCTGAAACCAGTCTTTTTTCAGTCTATTTCCTTTCTTTGTTCATTTTTATGACATTTTATTGTTCTGGAATCAAGTTCACTGATTCCACTTGGATGTAGTGGTGCGTATATTCAGTCCCACCACTCAGGAGGCAGACAAGTGGATCTAGACAAGTCAGATCAAGGCCGCACAGGTTACAGTGAGACCCTGTCTCAAGATACACGACAAGTTCACTAATTCCATTCTGTGTTCTAACTCTATAGCTAAGCCCCTCCAGTGAGTTCACACTCTCTATTGTATATTTCAGTAACGCAACTGCAGATGTATCTTTTGTGTAAAATATTTCTTTGCTGATATTTTTATACTCTTTTTATTTGTTTCAAGAGTACATTGTAAAAAGTGGAAAATCCTTAGAATGCTTAATTATTCAGAATTAGGGATGGTACCCGAGGCCTTGTGCATTCAAGGCCAGCGCTTTAACCATGAACTGTGCCCCTTTCATTTTGAAGGTCTCCAGTTGTTCAGGTTGGCCCTGAACTCACTCTATAACCCAGGCTGCGATTCTTGCCATTATTCTACCTCAGCCAAGTGCTAAATTCACGTCATGCATCCACCAGGCCCTGAAAGGTAGTTCTAATCTCTGACTTCCCTACACACCCCTGCCACTTCATCAGCTTAATGTCACTGTCATCTTCAGGTTGCAATTTCCCGGCTCTTGGTGTGATGGGTGATATTTTTATTCTATCCTGATTGGCTTTCATGGTAGGAGAATCTGGCCCTTACTTCAATGTCACTTTAAAGAAATACACGCTCTCTTCATGTCCAGATACACTCAGTAAGTAAATCAGGGCACATCAATATGAGGTAATTCTACTCACCAATAAAAAATGAGTTATCGGTGTACACCACATAGATAAAATGCAAAGTCATTATGCTAAGTGTAGAAGACAGTTATATCCTATATGAATCAATTTACACCAATTCTAGAAAATTCAAATGAATATATCATCAGGGAAATGGGTTAGAAAGGAGGTAGTTGATAGCTTCTCAGGAAGGGTGTGAGTTTCCTTAAGGGTGTTTATTTAGAAGCAAAGCAAAACAAAATAAGAATAAGAGTGTGGTGGCACACACCTTTAATCTCAGCTCTCAGGAGGCAGGGGCAGGCAGAGCTCTCTGCAGGCAAAGTTGCCTGGTCTACAAAGGGAGTCCCAGGCCAGCTGGTGCTTTGCTACACAGTGAGCGCCTGTTTCAAAAACCTTTTTAAAATGCCATTAAAAGCAAAAATAAATTAATGGAAAAGACACAGATCACATGAGAGGATATAAATTTTAGCCACCTATACCCCGATGAGATTCCAAAAAAGATGGGGAAATGGGGTCAGACAGCATCAAATGTTGGTAAGGATGTGTTAAAAAAATTCCCACACTGCCACTGGAGCGCATGTTCCTGCCTGCTTCAGGAAGTTTCGATGCACTTGTGTATGGACCAGCTACTTCAGTCCTAGCTCTGGGTCTTGAGTTCTTCCAGTGTTCATACAAATACAGAGTAGCATTATTTAATTGCCAGGAATTAGGGAGTACATAGCAGGAGTGGGTAAGTTTAAAAACGTGCAAAAAAGAACGTGCTGTGCTAAGGGACGCACGGGGCAAGATACAAAGGCAACTGGTGGTCACGGAAAGTAAACAAGGAATCAAGCAGGGAAGCAGGACAGTCCCGGAAGCAGCAAGCCTACCCCCTGGTGGACAATGTGCTCCTCGCCCACAGGGCTGCCAGAGTACTACAGTTCTTTTGCTGTAATCCTAAGCCATCACTAAGAAAACAAAGCTATGGGAATGTACACGGTGGGTGTGATGTACAGCAGTTTCTGGGTCACGAACAGAAACTGAGGGAAGTTCAGCAGGAGCAGGCTAGTCTGTCTCCAAGGGCAGGCACTGTTCTGAAGATCAAAAGCGAGACTGACAGAGGCACCAGAGGAGGAAATCCTCAATGTGCCGCTGGAGCCAAGCAGAGAAATAGACCGCCAGAGGTGCCCCCTCCTGGCAAGCATGAGGGGGTGGGAGGAGGAGGAGGCAGCGCTGCACAGCCCTACCTGGAGCCTGGGGGGGGGGGGGCTTCCTTGCCTACTGAGCTCCTCACTGCCTTGCGTCCTCATCTGCCCAGTCCTCCACTTACCCAGACAAAGGTCCAAAAGGCAACCACTGCCATCTCTCCAGGGTTCCGCCCCTTGCTCCAGCTGTGTGATGAGTTTCGGTTTAGAAAACACAATTCCTATGGACAAAAAACAAAACCAAGGTGACCTTAAGCTAGTGTCTTAAGAGGCTATAACAGAGCTCCAGGCCAATGTAGGAAGCGTCACACACCCGGAAGGGAAGTATAGAAGTATATATTCTGATATAAGGATATCAGAATACTGAGAAAGAATGAGCCAGGGCAGGGAATCCTGGCCCAGGAGCAGGGTAATCATGCCCTGTTCTCGAGTAAATAAAGTTCCCCCCATATTTGAAGGGTGCCGCCTAGAAAGAAGCCTAGAAACACGCCGTCAGTCATTGAATGTGCATGCGCGCGCACGCGCACACACACACACACACACAACTTCACTACCAAACATGGACATTCTAAAGAACAGGGCACACTGG
The DNA here is from genome assembly GCF_907164565.1 of Psammomys obesus. Taxonomy (NCBI): domain Eukaryota; kingdom Metazoa; phylum Chordata; class Mammalia; order Rodentia; family Muridae; genus Psammomys; species Psammomys obesus. The sequence goes on from NW_026596162.1 coordinate 13,285,607, forward strand.
CCACTCCAGACACTTTCGATGCCCACAGGTAAACTCCAAGGCCTGACACAGCCCCCTTACCCAGGGCCACCAGGTGGCTGTAGTTCTCCAGCATCACCTCCCTGTACAGGGTCCTCTGAGCTGGACTCAACAGCTCCCACTCCATCTGGCTGAAGGCCACAGCCACATCATGGAAGGCCATTAATGCCTGCAACAAAAACACATTCCTGCTCATCAAAGCAGCCGAGCTAAAACCAGTAACCAGTTCAGAACCAAGGCAGGAAGAACGGGATGAGCCAATACAACAGCATGACATTTACAGGTCCTGCTTTGAACCCTCAACCCTACCTATGTACGCTGAAGACAACATCCACAGAGGGATGACAGCTCGATACACAGAACCTAGAAATGCTGGGCTTCCTGTTTTGCTCTGTTGATCTAGGCACATGCAAGACCTTCAAAACCCACACCTTTAATTGTTGCAGCTATATACCAGCGCTTAAAATCACGAAGACTGAATCCGTCCACGTTACTTTTTTATTTTTCTTTATTTGAAGTGGTTCTTGCTGTGATGTTGATGTTGGCTCAACTCCAGACTGTCCTACCACAGCTTCCTGAGTAGATGGGGTTAGATACACACCACTGGGCTGTTAAACTTCACTTACAAAATTACATAGCTATTTTTAAAAACCTTGTTGGGTCTTATACAAATTTCAGAGTAATCTTGTATGTACCTACAAACAACCACAAAAACTGTTATAACTTTAGCAGAATTTCTGTTTGCCATTGTCTTAGTTAGGTTTTCTTTGTGCAATAAAACACCATGACCCAAAAGCAAGTTGAATAGGAAAGAATTTATTGGGCTTACACTTCCACACTGTAGTCCATCACTGAAGGAAGCCAGGACAGGAGCTCAAACAGGGCAGAAACCTGAGGCAGAGGCCGTGGAGAAGTGCTGCTTACTGGCTTGCTCCTCAGGGCTCGCTCAGCCTGCTTTCCTATAGAACCGAGGACCACCAGCCCTGGGATGGCTCCACCCACAATGGACTTAGCCCTCTCCATCAATCACTAACCAAAAAAATGTTAAACTGGCTGCCCACACCCCAATCCCACGGAGCCACTTTCTCAATCAAGGTTTCCTCCTCCCAGACAACTAAAGCTTGCTTGTGTCAAGTTGACACAAACCTACTCAACACACCATGTGTTTTTACATGCTGAACACCGACCTCTTTACTATGTCACATCTTCCAGTCCTTACCATATTGGATATGTGTACTAGGATTTCTTTAACAAAATGTAGTTCCCAGCATTACAATCCTACAAGTATTTCTATTGCATTCCACTTCAGGGTTTCTGTCTGCATTGTGTGTGTGACTTTAACGGCCTGCACTTTGGATGCATATCCACTGCTACAATATACATGGTATGTGATATAGCTGTTTGTATACAACCTGTCCGAACTCACTCACAAGCCCTAAGAAGATTTTCTGCTAAGTTCCCTGAGATTTTCTACGGGAACTATCATGTGATATGGATACAGAAATTGTGGTACATTTACACAATGGAATACTACTCCACAATTAAAAACAAGGAAATCATGAAATCTGCAGGCCAATGAATGGAACCAGAAAAAAATCATCCTGAATGAAGTAACCCAGAGGCAGAAAGACACATATGATATGTACTCATCTATAAATGGATATTAGCCATATAATATAGGATAAACATACTAGAATCTATAATCCTAAAGAAACTAAACAACAAGGAGGACCCTAGGAAAGATGCTTAATCCTCATTCAGAAGGGCAAACAGGATAGACATCAGAAGTAGGAGAAGACAAGGAACAGGACAGGAGCCTTCCACAGAGGGCCTCTGAAAGACTCTACCCATCGAAGTATTCAAACAGAAGCTGAGACTCATAGCCAAACTTTGGGCAGAGTGCAGGGAATCTTATGGAAGAATGGGGAGATAGAAAGACCTGGATATGACAGGAGCTCCACAAGGAAAGCAACAGAGCCAAAATACCTGAGCACAGGGGTCCTGCAGAGACCAATACTCTAACCAAGGACCATGCATGGAGAGGACCTAGACCGCTCTGCTCAGATGAAGCTCATAGGCTGCTCAATTTCCAGTGGGTTCCCTAATAAGGGGAACAGGAGTTGTCTCTGACATGAACTCAGTGGCTGGCTCTTTGATCACCTCTCCCTGTGTGGTACAACCTTGCCATGCCACAGAGGAAGACAAGCATCCTGTCCTGATGAGACTGGATAGGCTAGGGTCAGAGGGAAGGAGAAGAGGACCTCCCCTATCAGTGGACTGGGAGAGAGACATAGGAGGCAAAGAGGGAGGGTGGGTGGGACTAGGAGAAGAGGGAGGGGGCTACAGCCAGGATACAAAGTGAATAAATTGTAATAAATAATAACTGAAAAAGAAAATAACATTTTTAGTTTGTAGTTAATCATATGTATGTTTTTCCCTGCTTTTTTTGCTCTTGCTAGGACTTGTAGCATTACATTGAGTGAATGTAGGAAACAGACATTCTATGCTTGTCCTCAATCTTAAAAAAGAATAAATTCAGCTTTTCGCCGTTAACATGTAAACATCAGGATAGCTATTATCAAAAATCGAGGACAAGTCATCAAAGTGCAGAGAAATTGAAACTCTGCACTTTGCACGCTACTGGTGGGAGCATAGATGACATTTCTATAAAGATGGTTGATAGCACCTCAACAGCAATCCATCTGTGTGTGCACAGCCTCCAAAAACTCCAAAAGCACAAACCCAGAGCACTGCAGAACGTTTGTAACAGCGCTGTTCCCAGCCGCTAAAGGAGGAAACAACCCCAGGTGGCCAACAACCAATGGCGAATGATGAACTGTAGCACACACAGACGTTCGAAAGGAAATTGTGGTTTGTGTGTTTTAGAATATGCCTTGAAAATATTACAGCAAGAAAAGTATGCCAATCACGAAAGGAGAAACGCTGTTCTTTATTTATCTAAAGGATGGAGGTGATGGCTCCCCAACACTGTGAAGGTACCTGAGGGCACTGAATTGTTGGTTTAAAACAGTAAAAATGGTAAACTCTAGTATGACAGCGCATATTAACCCCACAGCCTAACAAGCAGTGGTCAGGTGTAGGATTCAATGACATGATAGTCTTTAACCGTCTTTTGAACTGCATTTGTCTGGTTTGGGTATCCAGATAATACCTGTTCCATAAAGGGGATTTTAAAGGTGTTCGCTCCTCGTCTAGTGTTTGGGGTATGGTGCAGCAGTGAGGCTGTCTTTTAATGTGTGGTAGAATTCTAAAAAAAAAAAAAAGTACACCTAAAGAAGCTAAACAAGGAGGTCCCAGGGTAAGATGACCAGTCCTCACTTAGAAAGACAAATGGGATGGACATTGGAAGTAGGAGGAAACAAGTAACAGGACAGGAGTCTACCACAGAGGGCCTCTGAAAGACTCTACCTAGCAGTGTATCAAAGCAGATGCTGAGACCTTGGGCAGAATGCAGGGAATCATGAAAGAAAGGGGAGTTAGTAAGATCTGGAGAGGACAGGAGCTCCACAAGGACCAAATATATCTGGGCACAGGGGTCTTTTCTGAGACTGATTCTCCAACCAAGGACCATGCATGGATATAACCTAGAACCCCTGCCCGGATGGAGCCCATGGCAGCTCAGTATCCAAGTGGGTATCCTAGTAAGGGGAACAGGGACTGTCTCTGACATGAACTCAGTGGCTGGCTCTTTGACCTCCCTACCCCTGAGGGAGGAGCAGCCTTGCTAGGCCACAGAGGAGGACATTGCAGCCAGTCCTGAAGAGACCTGATAAGCTAGGGTCAGATGGATGGGGAGGAAGGCCTCCCCTATCAGTGGACTGAGAGAGGGGCAGGGAGGAGATGAGGAAGGGAGGGTGGGATTGGGACGGAATGAGGGAAGGAGCTACAGCTGGGATTCAAAGTAAATAAAATGTAATTAATATTAAAAAATAAAAATTTAATTTAAAAATGTGCAGTAAAAAAAAGAATTTTACAAAAAAAGAGACTGGCAGTGATACAAATTGAGTTGAACCTTTGGATCATCAGAGGTGGTGCTGCCATCTACCCTCACGCATGGAAAGCCCTCCTCCCCCCTCAGGACTAGCTGAGCCTCCCCAGTCAGTCTGGAATGGAGCACATTCAGAGGCTATAAACAAACGGCCTATTTCTTGAGCTCTTCTAATTTCTTTTCTTTTTCCCAGAAACGTTTTCATTTCCAGAAATGTTTTGGCTTCCTGGGTTAAATTTATTACCAAGAATTTTTTCAGTACCATTTTAAAGGAATTTTTTTTTTTTAATTTTTCTCATTCGGACAGATCAGGTGTTAAGACACAGAGACCGAACTGGAGTTTGTGTGTTGATTGTATGACTGCCCATTATTTCGTTACTTTGCCAACTCTAACCATCTTTTTGGCTGTGGGAATGTTTCTCAATTCGCAAGGCTCTAACAAAATGCCTGAAATTTTTCTTTCTCACGGTGCTAGAGGCCAACTAAAAGTGCTGTCTATGCTGGGCTCGGTTAAGACAGTGTCTTATCCTCCACAGACAATACCATCCTCATAGGGAAGAGGAGACAGAAAGCAAGAAGTTACCGGTAAAGCCCTTTATTCGATCACTCTTCTGTCAGAGTCCTGACCCGCCCCCCCCCCCATGACGTACTCTCCTCCCAAAGATCCTATCTTGATTCAACATGTGAATCTTGGGTCAAACATTTAGACTACAGTAAAGTATTTCACGCTTTTAACTGGATCAGGTTTCAAGTGAAGAGACAATTTTACTCTTCCTTAGCAATGTGGTGGCTCACTGCCTGGTGTCAGCTTCAGATAAGAGACCAACTTAATCACACTGACGATCTCTTGTGGAAGAGGGATCACTCCCCATTTAACGGCTTCCAAAGTTCTGTCTTTGGTTATGACAATCGTATGGATTTTTGTAATGTTCATCTCATCTGGTGTTTGTGAGCTTCTTATGTGTAGACATCTTTCTTCATAGGCTTTCTAGAAATCATTTTTTCACCTCCTCCATGGACCTTCCATTCCCGCTGTGTACATCAGTACACTGGATAGTGCCCAGCTCCAGTTTTATTTATTACTCTGTCTTGTATTCTTTGTTTGCTCTTTCGAATGGACACAGTTGGCCTGTCTTCAGTCTTCAGCATGTCTACTCGATCTGTTGAACTCCTATGCTGAAAGTTTCACTCCATTACCACCTTTTACAGCTCCATAATTCCTGTATTGTTTCCTTTTATAATTTTTCTTTACTGAATTATTTTGTCGAAACATTGTATACTTCATTCTCTCGACTCCATGTCTGGGTTCCCTTAGCTCTTTGTGCTGAGTGTCCTCGTGGTCACTTAGCAGGCAGACAACACAAGGGAAGGTAGGCAGCTGAAAATATCACAGCACTGAACACCAGCTCTCTCCCTCCACAGCATCTTCCTGTTTTGACGAGACCCCATCACTCTACAGACATCGTTCTGTCAGCTCACTGGTTGCTTGCTGGGAAGGACTGAGACCTGGCTTTCCCGCCTATGATATTTTTATTACACATTCTTTTTAACTGAATTATTCTATGTATATGAAATGTCCACAAGTAAATCCACACAGCACAAAGCATGTTAGCAGTTGTCTTAGTTACTGTTCTATTGCTGTGAAGAGATACCATGACCATGGCAACTCTTAATAAGGAAAACATTTCTTTGGGGGTGGCCTACACTTTAGTCCATTATGACCAAGACTGGAGGCATGGCAGCACTCAGACAGACATGGTGCTGGAGAGGGAGCTGAGAGTTCTCCATCCAGATCGGCAGACAGCAGGAAGTGAGAAAGACTGGGACTGGCTTGAGCATTTGACCTCAAAGCCCAACCCCAGGGACACACTTCCCCCAGGAAGGCCACACCTCCTCCAACAAGGCCACACCCCTAATCTGTGTCAAGTAGCACCACCCCCTAATGACTAAGCATTCAAACACATGAGCCTATGAGGGCTGTTCTTATGAAAACCACCACAGTGGTTAGCAGGAGTTCAGAGAAGACAGTATGGGGTAGAGTCACTCCTGTGAATGCAGGACTTCTTTGGAAGTGATGCAAACATTATGGCAGTGACTGTTGTACAGTTTAGTGCATACCAGTTGACAGTAAGCTAAGGTCCGCTGAAATGCATTATTTCTTATGGGTGAACTTTATAGTATATAGATCATATCCACATACATTTCAAAAGGTACATTTATTTTATTTTCGTGTCTCTGAGTGTTTTGCCTGTATGTGTTATCTGTACATCACATGCATGACTGGTGCAAAGTTTAGAAGAGGAGGTTGGACTCCACTGGAACTTGCTCAGTCTTCTGCGAGAGGGACAAGTGCTTTTAACCACCGAGCAGTCTCTCCAGCCCCCATTTTTTACATTCAAAGTTCCAGTGATGGGTCTTCTAATCAAATGGGGAACTTTGCAGTACTGGAGCCTGAAGTGAGGTTATTATTTTTTATAAAACATAGTACAGCTTGCAGCAAACTTTCAAAAAAACTTAAGATTCAATGACGGGCTGTTAATTGATTTCTAATTAACAAGTATCCTGTACATAATAGACATACATATATATGTCAGATAGTTCTATGCAATTCAGATTTGATACACAATATAATAACTGAAAATACAACTGTTGGCATAATGTTCTTTTAAAATGTGTACACCTTATCCTTGTTCATTCAAATGCTGATTTCTCCCCCCTACTCTCTGGTTTCAATCCTGAACATCTTGTCTCAACTTGGTGTAAACTTCCAAATAAAGCAACTAGACACAATGTTGAGCTGGGAGGAGCCAGAGGACAGGAAATGAGTGGGAGGAGAAAGGCCACGAGGGAGCTTGCAGACGAAGCTGGAGGAGAGATCTTGGAGGGCATGAAGCATGAACCAGACCTAAGATTTCACAAAAAGCAAGTATAATGTGGGAAATCTAAATGTTAGGAAACTATGAGGGCTTGGAGGTTTAGGATTGAGTAACTATTGCCCAGCATTGTGTTCTAGGTTAACTAAATAAACCCAGTCTCTGTGTGGTGATTTGGGTATACAGCTGTTTAGGACTAACAGCAGCATTTACTAAAAGATAATTATTAGTAAATATACACCACCGTTTACAACAAATGGTGCCCAACTAATCTAAGAATCCACACCTTTTAAATCATACTTAAATAGAATTTGGAGGGGGGAATAAGCTCCCAGTGATAAAACCCAAACTTAAAACCTAAAAACTCCCAGGTTAATTACTGTCTCTTTAAGAAGGAGTCTTAAACAGACCTTGGAGCAAAAGGCAGCCTACTATGGGCAGACCTCAGACTTAACAAAACAAAACTAGCTGCCACTACAGTCTAACAGGATGGAAGAAACAATAAAACAGACTTCTTGGAGCTTGGCTGATAATCTATTCTATGGTTTTAAGACTGAAATAAGGGAAGGTCTAGAAATTGTGACTATGCTTACATTCTTAGTCCTCAATTTAACTTTAATCATTGCATTAGCCTTTTATGTCTTCCCGAAGGCAAAGGCTTTAGAAAAGATACTAGAACAATATAAAAGAAAAAATGAAGGTTGGAAACAGGGCATAAAACAAGAAATAAAAAAACATGCAGAACGGAATAAACAACAGGAAGATAGGGCAGAGGTTTTAGAAAAGATACTGGAACAGCACAAAGAACAACTAGAATAATATAAAGAAAAATTTGAAAGTTGGAAGAGAGGCAAAAAACGAGATTCAAGACATTATTGAACAAAACAAACAACAGGGAGATAGGTATGAAATATGGGTGTAGACCTTAAGAGAAGAGTTTAGAATACTAAGTAAAGAAAATACTCAGGTAGAGGCAAAAGACAAAAATAAAGAAAGCCTTCCAAAGGTGGTTAGAAAACAAACGTTGGCTTATCCAGTCAGTATACAGCACAGACTAGCAGATGATGATCATCCACTGAATTATCATGAAGCTGAATGGCGCCCTGTAGAAGTGCTAGATCTGAGGAAATTTAAGGAAAGTGTTACTAATTTTGGAATGCATTCGCCATTTGTAAAACAAATGCTGACTTCCTGGTCAATCAAAAGTAGAGTAATCCCCAAGGACTGGGAGGATATGGCAAAGGCAATATTAGAACCTGGGCCATATTTACAATGGCTTTCATGGTGGAGAAAAGAAGCTAGAGAGATAGCGCACAAAAATAGAGCCAGAGGTGTTGGTGTTTCTAAGGAACAGCTGCTTGGTGATGGCCAGTGTGCTGACACAGAGATACAAGCTGTATATAATGAAGAAACCTTAGCATTATGTTGCCTAGCAGCCTTAAATGCTTGGGACAAGGTTGAGGAATCAGGAAAAAGGCTTGAGCCATTCTCCCAGGTCATACAAGGTCCAAGTGAAACATTTACTAACTTTTTGCAAAGATTGACTTCAGCTGTGGATAGAAGTATATCAGATCCACTAGCTAGAAAAACACTAATAGAATCTTTAGCTTTTGAAAATGCTAATACTGACTGCAAAGAGGCAATAAGGCCATTAAGAGCAAGATCTGCTCCAATAGATGAATGAATTAGAAATAAGACTGACATCAGACCTCATTCACCCAATTTGACCTTGATAGAAGCTACCCCAAAAGACCTTGGGAAATGTTGTAATTGTGATAGGCGAGATTACTACAAAAGAAATTACCAGGAAAACCAAAATAATTCAAGAAGGGAGCCTATGCTTCCTAGAATATGCAGAAGATGTGGCAAGGGTCGCCATTGGCCTAGTGAATGTAGAGCAGTCACATAAATGGGGTAATCCTTTAACAAAAAACGCCCAAGGGGGCCTCTCACAGGCCCCAGAACAGGACAGGGATACTCCTCCACAAGAAAATTAAATAGACTGCTCTGGGAATAAACATTAAAAACTTGGACAGCGAGGCCAAAGCAGATTCTATAGATTAATCAAAAAACCAGGAAGAGAACAAAAAACAAATATATTGGCAAACCTCTATAAATAATCAAAGGCCAAAGTTAAAGGTAATTTTAAATACTATTGAAATTGAAGCCATGGTAGATACTGGGGCTGATGTCACAATTATTACTCCTAAATCCTGGCCCCCAAATTGGCCACTTCAAGAGGTGGATATTCAATTCCAAGGAGTTGGAACTTTATCTAAAGTGAAACAAAGTGTTAGATGGCTTAAATGTACAGGACTAGAAGGTCAGATAGGAAAACTAAGACCATACGTGGCTGAGATAGCCATAAACTTATGGGGAAGAGATCTGTTACATCAATGGAAAACCCAGATTAACATCCCCCCAAGTTCTGAGACAAGCCAAGAAACAGGTAATACTCCTGCTAAAGAAGCTAAAATTATTAAAAAATGTCATCAAAAACAGTTTCAGACTGTCCATGCTGTCCATAAATAAAATATAGCAGAGGCTGTCTTTTCAACTTCCTGTTGGGAAGCCACTGCTAATAAAATCCCCAACAGCCTTACCACTAAGGTGGTTGGCAAACCAACCTATTTGGATTGAACAATGGTCTATGAGTAAAGAAATATTACTGGCACTAGAACAGCTAGTCCTGGAACAGCTGGAGGCTCAACATATAGAGGAGTCCAACAACCCTTGGAATTCTCTGGTATTTGTCATCAAAAAGAAATCTGACAAATGGAAGATGTTAACAGATCTAAGAGCAATTAACAAAATTATTCAGCCAATGGGATCGTTATAATCCAGAATCCCATTGCCTTCCTTGTTACCTAAAGAATGGCCTATTACAGTGATTGATTTAAAGGATTGCTTTTTCACAATTCCTTTACATGAACATGATAGGGAAAGGTTTGCTTTCTCAGTACCCACTTTGAATAGAAGCTGTCCAATAAAGAGATATTACTGGAGGGTCTTACCGCAGGGGATGTTAAACAGTCCTACTTTGTGCCAGTATTTTGTACAACAACCGTTGGAGATAATTCATAAGCAATTTCCTCAATCCATAATTTACCACTATATGGATGATATCTTATTAGCTGCTTCAGATACGAAAACATTAGAAAATATTTTTGATGAAATAAATAGAACTTTGCCTTGTTGGGGATTACAGATTGCTCCTGAAAAAATACAAAGAGGAGATTCTATTAATTACCTAGGATACAAAATAGGTCTACAGAAAATTCGACCACAAAAAGTACAAATTAGAAAAAAACAGTTAAGAACTCTTAATGATTTTCAAAAATTGCTGGGAAATATTAACTGGCTACAGCCTACCCTTGGTTTAGCTACTCAAGAGCTAAGTAACTTATTTCAAACCTTACAGGGTGATAAGGACTTAAATAGTCCAAGGACGTTATCAGCTGAAGCTGAAAAGGAATTGGCTCTTGTAGAAAGGAAATTACAAGATGCATGTATAGACCGTATTGATCCAAACAGGGCCTGTATTTTGGTTATTTTGTCCTCCACTCATTCTCCCACAGGAATTCTTATGCAGAGGGAGGACTGTATTTTAGAATGAATATTTTTGGCACACAAACAAAATAAAAAAACTAAGAACGAATATAGAAAAGGTTCTGAATTGATCCTAAAAGGAAAAATGAGACTTCATCAACTGGCTGGAATAGATCCAGCTGAAATTGTGGTGCCCTTTACCAATGCTGAGATTGTGTCATTATGGGCAGACAACGAATATTGGCAAAGAGCTTGTTGTGAATTTTTGGGAGAAATCAACAACAGATACCCAAAAAGCAAGCGACTTCAGTTTATAAAAAAGAACCAATTGGATTCTCCCTCATATAGTAAAAGGAACTCCAATTTCTGGAGTTTTATACAGATGCCAATAAATCAAAAAGGACAGGTTATAAGTCAGAAAATCAGAGTAAAGTGGTGGAGAGTCCTTATGATTCAGTTCAAAAATCAGAATTATATGCAATTCTCTTGGTATTATCAGATTTTCAGGAATCTCTTAATATAGTCACTGACTCTCAATATGCAGAAAGAGTTGTGCAGATAGAAACTGCTGACCTAATTCAGGATAATTCAAACTTCACTGTTCCTTCAATTACAACAAGTAATCAGAAAGAGAAATAATCCGTTGTATATAACACATGTCAGATCTCATACAGGTTTACCAGGTCCTCTAGCACAAGGCAATGATGAAATTGATAACTATTGATAGGAAGCATGTTAGAGGCCTCAGAATTTCATAAAAAAACACCATGTTAACAGCAAAGGTTTAAAAAGAGAGTTTTCGATCACTTGGCAACAAGCCAAAGAAATTGTGAGAAAATGCCCCACTTGTTCTTTATACAGCCAAACTCCACTACCTGCAGGAAGTAACCCTAAAGGTAACCAAAAAATGAAATTTGGCAAATGGACGTGCTTTATCTTACAGAGTTTGGTAAACTGAAATATGTGCACCTTACTATAGACACATTCAGGGTTTTGATGGGCAACAGTAATAAGCTCTGAAAAGGCTGATTTGGTTATTACCCATTTATTAGAAGTGATGGCAATTATGGGCATACCTAAACAAATTAATCCTGATAATGCTACAGCGTATGTCTCTAATAAAATGGAAGGATTTTTTTACATATTACAAGATAAAACATGTAACAGGTATATCTCACAATCCTACTGGTCAAGCAGTCATTGAAAGATCCAATCGTACTTTAAGCGACATGCTTAACAAACAGAGAGGGGTATTAAAAACCCCCAGAGATAGATTACATAATGCTTCATTGACCTTAAATTTCTTAAATGTTAATGAGCAACAAACAACAGCTGCGGAGAGACACTGGGTTACAGAAAAAACTGCTGAGTTATTTCAGCCTATATATTTCAAAGATACCCTAACTTGACAATGGAGAGTGGGGAATGTGTTACGCTAGGGAAGAGGTTTTGCTATGTTCATGCAGGAGAAGAGAAATTATGGGTTCCTTCAAAACCAATAAAAATCAGAAATGACAGAGGAAGACCTTAGCCACTCAGAAGAAGAGAGAAATCAAGATCAAACAGAACAGGTAACATAAGTTGATAATCCCTTTACCTGGAAATACCTCTGAAACTGACTGAGACATAAAAAATGTCTCCAGCCAGAACTCCATCAATACTTGGCCAATAAATCCTTGGCTATAATATCCTCAAAATGTATTATGCTAATCTTTTAATTGCACAGATACAAATGGCTTACAGTTTAGTTTCATCCTGCACATCTCATACATTTTTAATTTTAGAACTCTATAATGCTTGTGAGAAATTATATGTTTGCAGAACAAAAAAGCTGGACACCAGAGATGCTGGATCAAACCTAACAGAATCATTCTTCAGCATGCTGAGACATTGACACATCTGTTCCAGCATCTTGCATGTTCCAGCATTCTGCTTGTTCCTGCCTCAACTGCTTCAATTGCTGTTTCTCATCAAAGCCTGCTCTCAAAAGAACTTTGAAGAAAGCTACTAATTTTAACTGATCCAGCATTTTAGACTGTTCCAAAAAGGACTTTTATGAAGCCTGAAATTTCTCAACATTCAAATGTTATTGGACCACAAATGTTATTGCTTGCTTAATTAACTATTTTTATTTGGGCCCCCTACAGGATTTCTACATGTCCAAAATGTCAGCTAGAAGAAATCTATGAGAACGGCATCCAATTTTCCTTAAAGGGGGTTGGGTATGTTTTTGGTTGTTTGCTATGGCTACAAAATTTTATTGTCATTAGGAGATGTTTATTATTAATGGTCTTATTCAAAGTGAAACAAGGAATATACAGGGATATTTTATAGAAATAGAAAAAAAGATAGATTATTGAATCTACTCAACTTAAGGTTTTATTTGTTATTCCCAAATAAGGTTAATTTTAACTCTGGTATAGGATTTTGCATATTGATGCAAAAATAAGTATTTTTAATACATTGGTATAAGCTTTACTATATTGATAGAAAGTCAAAGTTACTTCCAATACTTTTAAATTATTAAAAAGTGGTTAGGATATTAGGTATGCAAGTTAATTGCTAGTTATTCATAACTCATAGTCATGTCAGACACTAGTCTAATTTATCACAGGAGTATACATCCTAGGTTTAACAGATAGATATGATTTTGTATACAAATCGTTTACATAAAGATAGGTAGTCTTCAAAAACTTCAGAGACCTACAAAATATGGCATTTAAAATATTATTATTTTAAAGATTCTTTGACAATGAGACAAGTCATTTCCTGGCAGCACCCCGCCTACCTGAAAGAAGATAATGAGCATCAAAGGACCTCCATATGGAGATGGCTTCAAATGTGGCAAACAAGCCACTTGGGTAAAGAAAATACCCTCGCTTCACAACAGACAAATTCTGCCAAAAATGGGCAAACTTAAATGCAGGACAAGTCAATTGCCGAACTTTGCCAAGACAGGGTAAGCAAGACCTAAATAGTTCCTGCCTCACGTATATGTCTGTCAAATATTCTGAGCCAGAAGATTGAAGATGATGCTCCAACGTTACAGAAAGTTATGGGTGACTGTTCAGGAAGCCAACTGTCTCTGTCAAATTTTTATTTTTTGGAAGCTGCTAACATGCACTTCCAATTTACTCTAATAACTAACTTTATTCCTTCTCAAGTCTCTGATGGGGTTGAAGACCAAATAGTTATTGTGCCACAATTAAGCTTGAGTGGTTTAGAAGTTTAAAAAACTTTTCATATAGGTAGTACCAGTAAGGATAAAAGTTAATTTAGGTATAGAACTTGTAACTTGTCAATATAGATAGGATAATCAGATACTTTCTCCTAAGATACCCTCTCCATGTGCTAAATACACATGAACTGGAAATTGCACATGTAGATTTTACCTAACAGTTTTCATTATTTCATAATTATTGTATTGAAAGAAAAGGAGCTTTTTATTGGACTTAAAGGAGGAAATGTTGGTATAATGTTCTTTTAAAATGTGTACACCTTACCCTTGTTCATTCAAATGCTGATTTCTCCCCCCCCCACCCCCACTCTCTGGTTTCAATCCTAAACATCTTGTCTCAACTTGGTGTAAACTTCCAAATAAAGCAACCAGACACAATGTTGAGCTGGGAGGAGCCAGAGGACAGGAAATGAGTGGGAGGAGAAAGGCCACGAGGGAGCTTGCAGATGAAGCTGGAGGAGAGATCTTGAAGGAGAGATCTTAGAGGACGTGGAGCATGAACCAGACCTAAGATTTCACAAAAAGCAAGTATAATGTGGGAAATCTAAATGTCAGGAAACTATGAGGCTTGGAGGTTAGGATGGAGTAACTATTGCCCAGCATTGTGTTCTAGGTTAACTAAATAAACCCGGTCTCTGTGTGGTGATTTGGGTATACAGCTGTTTAGGACTAACAGCAGCATTACTAAAAGATAATTATTAGTAAATATACACCACCGTTTACAACATACAACTTGAAAAACCACCGTTGATCAAGAATGTTTCTCTAGGAGCAGGTGTTGTTGAAGTACATTTGATCACACCGTGAACCCCAAGATTATATACTAGAAAACCTGTTTCTAGTTGTGGTATGGCTCAGCCCTAGCACACACTTCTAATCCAAGAGCTTTCTGTAAACAGGATTAAATAAATTCAACCATAGGTCAAGAGGTGTAACCAGCAACAAGCTAACAGGGAGTAAACATAAGAAAAACCCATAGAGAGTGAGAGGAAGTCCAGAGGACAGATAGAGAGACACACAGGAAACAGAAAGGAGGGACATCCAGTTTCTAGGGTTTTTAAGACAGTGGAGAAGGAGAGGGGGCTTTTTCCTCTGGGACATCAGCTGAGTAGAAAGGTGCTTTCTCTGCCTCTCTGAGCTGGTAGGCTTTCACCCAGCATCTGGCTCCTGAGTCTTTATTGGTAAAATCAAACGTTTGGGATTTTGTTTAAAAACAGCAAGGTGTGGTGGCACAGCCCTTCGATCCCAGGACTTGGGAGGCAGAGGCAGCCAGAGGTCTGTGAATTTTAGACCAGCCTGGTCTACATAGTTAGTTCCAGGCCAGCCGGAGCTACGTGGTGAAAGTCTGTGTCAAAACAAACAAACATTCTCTACAACAGTATAAAAGATTTGACAAATGAGGAGCACAGAGCTTTCAGTTTCTTTCTGATTATATCAAAACCAGTAATTATCAACTTATCCATGACTATGTAAATACTTACCATATGACCCCAGAAAAAGGATAATATCCATATCTTCTCTCAAAACATTCAGGGCTTGATATATTTACAGCACAGAGCAAAACTCAATCAGCAAAAATGGCCAGCAACATTGTGTAACTAACAGAATACGCACAAAGCGCTCTCCTTAGCAGCTGGGTGCCCCACTGCTTGATGAATATTCGCTTTACTGAGCTATATCAAGGCGTTAGCTTGTCTGGCCGATGTGGAATGATCTGTTGTCAGAGAAGCAGGTTGGTTCACACCCCGTGGGTGTGCACGAGGGTCAGGTGACAAGGGTACGTGTGTATGCATACAGCAGCCAGAGAGAAACCTCAGCTGTCATTTCTCAAGTGTTGTCCATCGTGTTTTAGGAGACAAGGTCTGTCACTGGCCTGAGACTCATTAGGTGAGAGAGGCTGCTGTCTCTGCCAGCCCAGCAGTGGGGCTGCCGGCATGCACCACCATGCCTGAATGCTTGTGTGTATGTGTGTTGGGGGAGACACGTTGCCACGGCAACGTGTGCAGGTCGGAGGACAACTTGCAGGAACTGGTTCTCCCCTCCCACCTTGTGGATCGCAGGATCAAACTCAGGTCACGGGCAGCAGGCGCCTTTCCCCACTGAGCTACTTGCCGTCCCCTCACTTTTTGTATGGATATGCATGTCTAATACGTATGTGCATGAACATGCATGCAGCTGCCCCAGGGAGGCCAGAGGAGGGACTCAGAGTCCCTAGAGCTGGAGCTACAGGGGGCAGCGAACCAACCAGGGTGAGTCTTAGAAAACAGACCCCAGCTCTCCAGAGAGCTTGCTTGCTTGCGCCGAGGCAGAGTTTCTGTGTAGCTCCAGCTGCCCTGGAATGTGAGCTGCAGACCAGAATTTTTTTTTTTTTAATATGGATTCTGCAGACTCAAACTCAGGTTCTCAAACTTATTTAAAAAAAAAATTATCAACTGACCTATTACCCCAGCCCAATCCAGACTTTTAAGCATCATCTTCCAATTTTTTAAGCATGGATGATGGTTCCTCAACTTAAAATGGTCCATGGTATACTCTTTTTTGTTTGTTTGATTGGTTGATTTTTTTTTGTTTGTTTGGTTGGTTTGGTTTTTCGAGATGAGGTTTCTCTGGAACTCACTTTGTAGACCAGGCTGGCCTCGAACTCAGAGATCCGCCTGCCTCTGCCTCCCAAGCACTGGAACTGAAGGCGCACGCCACCACCACCCATCTCCAACGTACACTCTTAACTCCACAGTAGTATGAAGGTTGTGTGCACTCATTCTGTAGTAAGTAGCCCGACGCTGGGCTGTGATTTCTTCCTGAGCGCACGACACATGGTATTACCTGCATACAGTGCAACAAGGTTCCTAGTGATCGTGAGGGTAAGTACCGGTGCTCGCCTGTGCCCTGTAAGGCTAACTTCCTGTGTTTGGTACCACCCTGTGCACTGAATCCACTTTCTTACGGTACATTCGAGTTATAATGGGCTTTTCAGGACATCGCCCCAGCATCAGTCAAGGATCACGTGGATTTAAAACTCAAACACACAGCGTAACAGCCCCAAAACCAAAGCCATTGTGTGCTGCATACAGACAGTAAGGACAGCATCTTCCTCTCCTCCACACAGAGAAACCGATAGACAAGGACAGCCTGCAGTCACTAGGTCTGAGCAGGGCTAGCCTTCCTGTAGGAATGGCTCACCCAACTCTCTAGTTTACCAAATCCATCAAAGGCCATCCTGGAAGCCAAGAAGGCAGCTGTTGGTAGAGAACGTGCCTTGATACCAAAAGCACTTGAGCCTGATCCCCCGGCACTCATGCAAAAAGCCAGCTGAAATGCCAGTGCCGGGAGGCAGAGCCACCCCTGGAGCTCATCAGCCCAGCCTAATCGGCGAGCTCCAGGTTCCAGCGAGAGGCTGTCTCAAAGGTTCAAAATGAATGACACCCAAGGCTGACTCCTGGCTTCCACACCCTCATGTGCAAACACACACACACACACACACACACACACACACACACACACACTCTACACCTTTTAGGCCTTGAAGATCACCAGGTCCGTGAGCCTGGGTATCCTCTGTTTTTATGTTAGCCATGTGATGGTCACAGTTAAATTCATGGTGAACACTTTTGTCCTGACTGAAACAAATTTTATAGAAAGCTCCAGGTAAGATCGGTTAGACCTCCCAGATGGGGGGCAGGCCCTGCCTAGAACCCACAAGGAAGACTTCAGACAGGAAAAGGGCAAAGGGATATGGGAAATGTCAGGACTCACCTTGTCCCTGGTTGTCAGGAGCCCGGGAGCCATTTCCCACGCTCCAGAATAATCCCCCTGACGAAGTCTATTTTCAGAGTGCAATCTGAGGAAGAAGAAGAAAAGTGAGGGCACTCAGGAAGGCCCTTCAAGTCCCAGTGCCCCCCTCCCAGTAGAAAGTAGATAGAGGTGAGGTGGGCAGGGTGGCAGAGAGCACCCCTGCAGCCCATTCTTAACCAGTAAAGAGAACCCACAGATCTGCACCAGTCCATCAAACCCTGTCTCCAGCTGAGTAACGGCGCCTCCATCCTCCAACAGCTGAATAAAACTCAGAGCGCCCACAGGGCAAACCCTCACACAGAAATAAAGCTCCCGAGCACCCTGAAAACATCCAGACCTGCTGGAGGCTAAAAGGCAGGGTCCAGGAAGCCCAAAGTAGAAGGAACGAGAATTGCCAATTATAGACCTGGGGACAACGGAAGCTGAGCGAACAGAGGCCTGATCTCATGTGGCCTGGCTATGCCCACTCACAAATCTAAGATGAGGATCCCAAGATTTTAAATGTCACTTGGAAATTAGGTCATCTGCAACATTCACCCCACTCCATAGAAAGTCAATTTCGTAAACAGATTGTCTGAAGAAGGAATAGAAGAAGCGCTTCTCATAATTAAAGGCAAGAAAAAAAACATTTCTCACATGATGTGTGCGACCTGTACTAGATCCTGGCTTACATACATAAACGAGAAAAGGAGACTATACAGAAAAGTTAAGTGGGGCATGAGACAATGTCAGAAAATTCTAAGTATTATTAGGTGTGATTATGACATTTGGGGTAGAGGAAAATGACAGTTATTATTAAAAATCAAAGGTTCTGAATGATGAATTGATATTTATAATTATTGTTAAATATGAGGCCCTCAACAAATAAAAGTATTAAAATATACAGGGGGGGACACTTTCAAGGAAAGTACTTAAAAAGTATAAAAAAGTATAAAAAGTATAAAAAAGTACTTAAAAGACATGTCAATCAAACTTATCATGTGAACCTTAGAGAGGCCTATTATAAGTACTCAATGAAAGAAAGAACTGAGATTTGTTCTACAGATGGCATGACTGTGGAGAAAAATCCACGTAACCAGCCAAAAAAAAAAACAAAAACAAAAACAAAAAACAAAAAAAAAAAAACCCTAAAGCAAGTCGTTTTCAACTAGTAGATACAAAGTTAATAGTAAAATATTATTTTCCTATACATTAGCAGTAAACCACTGGAATTTGTGATTAAAACAGTACAACATTTACTATAACATCCAAACAAAGAAATGCTAAGTGTAAGTTTTTAATTATGAGATGGCTACAAGGAAAAGGACAAAACTCTGTTGAAAGAGAGGAAAGATCTGAATAAATGAAGACATATACCATATAATACGTAGAAAAACTCAGCACTGTTAAGGCGTCAGTTCTCCCCAACCTGGCCCATAGATAAAACACATGCCCAATCAAAATCTTGGGCAATTACTTTATAGATATTTTTAAAGTTCAAATATTCATATTAAAAGACAAAGGACACAAAAGAGTTCATCCAATCCTGAAGAGCAGAACCAAACACTGCCAGAGCCCACGATGCAGTGACAGCAGTAATCACGACAACAGAAGAGCAAACTCAGAAACCCATCCACACAATGAGTCAAATGAACTCTGTTTCAAGAGATCGGAACTGTTCTGATGAAGATGGTGATGCCTAGGCTTGGGGATAACATTCTACAACAACCATGTTCAAAGTGACTCAGTGAAGAGGCAAACCAGAACTGACCCAGGCCTTGAGGGATTGCAAGAACAGCTGGACCCAAAAGCAGGCTCTGGCTTGGGCCTCTAGAAAAGAGCCAATTCCAAAGAAATGCACACTCTGAGGTGAAGACTGAGTACAGGGCCATTTACTCATTTACAGGTGACAAATCTATGAACCCATGGAACCTTTGAGCTGTTACACTTCTTGGAATGACTACAATGTTTTCATCCTGTAAAAGTTAAAAGTAAGTCCTGAAGCCGGGCTCAGAGGGCACAGTGGGTGCAGTGGCACATACCTGTAATCCCAGAACGTGGAGAGGTAAGTAGATCTTTGTGAGTTCAAGACTAGCCTGATCTACAAAGCAAATCTAGGACAGCCAAGGATACACACACACACACACACACACACACACACAAAATACAGAAAGAAAAAGAGAGAGAAATAAATCCTGAGAGGGGGATAAAAACACTGAACACCTTTTTGAAAAAAGCATGTGAAAACCTACTTCCATTGAAGTCTCAATGGTAGAGAAAGAAAAAGAGTTATAATGTAGTTATCCTGTAACAATATCCCCACCAGGCACCAGAGACTAACACTAAAAGTCCATTGCAAGGACTGGGCTACATCT
This sequence comes from Psammomys obesus, assembly GCF_907164565.1. Lineage (NCBI taxonomy): Eukaryota > Metazoa > Chordata > Mammalia > Rodentia > Muridae > Psammomys > Psammomys obesus. The sequence continues at coordinate 13,305,440 of NW_026596162.1, forward strand.
TTGGGAGTTAACAGTCAGTGGGGCCCAAAGCACTTCTCCAAACATTCTAGGCTATGGCCACTGCTCTTGGCTACCCTCCAAAACGTGACAGTAAGACCCTGTTGCTGAAGACACCACATAGTTGCGTAACAGAACGTGAAGAGCTCAAGCTGGCACTGACCTGGCAGCTTTATTTCTTCTGACTAGCTTTCAACTGTTGAAAGGTGCTGCGCAGGCTACCAGAGTGAAAAGGTAGTCATCAATTGTACCTCGCTATGACCCTGTAAACTACAATAATGACTGGCCTAGCAATATGCAGATATGTCCCCTGGTGCAATAGTGACAAAAACATTAAGGAATAACCAACCACTTTCTGATTGGATATAAGCATTACTCCACAAGATGAAACCTTGGAGAGCTGCTTGTTATTGAGCTCTCAGCAAAAAAAATGTTTTCACCCTGGCCTTCACCTGGAGACAGGGATAGGCAGAATGTTTCGCCAAGTTACTTCCCTTTTGTTTGTGTGAGGATCACACAGACAGGTGGTCGAGGTAAACAACTTTGACTTCTCAATGAACCCCTTCATTGTACTGAGGTGCTTTGCCCCGACCTGACCGTAAAAAGGAATTTTGGAATAAACCAGGTGAGACAATTTCTACTGGCAGCCCTCTCAAGTGTGTAGACACGGAATAGCTCCTGGAGGGGACCCTACCATTATTCTGCTAAATGGATGTAGTATAATTAAACCAATTCCTAATGATGTGTTGGTTTACCCACAGGTTAATGCATCTCCATCCTCATTTGAGACACTTCTGTTTACAGAATGATTAACGCCGAGACCACAGCTGGCTTGGTGCAGAGTAAGAAACTGCAGCCAGTTCAGCCCTAATAGGAACATATATACTACAAATCCCCAGCCAAGGCTCAGGAATCACTGAGGAAGAGCTACCAGAAAGGGGCAGAGGTGGTGGGTGACTTCAAAGAAACAGTGTATTAGGATCACAGTAGGGCAGCTGTACACATGAACTCACAGCATGCCCAAGACCTGTGCAAGCAACAATTAGCTCCTGGGAGAGGAGAGGACAGTTTTCTCTAAGAGTATAGCCTACGGTAAGCCAATCACGATACAGTGAAATACCCAAGAATATTTGGGCAGCACATATTAGTTGTAATGGGTTTTGTTTTATTTTTTTGTTTTTTTTAAACACAAAGATGACTGGGTAGAAAAAGCAGGAGGATCTGAGAAGATTTTGGGTGGTAAATACGATCACAATGAGTTGTATGAATCACTCAAAGACCTAAGAAGAAGAAAAAGACCTGGCCACACCTCCAGCAATTCAGCGAGTCAGCCGACAAGCCCTTGGACATGAGGGAAATGTCCCTTTCCTCCGCAGCACTCCAGGCTCTCGGAAGGTCCCAAAGCTCAAGGGAGCCACACAAGGTCAGAAGCCCACAACATGGACAAAGGCCAACATCCCCAGACCCTCTCTCTCCCTCCCTCTCCCCCGCACACACTCCCCACATACACACACACAAGCCTTGGCACACCAGGGCTCCAAACTTCACGGTTGGCCCCAGTCTCCTGGTCTTTGTTGGTCCCTTCAATGGGACAATTTTGTATGTTTTCCCCCGCAAGGCAATGCTCCTGCATGAACACAGGTCCTGTTGAGTAAACTCTCCTGAGACTATTACCCGAGACTCCCGTCCTCCCCAACTCAGGAGTTCCTGTGGAGGACGGCTCCGATCCCTCACCTCGCAGTCTCAGTGGCGGGTGGGAGTGGAAGGATGACATCTGGGTGCCCCAGATCCAGTCTCCCTGACAGCGCATAAACCCAGGGATCACACCCCCACAGCGTAGCCTGGGAAGCAGGTCTCGGGCCAGGCTAACCTGCACCTTGTCTAGGACACGGCACTGGACCCCAAATCCCACTCCCACACGGCCCCCTCCCCACCCGAGGGTCTTCACCGAGACCCCCCTCTGAGAGGGGCAGCGCAACTGATTCCGCTCCCAAAGATTCCACGCATCGAGGATGGAGCAGCCCCTGCCGCCTGAACCTTGTGGTGGCCCGCGCCAGCTCTCTGGAATCTTCTCCGCCTGGAGAGATCTGCAGGAGCCGGGGTGGTCCGCACACTCGCTCACCAGACCCGCAGGAGGACCGTGTACTCGCTCAGGTGACGACTGCAGGATGCGGAAGTACACCGGCCGGGATGACGCGCGCGCATTTCGCTACCCACGCAGCTCTAGACGTGGGGGAACTACAATACCCAGAATGCTGCGTGCAGCAGGACGCCCGGTACTGAGTCCGACGCTGTAATCCGAAGCTTCGGACGACTTGGAGGGGTCTCCCCACCCCTGCAGGACGACAGGGTTGGGTCTGGGAGAAACTGAAAAATTAGAAAAGCCAAACCGAAATAATCATCAGGTATTTTTCAAGGAGGCTCATTGACCAATTATTTTAGAAAGATGTGTTATCTAAATGCCTTCATCCTGGCAACTCTTCTTTACACATCTGTTTTAAATGACATGGTGTGTTTTAAACTGTAGCATGTATGGATGCACTTTTTTTTTTAATGCCAAAAATTCTTGAAAACAATTCTGATTTTTGTAATGATTACAAGAAGACGAGGGCAAGCTAAGTTTGAAGACATTTAAAGCTGTAATGTTTAAAATTACTTTACTCATACAAAAATCACTTGTTGGTTGTAACAGAAAGGCAGATCCTTTGCAAACAGGAATTTGAGTGGAACTGAAATTAATTGATCTTGAATTTTGAATTGTATTCCTGGGAATTTGACGTGAGTAGTATTTTCAAAATATTTCCTATTTGCTTCTTAAAGTGAAGTAACAAATATCAGAATTCACAGGGACCAGATTCAGTCTTCCACGTAAGTCAGGCTTTAAAGGGACAAAGTGCAGATGTGGAAACACCACATCGAAACAGTGAAGGCAAATCAGCGATACGGATAATAAGTGGAGTGAGCAGGGAACTTCCCTGGTGGAGAACATTTTCTGTTCCCAGAACACAGAAGGGAGTCCTGGGGGAACCAAAGCAGCCTGAGTTCAAACGACAAAGAAACCCAGAGATGGGCACTGGCTCCCTTTCTTCACCCATCCATTGTATACGGACAGCAGGGGACACAAAGCTGCCCCATCCAGGAGAAGACCACGGGGGAAATGTTAGCGGGAACACAGCGGGTGAGCGACAAGGCTTACGCTGTGAAACAATAAAGCCTTCAGAGTTTTACGTAATATCTGGAAATGGTTTCACCTCCACAGTAAGACAAATGTGGGCCTCAGAGCCTTTCCTGTTTCAGCTAAGAAAGCTCAGAACCAAGCCTAGAAAAAGATCGAATTGTTTACAAGTAACCTCATTTTATTTGTAAACGTACTTAGAACACGTACCTACGTCACACTAAGTAAGGCAAAACTTTGAAGGGTTAAATTTTTCAACCAAAAGATGTCACACAAGAAAAATAGGATTATGGTGCTCAGATGAAGAAAAAATAAAATCAATAAAAATAAAATTAACAAATAGGGGGAGGAGCTGGAAAGATAGCTCAGCAGTTAGGAGCACTTGCTGTTCTTGCGGAGGTTCCATTTCCAGCGTCGACGTGGTGGCTCACAACTGCTTTGGATTGCAGTTCCCAGGAATCAGACGCCCTCTTCCGGCCTCTGCAGACACGGCATGCACCTGATGACTTCGTGCAGGCAAAACACTGGTCAAAGGAGAGTAAGGAACGCCTTGGGGAGCTGGTGACCGGCTCCTTGGATAATGTGCGTGGCACTCAAGCAGGAAGACTTAGGTTTGGATGCTCAACACCCTGTTTCAATTTTGTTGTTGTTGTTTTGTATTGCATTTTGAGACAGGGGTCTCTCTGTATCCCTTGGCTGTCCAGGAAACTCACCACGTCGGCCAGGCTGACCGCAGACTCACCGAGATCCATCTGCTCCTGCCTCCAAGTGCTGGAGTTAAAGGTGTGGCACCATGCAATCTATATGATTTAGAGTGACCGAAGAGAACACCTGACAAACACATGCAAAAGAAAAAGAGAGCTGGGCGTGAGCCCAGAATGAAGCCAGCATTTGGAAGCCAGCAGAGGACCCCGGGTGTCTGTCCATAAGTCCAGAACACCTCCAGAAGCCGTTATCCAAGGTCATCTGATTTTCTTTTCAAACTGTTAAGACGCCTAAGAAGCTTCTGTCCTGAAACTGCTATAATGCCTTTTAGTTCAAAAAATGTTTCTCAAAGGAGTGTGCATACTGAGACAGAAAACAAACAAACAAACAAAAAGTATGCTGTCCACCACTCCAGAGAAGGTGGGACCTGGGAGAATGGAGCCAAAAACTGAGGCGGACTAAAGAAAGTCGAATGCAATAGCCAACTTCAGTCATAGCATCAGCCAATTTATACTGAGGATTAAGAAAAAAAATCACCTGAGTAAAGTTGTTCTGCAATCAAGCTGAGGACAAGCCACATGTGGTAAAAACATGTTTTCCCATAGGGGCATATAAACTTTTTTTTTTTTTGAGACAGGGTTTCTCTGTGCAGCCTTGGCTGTCCTAGACTCACAGAGATCTGCCTGTCTCTGCCTCCCAGAGTGCTGGGATTACAGGCGTGCACCACCGTGCCCAGCGCATATAAACATTTAATTGAACAACACAGGCAAGCACTAATGAGAAATAATGAGTAACCTAAAATAAACTCCTATCCACCACCAATGGGAAGAGCATAGAAACACATTCCAACAACAACTCAGTGTTTTGTAGAAACTGAGGTCATAAAACTCTTGGGTTTTGTTTGTTTGTTTTTCTTCTTTAGTTTGTTCCGTTCCGTTTTGTTTTTCTCACAAACACTCAGAATTCTCACATGGCTCCATTCTTGGGCCTTGTTCCAACAGGATGACAGACGGTGGAAACTAGACTTTTCCACCGTTGAAGAGGAAGGTCGTTGATAAGAACTGAGGAAAGATGCAGTCAGGATGTGGTAACAGTAGAATGAGACCCAGCATCATGCATTCTGCTTTACTCTAGTGAAGATGCAGGTGGGTGCCGATACCTAGATAGCTGGTGCCTGTGGCTTGGAATGCTCACATATGTGTTTCCTAGCTCTGTCATCTGAAAGAATCCAAAGACAGTTATAGCAGCAGTGAGCACATCTTCCCACATCTGGTTCCTAGGCCATTCTCTACTGGAGGAATCAGAGCTCCCTGTGTGGGACTTACAGGGAATACACAGAATGAGCTTAGATTATCTCATAGTACCAAAAAGTTGCAAGAATTAAAAAACAAACTGATGAGATTATTCAAAAGGATCCAGGAACCAACTCAAAAATCTCACAGCACCCAAGTCTGTAACAATTTGTTAAAAAAAAAAAAAAAAAAAAAAAACCCTGGGTCATAATCTAAACTATAAGTATCCATTGAGTCAATATTAGTGCAAATTATTAGATAAATAAATAAATGTGAAAAAAAAAACATTCAAATCTCCAAAATCAAAGAATGCCAAACGATGTATGTAGACAGTCTATCCCGGAGAAGTTAAAGTACTGTGGAGGCGGAAGTGGGAGGATCTTAAAATCGAGGCCAGTCTGATCCTAAAAGTCACCCCATGGCGGCTTCCTTCTCCCCCACTTCTCCTCCTGTTACATCTTCTGCTTCCTCTCTCTCCTTCTCACTTAGTGATCCCTCTCAGACCCCAACCCCAGGAACCTCAACTCCATCTACTTCTCCTCTGCCCAGTTACAGGATTCTAGGTATTTTATTAACCAATTAACATTCAAATTAGGTAGAGCAAAGTTTACACAGCTAAGACCAGCGTACATGAGGATGTACTGCAACCAGATTTGGGGGAGGGGTGGACAATATTTAGCATTAGATTTCATAGTACCAGACAAACCCCCACAGCCAAGAAGTACAGATTATGTGTTTGATTTTTCATTACAGGGTTATAAGTTCAGTCACAATTAGAAATTACAAACAGAACAGATCTTATCCTTATTATCATCCCCATGGCTCCAATTTAAAGAATCTAAAGAGTGTCTTCTCCGATGCAAACACATTTATTATATGACAACCTGCTTTTAGGCTGGCAGCGTTTGTACTAGGAGAGCACTCCAGACAAACAGAAACTGTCTGAACCAGTCTTTTTATGAATAACAAATACTAATACCCAAGTTCTTTTGCTATATGTGTCATCATCTACACTATAGCGTGGAAAAGTTTATTTTAGTCCATCTATCTTATTTACTGAGCTCTGTTCCTCCAGGGGTGTACCCTGTTCGACCCTCTATCCTTAAACTACGTTTTCCAAAAGCTCTAAGCTTTTGGAATAAAAAGAGAATAAAAAGAGACCTTGACTCTATAACCTGTCCTCCTGGTCAGACAGAGTTTGTTACCCTGCACTAATTATACTGTTTGAGTTAGCTCAGGGGCAGATACCCCAAGAAGACTCTTGGACCGCTTCTAGCTGTGTGCTTATCTATGCTTAATGATCTCCAGGGCATGAAGAAGACTTTCAATAGTAGACAGATAAAGTTAATCTTGGTATTTCCCTAAAAAGACTTAGATATAACTTTCTCAGAAAAAGACAGAAAATGAATCATAATGCAGAAAGTCCCCAACGATGCAACACACGGAGACCAAAACCCAGAAGTTAGATATAGAATATTATAGCAGTAGCAATATATTATTCTGCTCAGCTTTGCTGGAGCTGTGTCAAGCAGCTGTGCTGGCTTCATGACTCTCGCCATTTCCAGCGGATATGACTATGCCATATCAGTATAGCAGAATATTATTAGGGATTGTTTTATTAATGCTTTTTTTTTAGACAAACAGTGTTTGAGTTGACCCTGGGTCTCTGGGATATTCTAGTCTCCGGCTCTTGGTTACACAGTGTCAGGCTCCTTCTTGTAGAATGAGCCTTAAGCCAAATCAGAAATTGGTTGACAACTCCCACAAGCTCTGTGCCATCATTTGGTGGCATATTTTGCAGGCAGGACAAATTGAATTTCTAAGGTTTTGTGGCTGGGTGGTTTCCACGTTTTGTTTGTTTGTTTGTTTGTTTGTTTTGGTAGCCTGCAGAGTAAGCATCTTCCCTCACCAGAGACTAGAACAGCATAGGGATGAAGGCTCCATGTAATCACCCAGCTCTTCTCCGTGTTCCCCACCCATAAACGCTATTCTTTTCTCTGTCCCAGGGAGATCCATGTGTCTGTCCCAGACCGTTCCTATTTTCCCGATGTCTCAGGATCTACAGGTTATGTAGCTTGGCTATCATTTACTTACAGATAATATCTACTTACAAGTGAACGCATGCCATATTTATCTTTCTGGGTTTGGGTTACCTCACTCAGGTTGATTTATTTTCCTACTTCATCCATTAGCCTAAAATTTTCATGATGTCATTTTTTTTAACAGATGAATAATACTTCATTGTGTAAAAATACCACATTTTCTTTTTCTCTTCTTCTGTTGAGGGGCATCTAGATTGTTTCCAGTTTCTGGCTATTATGAATAAAGCCTCAATGAACATGGCTGAGCATTTGTCCTTATGATAGAATTGGCGCATCCTTTGCCCAAGAGTGGTATAGCTGGATCATGTGGTGGATCAATTCCCAGGTTTCTGAGGAACCACCATACTGACTTCCACAGTGGCTGTAAGAGTTTGCACTCCCACCGGAAATGGAGGCGTGCTCCCCCTGCCCCACACCCTCACCAGCATGAGCTGTCACTTGTGTTATCACTTTTGCCCATTCTGACAGGTGTAAGATGGAATCTCAAAGTGATTCTGATTTGTGTTTCCCTGGTGGCTAAGGATGTTAAACATTTCTTTAAGTGTTTCTCACCCATTTGAGATTCCTCTGTTGAGAATTCTCAGTTTAGCTCTGTACCACATTTTCAAAATTTTCAATTTTGGATTATTTGGGTTTTTTTTTTTATATTTAAGTCTCTTGAGTTCTTTATCTATTTTGGGTGTTAGTCTTCTATCGGATGTGGAGGTGATAAAAATCTTTCCTCATTCTGAGAGCTGCTGCTCTGATTGACGGTGTCCTTTGCCTTACAGAGCTTTCTAGTTTCATGAGGTCCCGTTTACTAACTGTTGATCTTAGTGCCTGCACGATCAGTGTTCTATTCAGGAAGCTGAACACATGTGCCACTGTGAAGATTATTCCCTCTTCTACCAGGTTCAGTGTGTCTGGTTTTATGCTGAGCTCTTTGATTCACTTGAACTTGAGTTTTGTGCAGGGTGATAAATATGGTTCTATTTGCATTTTACATGTAGACATCCAGTTTGATCAGCACCATTTTGTTGAAGATGCAGTTTTTCCAGAGTGTATTTCTGGCTTCTTTATCAAAAATCAGGTGTGTGGCTTTATGTCTGAGTCTTCAGTTCAATTCCATCGGTCAACAAGTCTGTTTTTATGCCAATACCATATGGTTTTTATTCCGATAACTCTAGTACAGCTTGAAATCAGGGATGATGAAACCTCCAGAAGTTCTTTTGTTGTTCAAGATTGTTGCAGCTATCCTGGGTTTTGTTTGTTTGTACTTATGAAGTTGAAAATTGTCCTTTCAAGGTCTGTAAAGAATCATGTTGAAATTTTAATGGGGATTGCATTAAATCTATAGGTTGCTTTTGGAAAGATGGCAATTTTTACTGTATTAATCCTCCTGATCCATGAACATGGGAGATCTTTCCATCTTCTGATATCTTTTTCAATTTCTTTCTTCAAAGACTTGGGATTTTTATCAGACAAGTTCTTCATTTGCTTGCTTAGAGTTACCCCAAGATAGTTAACATTATTTGGGGTTGTGGTTAAAGGTGTTGTTCCCCTGATTTCTTTCCCTGGTGAAATTTTTAGAGTCATTTTATCTGCAAATAATGATGCTTTTACGTCTTCCTTTCCAGTTTGTACCCCTCTTGATCTCCTTCAGTTTCCTTATTGCACTAGCTAAAACATCAGGTACTATATTGAATAGGTAAGGAGAGAGTGGGCAAACTTGTCTTGTTCCTGATTTTAGTGGAATTGCTTTGAGTTTTTCTCCATTTAATTTGATGTTGGCTATCAGCTTGTTGTAGATTACCTTTATAATGTTGAGGTATGCTCCTTGTATCCCAAATTTCTCCAGGACTTTTATCACAGAGGCATGTTGAATTTTGTCACAAGCCTTTTCTGCATCTAATGAGATGATCGTGTGTGTGTGTGTGTGTGTGTGTGTGTGAATGTGTGTTTTCTTTCAGTTTGTTTATATGTTGGGTTACACTGACTGATTTTCTTATTTTTGAAACATCCCTACATCTCTGGGAGAAGGCCCACTTGATCATGGTGGATGATTTTTTATGTGTTCTTGGATTTGATTTTCATATTTAGATATTATTTATAATTCACTTTATACAGTAGGATCATAAATAGGGTAAAGGTGCAAAACTATTACTTCCTAAATGGATATCCTACTTCCAGCTTTCTTAGTGGTCTTTTTTCCTTTTTTGAGAGGTTTTACTATCATGAACAGGCTGGCCTGGAACTTGTGATCCTCCAACCTCCACCTCTCAAGGGCTAGGGTTACAGGCATGTGCCACCATATGTATCTTACTAACAGTCTTAGCCCAGCTCTTATCTCAAGTCAGATCCCAAGAAATCAGATCTGGCCAGGATCCCAGGAATTAAATGGAAAGGGTAATTATGAAAAAAAGAACGGAATATAGTAAATAAATCTGTATTGGAAAGATATCTTCAGAGGTGTTAACACAAGCTCCAAAATTTCATACTGAAGGGGACAAGAAGGACTCATAGTCAGGCGGTCTCCATAAAATGGTCGATCACACACACCTTAACCATAGAAAGGTAGCATTTTCTTGGAATCAGTGAGTGCTTATGCATGGAGGAGAGGGGGACAGTCCCTCATGGGGCTATCTGCCTGCAAGCCTCCAGTGTTCCTACAAGGGAAAGGCAATGTGAAAAGGACTCTCTCTGCAGCACTCCAAAGGGTTTGGAACCGGGTGTCATAAGAGTTGGCAGTTGGTAATCGTTGGAAAGAGCCTTACTCTTATCTTGGTATCTTAACCCTTAAAGAAGAAGGGCACTCGGCTCTGGATGATTGTTCCTTAAATGACTAATATATCCACAAGCACAGTTGAGCAGGAATCTGACCCAAACTTTATGACAAAAAAGAGGAATGGAAAATTAAGGCTGACATGCCAAGCTTTTGACTTGCTTTTCATTAAACATCAAGCCCAATTGAAAAGCCAGCATTGTAGTAAACATAGCCATGTCCCTGCTCTAGCCCTTCCCAACACTGATCACGCCACCCAATTTGTTACTGTTCCCTTGGTTTTTGAGACATGTTTATGCGATGTAGCACAGACTGGGCTTGGACTTTTGATCTTCCTGCCTTGGCCTCTTAGAACTGTTACTGTGATATATTAATTTATCACACTGTATTTTCTACACCAAATTTAAAAGAGTGACATAAAAAAAAGAAAAGGAAACCATTTGTAAAATGCAACATGATTTGTAAAACAGATAAACTGCATAGTTAAGAAACAAAACCAACAACAACAACAAAGAACTTAACACAAATTTGTTCAGATAGACCATCTACTGTTTTAAAAGGCAACTTTTCAAAATAAGTACAGTCAAATAATTTGCCTTTATTTGCAATTCACGAACCAGGTAGCATTTCATCTAAAAATGGAGACATGTTAAGCTGGGCATAACAGACTGTCAGTTTTCTCATAAGGCAGCTTTAACAGGAACCAAGAATCAGCAGAACACAAAAAGTTGATTAATGTCAGTAACATTCCTTCTGAGACGAAGAGCAGAAGGGACTTCCATAAGCCTGATAAAACCAGCCTGGTAGAAAGCAGCTGCCATGTTGAAGCAGAGGTAGAAAAGAGCAGTTACTGGATTTACTAGATTTATTAAACCACTGCTCACTCCCAAAGAGGACTTCACTTTGTCACTGGAACAGAATGGCCTAGAGAAGCAGCTAAAACACAATGACTGTTGCCCTTAACAATGTATCACAAAAGCTGACTTCTGTCAACTATAACATATGGCTTTAAAGACAAAAGCTGACTGCCACACAGCTTCCGTAAAATCTCACCTGCCTGCCCGATCACCCCACCTCGTGGGTTTGGAGTATAAAATAAAAATGCCAGCTGGATCCAGGGCCAAAGCCTTTCTGGAGTATCCTGGCCTCAGCCCACCAGTGACAGCTCCCTTCCACTATCATTCGTGTCCGAGTGTTTATTCTAGAGAGATTTCCATGACAAAGTCTCTCCTTATATCTCAAAGGTCAAACAAATACCTTGACTTTGGGCTGGTGAAGCGGAACTTTGGCATGACTGGGTACATTTTGGTTTGGTCACACAGAAGCTGACTGTGGGTGTTCGGTCCGATCTAATGGCTGTCCAATATGTTTTACTTCCCAGAACTCTCATAACTCTTATAAAGGAAAACATTTAATTAGGTATGGCTCACGTCATGGTGGTGGAAAGCGTGTGGGCAAACAAGCAGGTGTGATGCTGGAGAAGCAGCTGAGATTTCTACATCCGGATCCTCGGGCACCCGGGAGGGAGTGACACTGGGCTTGGCTCAAAGCCCACCCCACCCAGTGACACACTTACTCAACAAGGCCACACCTCCTAATAGTGCTACTCCCTATAGGCCTGTGGGGGCCATTTTCATTCAGATCACTGCAACTTCTAAGACCACAAACTGACCAAAATGTCATAACAACTCCCATGTTTTAAAGATAAGGTCACAATTTGTTACATCCTGGTGTAAAAATTCTGAAATCCCTCTCAGCATCATCTGTGGCCAACCTTGCCTCCCTAGCTACTCTGATAATCCTCTACTGGCAAGCGACTCCACCTTCATTTCTTTCCTCTTCCTGTGACAAATTACCCTGACAAAAGGAACTGAAAAGGGAAAGCATTTATCTCAGCTCACAGACCCTCACAGTAGGAAATCATGAGGCGGAATTTCAAGTAGCTGGTCACGTTGCACAATTAGAAATGGAGAAGGATGCTGGGTCCAGTGGTGCACATATGTAATCCCAACAGAAGCAGAGGCAGGGGCAGGCGGATCTCTGTGAGTTTGAGGCACAACCTGCGCTACAAAGCAAGTCAAGGACAGCCAAGGCTACACAGAGAAACCCTGTCTCACAAAGAAAGAAAGGAAGAAAGAAAGAAGGAAGGAAGGAAGGAAGGAGGAAAGGAAGGAAGGAAAAAGAAAAAAATGGTGAAAAATGAATACAAAACTAGGGCTAACTCTGTTTCTCCATGTAGTACAGCCTAGAATCCCCTGTCCAGGAAATGGTTTCACTCACATCAACTAATGAAATGAAGAGACTCCCTCACAAGGCCAAGCGGGATAGTGAAGGCCTTTACCCCAGCATTCAGGAGGCAGAGGATCTCTGGGAGTTTGAGGCCAGCCTGCTACACCAAGGGAGGACCGTGCCATCCAGGGCTACAGAGTAAGACCCTGTCTCAATTGGAAGGCAGGAAGGCAGGAAGGCAGGAAGGCAGGAAGGCAGGAAGGCAGGAAGGCAGGAAGGCAGGAAGGAAGGAAGGAAGGAAGGAAGGAAGGAAGGAAGGAAGGAAGGAAGGAAAAAAGAGATAGAGGAAGAGACAGACAGACAGACAGAGAATGTAAGTACTTGCCAGAGATGGGAAAGGGAATAAAAAAGTTAACTGCTGAAGGCCGTAGGGAATTTCTGAGAGCGATGGAAATGGTATCGTGATTGTGGTGGTGGTTATATAACTGTATACCTTTGCCAAAATTCATCAAATTGTACACTTAAAACAGCAGATTTATTGTATGTGGATTATATCTAAATAAAACTGATTTTTTTATTTCAAAAAATTACAGATGCACATACCCCTGGGCCCAACAAATCCATTTACAAGTCTAATCGTGAAGCTGTTCTATGAAGCTGGAGAGATAGATCAGTGTTGGGTCAGAGCACTTGCCACCCGAGCACGAGGGCCTGAATTCAAATTCACAGCATCCAGGTGAAAATCTGAGTATGGCCGCACTTGCCTAGAGCCCTCGCTCAGGCTGAGGGGCTGCAGGCTGGCAGCGTAGTCCCAGTGTCACTGAGAAATCCTGTTTTAAAGAAAGAAGACAGAGGAGGGACAGAACGGGACACTGAGCTTCTGTGGCTCCACGAGTGGATGCACAAGTACATGTACCCGTGCACACACGCATGCGCGCACACACAACTATTCTACAAATAGACTTCCACACATAAATATTCACTGGGTTACCACAGCTCTGCTTGTGATTCCTCACTAACGGGAAGCTAAGCAGTTAGGGGCTGGGCCTGGGAGAGACACTCGGGTCAATCGAAGGGATGCATCAGTAAAGACAGAAAACTTCCGGGTGATTGCCATGGTCTAGGTGAGGGTGTTTGTGGCCTCCCTGGAGATGGGGTTCCCTGAGAGCCTGGCTCCAAGCAGATCTCGTGTTCTCTTACTCTGCATCTATAAAATGCCTCCTCATTCCTATAGCCTTCTCACAGGCAAGTCTCTGAAAACTGAAAATACTTTTGTTTCTGAGAAGTCGCACCTTTCGTCTTAATTTTAAGTTAAAAGGGTACGAGCACAGGAAGGAAGTTTCTGAGAAGGGCAAGGACCAGGCGGACAGTGGTGCCTGGATGCTATTTGACTAATCTACCACCAGATGGCAGCACGGCTCTGTTCTCAGGAAGTCAAATCCAAAACTACGGCTATCCAAAAAGAAAGCCTTCAGCACATAAACGGCCAAGGTGAGCGCTTGAAGTGGGGCTTGAAACCTGAGTATGAAAGAAGACCTTACTACATCTAATTAGTGCTTAGTAGTGATTATATGTGGAAATTAATGTTTTATATATACAGCTGAAATTATTTTCACTGCTTCTGTACTTCTCACAAAAGTAAATGTACACGCGTGGCTCACATTATTATATCTCTAGTGGACAGTGTTTCACAAAACCGTCTGTAAACCCTCACAGCAGTATCTACATGGAGCCAAAAGGCGATGTTCCTGTCTCTGTCCGAAATGACAGGCTTGAGGGTGCCATAGAACTACTTCACCACCACAGGAGAGCCAGCCCAAAGAAGTAGTCACAGCAAGGTCCTGAGAGAAGCCAGGAGTCTCTGGCCATCCCGGCTGCTCCTCCTCTCTGCTGGGTCAAAAGGCAGCGGCTCTCAGCAGCTGACCGTGGCAGCTACTGAGCGGGACTTCACCTGTTTCTCTCGCGTCTCCAGTCAGTGCAATCACAGTGATGAAACAGAGCTGGGTGAAGTGGCGCACGCCTTTTATCCCAGCACTTGGAGATCAGAGGCAGCCTGACCTACATCATGAGTTCTGGGACAGCCAGAGCTTCATAGCGAGGCCCTGTTTTGGGGACGGGGAGGGGATGAGGAAACAGTGAATGGAGAAGGGAAGGAACCACCCATGGGTCAAGAGTAGGCTATAACTATGTCTGTACCTCTGTTTCTTACTCTGCCCGCCACGTTGAGGCCCTATAGGAGTGGAAGAGAAGTATCTTCCGCTATGCCTCCAGCGCCATGGGAAATTTAAACCAGTGGTCATCTGTTCTGTTAGGCAAGAGCTTAGTGCCCGAGAGAGAGGACATGGAGAAGCATGGTGGGCCAGCTCAAGGCCCTGAAACAGGCCCTAACGATAGCAGCTGCGGTCTATTCCAGATGAGCCAGCTCAAGGTCCCCAAAACAGTAACGGGCAGCAGTGGTCCTTGATAGATGGGTCAGACTGAAGCATTTCAAGACTTCTCCAGGAGAGCATGTGTTAAGTGTTGCCGCCCCTTTCCCTCGCAAACTTTCCACTTTAGGGGTATCTAACCCTAAATGTACACACACACACAATTTCTAACTTGTGTGTGTGTAGTAGTATTTTTATTTCTGTAAGACAGGATCTCACTATATACATCACCCAGACCAAGCTAGTCTCAAATTTAAAACTCTCCTTCCTCAGCCTCCAAGAACTGGGATCACAGATGCATATTCATTTACTTAGATATTTTATGTTAGATTGAGCAAAGCAACAGCGAGTGGACTCAACCCTGGCAGACATGAAGGAAGGCTCATTTAACCCTAAAGAACATATTATGTTATATATTATATATAAATATATATTCTTTAGGGTTAAATAGATATATATATTCCTGTATCTCCTATATAATACAATCTTGTACCTCATGCGTTTATAATGTATATCCTTGTACCTCATAGTTCTACTTTGACTGAATTCTGAGCAAAACGGTCTTCTGAAAAATGCACACTCCTTCCTAGAAGTGCCTGCTGAGGGAACACAAAGGTGGGAACAGCAGGAAGCAGTATAGCCACGGTGCAGCCACTTTGGAGGTGTGTCACAGGGGTAGGTTCTGAGGTTTCAAACTCATGGCTGTTGTCTCATGACACCAGCCCTCAGCAACTCTGAGCCACTGCACCAGCACCATGCCCGCCTGCTACCGTGCTCCTTACCACGAAGGTCCTGGCTCACCCTTTCTTCCCTAAGTTGACTTGCTTGGTCACAGTGCTTTATCACAGCAGTAAGAAAGTAAGACATACTGTGTGCTCTTTCCATCACTGAAATGTGTTTTACTCTAAGTGCCCATGCTTCAATTAAATGCATTTCTAGATATTTTTGTAGGTATTAGACCTACAAACCTTAGTTGCAGACAATTCACTATTAGCATCTAGTAGTGCTATCACTTTTTCTATGTTTTTTCTTTAACAGAATCTTTGGGGATTTCTATCTATAACATCTTTGTCATCTTCCAATAGTAACAATTTTACTTCCTTCTTTTCAATTCAGATGTTCTTGCTTCAGTGTTCTGGCTAGAAGTACTGCATTTTCAATAAAGGTGGTAAAAGTGGACTATTGTCCTGTTTCTTATCTTCAAAGTCAAATGCCATTTCTGAATGTATCAAAATAATCATATGGTTTTTATCTTTCATTAATGTGCTTTGTCATACTGATTTGCATTGTTAAACCATCCTGAATCCCTGGAATGATTTCCACTTGATTGTGGTGGAAAACCATTTAATGTGCTTTTGGATTTGGCTTTCTAGTTGTATTGAGTTCTGCATCTATGTTTATAAGCATATTGGTCACTGACTTGTGCCTTTGTATAGTTTTTTTAAAATATGTTTTTTATGTGTGTTAGTGTGAAGGTGTCGGATCCTTTGGAATTGGCATTACAGACAGCTGTGAGCTGCCATGTGGGTGCTAGGAATTGAACCCAGGTCCTTCGGAAGAGCAGACAATGCTCTTAACCACAGAGTCATCTCTCCAGCCCACAGCCTTTGTATAGTTTTACTCTATGGATAATGCTGGCACTGGAGAATGAATTTGGAAGGCCTTTTTCCTCTTCATATGATTTTGAAACAAATGAGTTTGTTTTCCTTTAAATGCTTAATATATTTCAGGAGTGAAGGCTTTTCTTTAGTGGGAACCTTTTACTAATTTATTGCTCTTTGGTCTGCTTAGGTTTTCTACATCATTCAGTCTCAGAAACTCTGTTCACTTCTAAAGTTACCAACTATATAGAGCGGTTCACAATTATCTCTACATTATTTTTAAAGATTTATTTATAGTGTTCTGCCTGCACACCAGAAGAGGGCGCCAGATCTCATTATGGATGGTTGTGAGCCACCATGCAGTTGCTGTGAATTGAAAGTAGGACCTTTGGAAAAAAGCTTAGGAGCCCATCTCTCTATTTCTACAGTCAGTTGTAACATCTCTATTTCCTGATTCTGAGTACTGTTGTGTCCCTTCCTCAACCCCAAATTGCTAATTTGCTTTTTTGTTAAAACTGGGTTTTCATTTATTTCTGCTCTAATATTTCTTTCCTTTTACTGATCTGGAGACTGGTTTGTTCTCCTTTAGTTCCTTTAAGTGTAACAGTAAGTTGAGATCTTCCTGTTCTCATGATGTACATACTGGTCACTCTAAATTCCCTTTCAGCAGTACTTTAGTATGTGGTTCCCATTTTTGTTTCATGAAATTTAAAATTGTAATATTCTTAACTATTGGTTACAGTATAAATTCTGTAATTGCCATGTTTTTGTCTGGGTGATGCAGATTACTAAGAGCTCCCCTATTATTTTAGTTGATCTATTTCTCTAATACTTATTTATATGGATATCCCAAAGCTCATTTATCAATTGTTAAATGGCCATTTTCTGATGCCCATTTTATTCCTTATCAAAACCATTCCAGAAAGTTCCTGATGTATATAGGCATTCAAAGTCTGTGGCTTTTCTTTTATTTGTGCCCATTATTCCCCCCAAAAAGGGAGGCTATTATTCTAAATTTGTAGTCACTTCTGCCATTTCAGCACTAGTTGGTACCTTCAGTCGTTTGCAGTCTTGTCTGATGTTGATTTCCTGCTAAAGACCACCTGAAGCTCCTGTTTCAATGAGCAGTTACAGAAACATTCAGATGACTCAAGCCACTGAATAACTGAGAACACCTCATCACACCAAGCCTTTCTCTGAGAGATTAGTGGAAGCCAATGAGTGGTTACAGTCATTCACCTGTGATTAGGTATCATTGATATCCCTTTTCTGGGCATTAGGTATAGAGATTAGCCCCAGTTAATTTAACTATTTTTCCTCCAAAGTAATTCATCTTGTGCTGTCAGGGATTGAGTCTAGGAGGGAAACCCATGGCCACCAACAGCATGAAGGCCAACACCAGTGCAAAAGTAGCAAATGCCTGGTTCTGTGGCACACTCATAACCAAGGAATGACACAACCAGGCACAGCAATGCAAGCCATACACAGATCCAAGTAGCTGGGCTTTGCGTCACCATACTAACTGGGGCAAGACACTGGGATGCACCGAATGCTTTTACTTGGGTTCTGTCTTGTGCTCACTTCCCTTTCCCAAAACATACACACACATCAACAATCTCACTCATCCTAAGTTGGGAACAGGTTATGGATTTTAAGTCTCTTGGCTCCCAATGATAGCATCATAGCACAGCATGTCTCATGGCCACAGTAAAACAGGCTCCAGCTCCAGCTCAATTTCAAACATGAGTTCATCACTACTGTGTGGTGTGTACAGTTCTTAGGATAGGAAGCTGTCTGCAGAGGACTGCGTGGGTACATGAACTCTGGGTACTGTAACAAAGGATTCATGGAACACAGGCACCGTGTTTCAAGGTGAAACCATATTCTTTTTCCTGAGGTAAGGCAAGTCCCTTAGCCATCAAGAGAGTAGAGGCCATTTGTGGTGTCCTCTGCAGACAGGGCAGTGATGCTTGACCCAGTAGTGGTTTCAAGTGTGAAGTCTAAACCTAACTCATTCCCAAGTAATTCTCTATAAACACTGCAAAATCTGGGAAGCCTGCTGACGATTTAGGATGTTAATAGCAGCGAAGATAGTCAGACCTCGGTTAACTCTTCTAAAATTGTTCTATTAAAAGTTATGTTCCTATGGGGAAGTTAGTTTCTCGACTACCTTATCTCAGGGGTCACCTTGCTCTGCTCCCATGTACCTTTGAGTTCACTGCTTACCAATTTGCCTGTGCACCTGATTATCTTGCTTTAACACACTAGGAATCAACTTAAGGTGACCCAAATTTTCCAAGGCTAGCACTACAAACATCTGATCCTTTTTTATCCTAGTCTGGCTGCCAGGTAAATGGGGTACAGGCTCTACCCAGCGCCTTCTGTGCTCTTGCTCACATACTCACCACACCAGCAGGCACCTATTTTATTTCTAGGTAAACCACAAAGCCTTTTCCTGAGAGCCTGTTGTCTTCACTATTCCCTCAGGGTTGAGAAAACTTTCAGGATTCCCCTGAACACAAAACATTAAATTTCCTCTTCGCACAAGTTGTAGGGTAGTACATTTCTCTCACACACACAAAATTTAACATTGAAATAAGACATGATAGCCCATCTTTAATTCCAATACTTGGCAGAGGCAGGCAGGTGGACCTTAAGTTCAAGACCAGGCTGTCCTCCAGAGTGACTTCCAAGACAGCTTATGAGAGCAACAAATGCTAGACATCAAGGTTCTGCTTGCTGCCTAAGTCTAGACTACCTTTACTGACCAACCTACACCGTGTCACAAAATAGCTGCAATTACCATCACCATTAAAACGTTTCTCCTTAACTTAAAAAACCCTCACAACTCCATCTCCTTGATCTCATTATAATCAGATCCTGTTTATATGTATACCCTGAATTCCCAATTGTTTAAACTTGACACAAGGTATCTTGGAAGAGGCAGCCTCAATGAGGAAAAAGCTACAAATTAGTCTGCAGGAAAGTTTGAGGCCTTAAACTGACTTGGGAGGACCACGCCCACCCCATTTTAGGAGGTATCACCCCTGGGGAAGCTTTCCTGGGTTGTATAGAGAGCAGCCTGAACAAACTATGGAGACCTATTCTATAGCCTGTCTCAGTTCTTGCTTTCAGGTTCCTGCTTTTACTCAGAGGAGTATCATCAGTTTTAAGCTGAAATAAACCCTTTCCTCAAGTATGATCATGGTCTATTATAGCAATACAATGCAAATTAAGACACCATTCAACCTTACCCCAAGTTTTCATAGAACACATTACTGTTAGTAAAATTACCCTGGGATCCCAGACTTGGCACTTTCCTTACTTCGTAAATGTTTTAAACAGACTGAGGAAAGGAAGAGGGAACAGTATTTATAAGGCAGTGTTTGCTTGTGCAAGCTCAGACTCAAAGGTGTAAGCAAGTGTAACCAAATTTGTAATAATACATATAACAGCTACACAAGTATTTACAAAATAGGAAACACTGAATATTGAACTAGCCTTAGTAATGTATTTGTGAATGTAGTAGTCCCTAGTAAAGTCAATAGATCTTTAAAAAATAAGATGGTGTCAGGTGCAGTGGCACACACTTGTAATTCTAACATTTGAGAAGTAGAACAGAAGGATCTCAGGTTCAAGACCAGCCTATGCTATAAATATTGGGTGAAGTAGACTCAGCATAAAATAGAAAAACACAAGTTTTTAAGTATGTCATACTTTTATTGAAAATGTTATTCCACTACCCTAGCAACCATTTTCACTTGTATTGTCAAGCTGCATGCTGTACTGAGCCACTTAATAAATTACCTCCCACACCACAGAAAACACAAAAATTTTACATATTTACAGTGTTAAAGGCAAATATTCCAATAATCTTGTTAAATGCTTTCTTTCCAACATAATATAGGAATAGCTGATGTTCTCATGTCACAGGAAAAAAAAAAAAAAAAAAAAAAACTAAGTAAAAGATGAATATGAAAACTCTGCTTCCCAAAACCTGTGATTCCAAATATAAGAAACACAGGCAACTAAGGTTACTCTGGAGATCTCAAATTCTCATTAGATGACGTAGCTGATACTGGTGTAGCCACTGTTTACTAATCATTAATGCAAACACTGTCTTCAGGATGCTTGCAATGTTTCCACTTACAAAACCACCTGCAGAATTCTTGCTTACACCAAACCAATGTAGAAAAGAAACTGTACGCTGGTATAATAAGGCCCTAAGAAAGGCAGCAGGTCGTATAGTTAACTCCTTGTGGGCAAAATCTCTGCCCTAAAACTATGCAACCTACTACCTCTTCCTAGGAACCCATTTTACTCTTGCTGGTCTTCTACTTGGTAGATGTACTTCAAACACCTGTTAAATCAGGCCTGAATTGTTTCAAATTCAAGCACTCAGAATTCTTTCACTGATGTTCTTAAAAGTTCTTGGCCACGTGATCTTGGCAAAAGCCAAAACACATCGATAAAAACAAACAAACAAAAAAAAAAAACCCCACTAAGTTACAAAGTTAAAAATTAACCCAATTACATAAGATTAAAAAAAAGTCTAACACTCAATCCCCTGCATACTTTATTTAAAACAGTTATCAAAAATTCAATTATCAAGTCTCATGGCCTCTTGGTAACCAGAAAATTACATTATATATAAAATCTTGCTTATAATGTATCAATTGAAACAAATGAACTTAAAGCTCCCATTTACAGGACACATGCTTGTCACTTGTAATTAGCATATACACTGGTCCCAGAAATTGTTTCAATTTTTGATGCCTAAACCAACAGAAGCAAATTCTGGTCATGACTTTTATCACTGGCCAAAACCAACTTTAAGAGATTACCACCAGTTTCCCAAATTCCATCTACTTGGTGTAATAAGGATATTGGTCCTTGTGCAATTAATAATTAAAATATGAATAAACACCTCCAGGCCTCAGTAAAGAACATTTCAAAACTGCCAACTAGTAGATATTCGTGCTGAATAATAATAAAGGGCAGAAAACCACAAAATTCCTCGGCTACCTGCAACACAATCAAGTAGGTTATACGCAGTGCCAACTTTAAAAGACTAAGGCAAAAAGAATCTTAAGCATTTCTGCTTTTCTTTGGTATTAAGTAAACTGTGTAAGTCCCCTTGTTCCTCAATGTTTTATATGGCCAATTTAGAACAAAAACCAATCTTGTGCAGTGTCCACCTATGCCAGATAGTAAATAGTTTAAATCTGGTTGATGTAAAGATCATACTGACTACAACATTGTACTGTAATTATAATAGATGTAACTGCCCTTGCCTTCCACATTCTGCCTTTCCCCACTCTTTACTCCAAATAGTCTGAACAGCAAATACTTAAGTTTAACCACTAGGAAAAGTTGAAATATGAGCCCATTGATGATGCTAATATTCAAGCCACCTTTTCTAATATCCCTCTCATTTTTTAAAAGCTGTCAGTTATAAACTTTGTCCCAAGCTTTGGATGATTCAGTCTTAGCAACACCAAAACAGAAGCCAGAGGTCCTCTTTCCTTTTGTCTGTCCAAATCAACACAGCAATAAAGTAGTATTAATACTTAACAGCATTAAGTATAATAAAATAATCAACCTGATTTCAATTTAGTCCAGCAGTGCCCTTCCAGCTGGTATGTCCATTTACCTGAGCCATCTTTCTCTGGACATGTTTACCAGAAATATAGAACAATGAAACTATTCAGAATCCTAAAAGGCTCGGTCCTAGATACTTACTTTTCCCGTTCAGATTATTTCTTAAAACATGAATGCTAAATATGTTATAACAATGTTTATTGTACTGCAAGGAAATGGAACTGTAAAACAAAAGGTCAGAACTCACCTAAGTTCTATAATATCCTCTAGATAAAAACAATGCAGCAAGTCTACTCCTCAGGGAAGGCAATAGATTGTATAGTTATCTCCTGAACAGGGTAAAATCACTACCCCACAACTATACAATCTACTACCTCACTCTGACAGAGCAATTTTTTTCTTCTGGAATAAACATCAATCTCTTTCAAGAAAGGTTAACATTAAATTATCACCATCAATTAAAACTAAATCCTCATTTATACTGACACAGAACATAGTAAGTACAAACTTGCCCATCCCTATCATCTAAAATCACTAAAAAGACATGCACACCATAAGCAAAAACATTTTAAGGCAAGTTCCACTTTAAAACACTACAGTTAGTTCTTGGTTTTCTATGAGACCCCAAGAATGCAGACTTTTCTATCACCTTAGGAAAGACAGTAGATTGTATAGTTATCTCCCAGTGGTGGGTGTGACCCTAAAACTATACAACCTACTACCTCATCCCACAGTGAAGAGAACATCCATGGTGATTGTTGAAAGTAATCACAGCAGAGCACCACAGGCAGCCGTTCTCCTTTGTAATCCTGGTTCCCTGTGTAAAGAAAAGAAAAGGTTAGATTTTAATTTCTTAACTTGAATATAAAGTTTAACTGAACACTGTTACAAGCATTAGCTATGTTGTAATTTTATTATATGATACACTTGAGCTACAAACCCCTAATTCAGTGTAACATCCAAAAGTTACATTCTTACCACTGTCTCATACTGAAGGTTAAATGAGCCCAATCCAGAAGTTTTCAGAGCACTAATATGAGGTAACCAAATGTAAAAGTTTATAGCTGACTACATGTGTGAAATCACAGCCAAATTACGGGCACATTAAATATACTACATAAAATCATATTCAACCAGCAGGTAAAGGTGTTCATGAGACAGAAATGAGTTGTGTTTAAGATCTCAAGATATATATGTAAATAACGATACATATGCAAATAATCTTGAACACCTAAGTTATAACCTAAGACCCTTCAAAGTCAAGTTTTTCAGAAAAAGAACCTGTCTTATCTGTCTTAGCATCTTGTAACTGCTAAAAAAATAAAATCTATTTACTCCTTGATGATAAACAAGATATTACAAGAGAACCCAATCTTGCAATTTCCAGTGGCTTTAAAATCTAAAAGCTCTATATGTCATACATAACCCATTACTAAATGCACCTATGAGCAAAGAAATGATGTTTGTTTAATAGAAGCCTGCTTATTCCACTAAGCAACAACTTACTGGTCTCAGAAAAACAAAAATAGCTGAACAGAAACAGCTGACAATATTTCTATCAGGACCTTTCCTTTTAGATAGACAGGTTTCATACAGATGGGAATCATAAAATCTAAAATATTTAACTCTCAACTAAGCAACATGACCAGCACGAACTTACAATAAAAATCCCAACACCCCAATTAGTCTAAACTATAATAGTCTTCAATTTTACAGGCTTCAATACTTAAGTAGCTACCATAAAAATTTCAGAAGGCACTATATTAAACACTGAAGATTTTGAAGATTTTGTAGTGATCTAGTAGCAAAGATACCCATATTATTACAAATATAAGCAAAAATACATAATTCAATGTCATAAAAGTTTAAAGTTCAGAAATAAAGCCATACACAGGTTCAACAGATTTTCAGAGTACCAAGGAGGCTGGGGCAAGAGGCCCATAAATCTGAGGCCAAACAAGGCTAAACCCATCTCAAGAACAAAAAGCCAGGCAAGATATTCAAAATTGTTTCGCTAGTGCTGGGATAGCTACCTTAGGAGCACAGAAATAACCTGCCAAGAATCTCCTACTACCATGTACAGAAGTTAACAGCATTAAGTGACTTAATGAAAGTACAGTGTAATTACTGCAAAGATATGGCTCATAAACACAAATACCCAATAAGTACATGAAAAAAATCTTAAGTATCATTCATTAGTCACTAGAAAAATACCTATCCAAAACACAACCACATATCGTCTCACATTAGCTACTAACGAAAAGGAAATGAGAACTAGAGATGTTCATTCAGGAAATAAGACCTATCAGCAAGCCTAAAGACCGAAATGCAGTCGTCAGGATTCACATGGACGAAGAACTGATTTCCACGAGCTATCCTCTGACCTCCACACACCATGGTTAGCACCCACACACAAATAAACATTTAAGGTACTAACAAATCCCAGCAATGATGTACCCAAACTGGAATCTTACAGTCTGCTGTTAAGAATAGTGAAATAGCAAAGCTTCTTGTAAATTTAATAATTTAGTAAAAATTGAAGATGTCATCAAACATAACAAATGTAAGAAGGTATTGGTCTCAAGATAGCAATCCTGAAATATTGTGCCTAAATCCCTCCCAATCTTCCAAGTGATGAATGTGATTTAATACCAAAAAGATGATGGGTGACCAGAGGCCTCTAAAAAGTTTTAGGTTGAGGGCTATCACCAGAAAAGCCAAGGCCTTACAGAGGCAGAACTTTCAGCCTCACTTCTCAACCTACAAGAAAGTTATCACAAAATGGCCAGTGATGTAAACCAACCATGCCTTTAAGTAATGAAGACCCTTAAAAGGAATGACATGTTTCAGAGCTTTCAGCCTAGAAACATGCTCAGGCAAGAATGGCTTCTGACCACCAGGACAAAGCTCTTAAGTTCAATCCTCAGGATCCACATAGTGGAAGAACTGATATCCTCCAGGAAATCACCGGGCCTCATTATAAATACCCTTTCGAACATACCAGTGATGGTTTATAACGTATCTTTCCTGAGTTCTAGGAATCATTCTAGCAAATTCCTGAGCCTAAGAAAGTTGAGTTGTGGGAAGCCTGTGAATTTACAGCCACAGAGTTTACATTCGAGTAGCACCCTAACACTCTAAGTAGCTTCTGAAATAGGACAGGCAATCTTATGGCACCTACGCTAACCACAACTCGTGTTCACAGAGTTAGAGAAGTGGTTGTTGGCGTCAAAAACAATGCCAAGTTGATCAGAACTGCTTTTTAAATGAGTAAAAAGTTTAACATAAGACCTAGCAACTTTGTTCCTCAGCATACATCTACTCAAAAAATGTGAACACAAGTATTGCATACCAGAGCAGCATTTGAAAGTTATACAAAAAACATGTTCCAAAATTCTCATCGTTCACTTCAAACTGAAACCTTGTACAATTAATTTAGCCTTTCTAACCTCTCAGTTTTCCTAGTTGTAGTATCTATGAAAAGAGGGAAATATTTACAACTATGAAAAGAGGGAAATATTTACAACACAGCAAACTTCTACCATTTCTAAGTAAAAATTGGTACTACGCTTAACAGCTTGCCCCAAATTGGAGGAAACAGCACAGGATCGCCAACATATTACACCAGAGCTGGAAATTCCACAATGCCAAGATATGCATTTATAATCACTGTCTCTAGATAAGTCAAACCTAGGGCTGGAGAGATGGCTTAGTGCTGAAGACCATTTGCTGTTCTTCCAGGACAGCACCCATATTGTGTGACTCACAACAACCTCTAACTCCAGCTCCAAGTAAATGGAGGACAAAAGAGGGTCTATCTTGAGCATGTGTACACACATGCATACAAATAAATGCAAAAAAAAAAAAAAGCCAAATCTCTAGAAAACAGAATCATCCAAGACTGAAAACTGCTCTCTGTTCCAAGTTCAACACCAACCTCCAGCCAAATTCCTCATTTAAATCATGCTTATGTCTGGGGCTATAGTTCAGTGGTAGAATGCTTGCCTAGCATGTTAAAGATGCATGTTAAAGAGTTCAATCTCCAACACTGCACAAAAAACCAAACATGTTACAATCTTTTAAGGGTTTTCAAGGTGTGTACATGTACAAATGATGCTGAAAAACAAAAAAAACAATCCAGGACTCCATACATGCTAGCAAGTGTTCTAGCGTTGAAAAATACACTTAGTCCTTAAGATGCACTCTTTTTTCAATCTTGATGTGTGACATGCTTACTTTATGTTGTTTCTTCAAGCCAATGATAGTTATCTCCACCTCTCCCAACCTAACAAGTAATTTTTTTCCCATATTCTTTTTGTTTTGTGTGTGAAACAAGATCTTACTTTGCATCCCAGGCCAGGCCCAAAATTCATCAATAATCCTCCCGATCCACATTTCCAGTGCTGAGATTGATGACAGGTCTGTGAGCCGCCACACTCAGTATCTGTAATTCTAAACAGTTCTGACCTGTCTATACATGTCAGGTATAGAAATACAAAATACAAAAGATGATACTGTTCACAAATCAATACTAATCTTTAACTTCTATTTAGTACTTGATTAAAAACTAAAATCTAGGGCTGGAGAGATAACCCAGAGGTTAAGAGCACTGGCTGCTCTTGCAAAGGTCCTGAATTCAATTCCCACAACCATGGTGGCTCACAACCAACTAAGATGAGATGTGGAGCCCTCTTCTGGAGTGCAGGTGTACATGAAGGCAGAACACTATAAAAAAAAACAACAACAACAACAAAAAACCTAAAATCTAAAAGCTGACAGGAAGTAACCAAAGGTTAGAGAAACAGCCTGGAAAACCATCTAACTCCATTTAGAAATAATGACAACCAGCACTGTGAAACACTTGGATAGTGTACTAACACATTATGCTTTTGGTATTCTGTGTCTACAGAGGAGCTCAGAATGCTACTTTTCTTTGGTATAAATTTCACTTGGGCCCAACTTTCTTAGAAGTAAAATGAAGTTTCCTCTAGCTTCACCTTCAGTTTCACTTGCTTATCATATACAATTCAAAATTAGAATACCAGCCACTTACAATTTCCCTCTATCAAATATTCAACTGAATATGAATGAACTGTTGCTGCTTGCTAAATATTATAACATTAAACGAACTCTCCAATGGTATTTTTGCTCTTCTTTGATAAAGCATTTGCAGTATTTCTAGCAATGGTAATTTGAGTAATTAACAAGATGGCATTTTCTAGATTCTCATTTCTCTAATCAAAGTTAACCCAATTCCAAGATTTCTATTAGCCTACTTATTAAGCACACTGCACTAATCCTGAAGTTCATGCTAACTTTTAAATAGCAAAGTATTTTACTAGGTCATATTTCCCAAAAGGACCATTTCCTTTCTTAGGCATATGGCAAGACACTTAAAGACACTATTTA
Source organism: Psammomys obesus (assembly GCF_907164565.1). NCBI lineage: Eukaryota > Metazoa > Chordata > Mammalia > Rodentia > Muridae > Psammomys > Psammomys obesus. The sequence goes on from NW_026596162.1 coordinate 13,332,738, forward strand.
AAAGGTAATCAATGCCAAGGCAATCCTCAGAGCTAGTTCCTTTTAAGTTTTCAGTATAAACTGATTATGATGATAAGCAAGTTCAACACTATCCCCACACACCTAAATATACTCTGCTCTAAAGCATAAATAAGTGCAAACATTTAGGGGAAAGGCAGTGACTCCAACTTGGCTGAGATTTTTTTTTTCTCTACTCTAAAATCTTCTACCTTCCTTCTCTACACTCAAAAACCCTGAACATAACCCTTAACCTAAATCTAGTCACTTAATATAGACTGTACAACTTGCTAAAATTAACTATTCTTAACAAACAATTCTGTCTACGTTTCTTTCTAGGCATTAGGCAATCATACAAGCCAAAAGAAAACAAGATATGGGGCTGGCATAGTGGCACAGGCCTTTAATCCAAGCACTTGGGAAGCAGAGGCAGAATCTTGAGTTCCAGGCCAGGTAGGGATGCATAGAGCTCTGTCTCAAAACAAAGATAAAAAGAAAAAAAAAAAAAAAAAGGTATAAGAATGGGTTGAAGACTGTCATTCCTTCCTTCCCAGGACTTCAATGTACCTTCATCTTCATGAAATACCCAGGCAAAAGAGAAAAGGGTAACTAGTTACAACAAAATGTTCCCAAACCATATGCACCATACTTATCAATTAAAGGCAAGTTATCTAAAATGTCTCAAAATATTCCCAAAGTAATAACGGGTACCTTTATAGAAAAAGCCTTATCTGAAATAAGGCTGCAGAGAGGAAGAAAACATTTGCCCACCTTTAAGACAAATATATCCAGGTATCAAACCTGATTTTTGAAAAGGAGCTAACAATTCATCACAGCTGCATTACTCATGAAGAAACAATGACCAGTGCTGAACAGCTGACACCTGAGTAGCCCAAAATGGTCCACACTGTAACTAAAATATACTGCTGTTGTAAATGTAAGATACTCTAGATTTCACTAGGTACCAAAAAGACTCATTCTATCTAGTTAATGCAGTCAGCCCGCTCCTAATTGATTACATAACGCACATACAAAGACCATGTAAGGTTCCCCCTCCAATTACTCTAGTCCCAAGGTAACATGAAGCAAAAAAAGAAAACTAGTATTCTGAAAAAATATTCTTTATAGTGTAAACAAGTTTCTAAAGGTACTGAAAGTTATTACAACTGAAACACATGCCAGCCTTGAGTGGAAAATATTTTTCAACTCATGCACTCTTTAATGGGGGGTGGGGTGGACAAATGTCACAAAATATTACCTACAGTAATAGCTGTTTCTAATATTCCTTGGAGACCAGTGTTAAGAGAAAACATGCCCTTCAGGTGGTCATTAACCTTTTTTGCCACTCACAAAATGGTACTTCACAGGAATACAAATGCTGAATTACCACATTATTTCATGTTTTTATCATTTTTCTAAAGTTTCTGATCATCACACATAAGTGACATGATTTGGAACATTGGTGTGGTGTTCCCTTTCTTTTGAAACAGGGTCTTATACAGCCCAGGCTGGCCTGGGACCCTCTGTGCAGCTGAGGATAACAATGCTGGGATTACAGGCAGGTACTGCCACGCCTAACTACAGAGTACTGAGGATGGACTCATGGCTCCAGGCATGGCTGGCAGGCACTCTACCAACTGAGCTCCAGCTTTGTGGTCTTTTAAAAATATATATTTTTAAACAATTATTTTGTATTGTGTCTGCACAAGCGTGAAGATCAAAGGACAACTTGCTGGAGTCAGTTTTCTCCTTCCACCACGTGGGTGAGTCCCCGGGATCCAAACTTAGGTCACTCTCAGGCTGCATAAGTGCATTTATCCACTGGCTGTCTCCATGGCCCTGGATTTATTTGTGTTAACACCAATCCACACTGTGAGTTCTACAATTCCAGTTACTAAAATAAAAGAACATGATATCCCGGGCGTTATTCTCTAAACCAATTAGTTTCCTTAGTGGGGAGGTTTATGGGGACGTTGCTAGCAGTAACTATTAAGAGCAGCTATTTTATTATTACTGGAAACCCAACCCACCAATCAGGCATGTAAGACAAGCTTTCTACCACTGAGCAACAACTCCAGCAAGACCATTTTCAATACTTCACTCTTTGTGAAACGAATTACACTTTTTTTGAGTCAGGGTTTCACTATGTAGCCTGGCTGTCCTGGAACTCACTCTGTAAACCAGGCTGGTCTCGAACTCTAGAGATCCACCTGCCTCTGCCTCCGAGTGTTGGGCGGGATGAAAGATGCGAGCCACCACCGCCCTCCACTTTCTTTATAGCGGCATGTTTTGCATTCCTCTACTTTTCCAACTTGAAAAATTACTGAGTCTCAAATTCAGCCCAACTTCAATTTATAATGGGGAAAGGCAAAGCCTGATTCAAGACTACAAAACTATCAATTTCTACAGCAAAATTTACTCGTAAGGGTGAAATACACACCCCATTTACACAACTTTAAAAATATTTTCAGACTTTATTCAAAATTTCCAATTATTGCTTTAGTTGACACGGAATATACCGAAAAGCCAAAATGCAGAAGAGTCTGTATTAATTTTCCTTACAAAATTGCTTAACTTGACGTTTAATTTTCTTCACAAGAGTGTCAGGCAGTCAAAATGAGAACGCTAAGACGTTTTAACCGAGAACAGGCTGCACAAGTGGCAGTATTTTCAACACAGTTAAAACTGCCATCGCCTTCGATTTTTAACTCAGCTTCTGAAGTTTTTCCTCCCCCCACCTTGCCCTTTCAGAACGGTACTCTTCACCCAAAAAGTTGAGAACTACAATTCGCACGACCCCCTGACAGGGAGCCCACCCGAACGACTTGGATCACCGAAGGGCAGCACTGGCCAAGGACACCAAGGTTACCACACCGCCTCCACTCAGGAGCGCCGGGAAGTTGACTAGCCAGCCTTCCGAGAGGCCTCGGTTACAAGAGTCTGCAGCCTCCCAGTCAAAAGGCCAGAGGCGCTTCCGGTGCCCCCGAGCTGCAAATCTCCTGCCCCATCCCCGGGGATACAATTTCCTCCGGCTCTCGCGCTCCCCTCCCCCTGGCCAAGGACGGGCCGCCGCAGCGGAGCTCCAGCGCCGGCAGCTGCTCCAGGCCCTCAGGCCGCAGTTGGCCGAGCGGAGCAGGGGCAAGCAGCCAGCGCTGGCTCTCCGTCCCTCCCTGCCAGCGCCTTCCCGCCCCGTCCCTCCCCCCGCACTTCCTACCTTCCTTCATCCCAACCCCCAGAGCCAAGGTCTCCCCGGCCCACAAACCTGACGGCGGAAGTGACGTCATGGGGCCGGCTACGTCCGCAGCCAGTCACGCCACGGCGGGAGGCAGCCCCGACCAACCGGCGCTGGCCCGGGGGCGGGACTTCCGCCCGCCGCAAGTTTGATTGAAGCGGGGGGAGGGGCGGGGTGAGGAATGCGAAGAATGACCCCCTCCCCCGCCCGGTCGCCGAGGAGCTGGGCGGGAAGCGGAGGGGGCTGGGGCAGGCCAGCGGCCACGCGGCACCCCTCCCCCGCCCGCGCCCCGCAGCCCCGGCGCGCCGCCAGCCCCGGCG
>NW_026596162.1:13336686-13393105 GCF_907164565.1 Psammomys obesus
CCACAAGTCCTCCCTCCTGCCCGCCCGCTGCCGCGGCGGGTCTGCGGGAGGGAAAATGGCGCCGGCCCCGCGCCGGCCCTCACGCCCGCGGCACCTACCTCAGGCTGGCGGAGAAGAAGGCCTCCCGCTGCCGCCGCGGGGGACGGTCCGGCCTTTCCCACCGCGGCCCTCCGCCGCCGCGCCCGGAGAGCAGCGCGCGAGAACCCGGATGGAAGCGCGGGCGGGCGCCGCCTCGGCGGCCTGAGCGGAGGCTACGCGCGCGCCGGGAATCCGATGCGGGGGCGGGCGCCGCGGGCAGCGCGCGCGCCCATTGGCCGGGCGCCTTGACGGACGTGCGCCTCACCCTCTCGCCTCGCCTGGTCGCCCCGCACTGGGAGGCCTCGGCGGAGGGGGCGGATCCGACCCGCCCACCGTGACAGGCTCCTCTTTCCCTACTGGAGAACCGGGAGAATGGCGAGGACCGTCCTCCGGGCCCCGCCCTCCGCAGTGATGGACAAGGCGCGTCACGTGGCCGCTGTTCGCTGGGCCGGCGGCAAGGCGGGAGGCGCTTGAGCGTTCGTGGCGGTTTTCACGTGGACGCGCGGTGTCGGGTCCCTTCTCAGAGTCTCCCCTCTCCCCCCAGCCGCGGAGGCTGCGGTGGGCCTCGGTTCACCCCCTGGCACATAAGGACTTATGTCACCCATGGAGTAACTTTAATCGCTTGTGTTATTTTTTCCATCCCATGTATTGAATTTGGGGGGACAAAACTTACTTTCCAAAGCAGCCTTACTAATCGTATTTTTAGAATCAACGCAGAAGTATTTCTCCGTTTCTGTTGAAACTTTACATACTAGGAATCCGGAATCCCAAGACCTGTGCTCCAGGGTTTTTGTTTGTTTGGTTGGCTTTTTGTTTTTCCAACTTAATTCTAATAGGTTTGTGCACAGTTTAAGAAACAAAAAGCAAGAAAAACCGTGTGCGTTCGTCTGCAAGGCAGCCAAGGGACAGAGCACTGTATCCTTAAGTGTTGTGCTCACTAAACTCAAACTGTCAGCCATTATGTTCTCTGGCCAAAGTAAATGGCAAAGAAGTTTGGAAGATGGAGAGTTTTAGGCCAAAGTGAACAAGAAGCTAGAAGAGTAGAGGAATGAACTTGAGCTATTGGGATGGGAAGGATGGGGGGGCTTCAACTCCCAGGGTATCCTGTGATAAACATATATGACAGGAAACCAGTTAGTAGGTGGATATAATCACCCAAAATGCCCAAGTATAATCTTGTGACTGGAGATGGATGAGTGAAGTTTGTGGTATCTGCCCTAGGAGATAGCAGATTGTCCTTCAGTTTTCTGAGGAGTGTTCCAGACTATGAGAATTGGGACTTAGAAAATGGGAATAGCCCACAGAGAAGCAACCTACCCGATGGGGCCCAGAAAGAATGGGGTGCATACTCAAATGGAAGATGAGCAAACTCCTGCAACCAGGTTCTTGGAGTCACCAGCAATGTGTCCTTGAAGCTTTGAAACCTCACAGTTCCCACTCCAGCTTTCTCAAACAAATCAGTATTTGTAAGAAGTGTCAAAGTAAAGCATATCTGCTTCTAGAAATGTCCTCCAGCCTCTTCGCTTCAGCCCTTCCTGCAAAGACTTCCTTTATGACTTCTTTTCCCCTTTGTCCCTACATTCACTACATGACTTCAAGATCAGTTTACCTCTTGATCTTCCTACTCTTCATAGGTTAGACTCTGTCTGCCCTGGGTGTGATGGGCCACTTTAATGTGTCAGTATGAGCCACCATGCACCAACATATCTTGTTAATAATTTCTGGGTATGTCTGTCAGAATGTGTAGACGCAACACCTGTCAATTAAAAAATCTATATTCTATGGCTGAGGCAAGTAATAGGTGGGACCATCTGGCAGGCAGAAGGGAATTCTGGGATAGAGCAAGAGACTCAGCTGGCAAGATGTGAAGAGGAACTTCACATGGTACCTGAGTTCAAGTAACCAGCCACATGGCAGAATGTAAATTAATATAAATGGGTTGTTTTAAGTTATGAGCTAGTCAGAGAAGAGCCTAGCTGTATGGCCTAAGTATTTATAAAATAACAATGGAGTATCATGAGTCATTACTTCAAGACCTAAGGGACAGGAAGAAAAACATCCCACAACAGGAACGTTTCTAGAAGAGATTATCGTTTAAATTGGTAAACTGAGGGAAAACAAATGGCCTTTTCCACTGTGAGTGGGCCTCGTTCAATCCATCCAGGCATTCAATAAACCAAAATTGTACAGGGAGACAGGGTGGTTGATTCTTTCTGTTTTCTGACTCCTAGGCCCTCAGATTACAGCACCAGCAGCAGCTTTCCTAGGTCTACAGCTTCCATGTGGAAAACTGGGCCACACCCAGCTAGATGGCTCAATGGCTCAGCAGATTAATTTACTTGCCACCCAGGCCCATGACTAAGTTCAGTTCCCAGAATCTGTACTGTAAAAGAGAACTAAATCTGCCAAGTTGTCCCCTGACCTCCACCCAAACGCACTCATATATGCTGAATAAATGAAAAAACTTTTCCAAGAAATTTGTAGGACTTCTTAGACCTCATAATCACTGAGGCAGTAATGCACACCCACATTTACACACAGATGCTCCTTGGCTGTGACAAAGTTTGGGCCCAATAAACCAGTATTGTAAGTGAGACAGTTATACGTTGGAGGCACTGTATATGGCACTGGCTCTGCTTTTCTGGTAAGCGCTGGCTAATACACTGGTTCTCCTTTAGCGGTTGGCCTAGGCCCTGTTATGGCATGGCATGGCTAACATGAGAATGATATGTGGCAGGGTCTTCTACAACCTCACCTACTCCATGTGCCCATGACTCCTGAAAGGCCTCGAGTGCTGCTCCCTGAGTACTCACAACACAAAGAAATTTCACAAGCAGAGACCACAGAGTGGGACACTTCCCTTCACAGGATTATCCTTGGGGTGGGGTGGATGTTAGTTATGTTATCAATTTCTCACATTATCTTTCTGAACTAGTTTATAAACAGTTCATGGCCCAGGGTCCCACATAGTTCACAGAAGTGCTTTGTTACTCTCAGGCAATGTTTTAAATCTATTTTAAGTTGTTTGACAGCATTCGCAAGAATCAACATATTTAATGTGAAAATATATGGATATGGTTTTCTCAAAAAAAAAAAAAAAAAAGAATCTCTGCACTCAGCCTACATTCCAACATGACAATATTGTCTCTGTGTGCAGCATGAGCTCTGCTATTTGTCAGTCTGCTTCATGTTTGTCACAAGCCTGGTCCCTGAAGTCACTGGATGAGTTCTCTGGACTTGAACACAACCTCCTCTTGAGGTGGGGGTCAGGGATGGCTCCTGACCTATTTCGATTGTGAGGTTTTGGTCTCAACTATTATTACTGACACTTTCACCACAGGGTGAACAGGCGCACTTAAGTGAGGTCAATCAGAGCCCCTTCCTAAGAGTATAGCGAAAATGAACTAAGAGAAGACCCCTGACCTCATCCCCAAAGCTGCAATGACAGATAAGAAGAGACCTGTCTGCAGAAGAGATACAAGCAAGAGTGGAGAAGCAAGGGGAATGGGAAAGCTCAGTTCGGAAAATGCTTGTCACTCAAACATGGGGACGTTAGCTCAGTCAGTTCCAGCGCACACAAAAAGCCAAGAGTGGTGGTGTGCACCTAGCACTAGTGCTAGGAAGGAATGGACAAAGGATCCCTGGGATTGCTGGCCAGCCAGCCTAGCAGAATCAGTGAGCATCAGGTTCAGTGAGAGACCCTGCCTCAAAAAATAAAGTGAGGACACCTGACACTGACCTCTGAGCCCCCACATACACACACATGTGCACATGCTGCACACACACAGAGACACACAAACACACACAGGCATGGAGAAGCAGAGATGAAAGGCTGAGAGTAGGGGTTGTGACAGAAGCTGAGGCCCTGCGTCCTGGGAGTCCTGAGGACACAGTGATGAACCAGCCTGCCTCCATCTTAGGCTTAAAGCCATCTTACAGTGAAGACAAATTAGGTTCATTCCTCTTTATCATGAAATCAGTTTCTCAAGGATTGGCCTATGCCCTACCTGTAACCTTAACTACAAATGGTTCCGTACTGCCTGTTCTAGGAAACAACTATGCCTTTGTTTCAAAAACTTATGATGACCATCTTGCAACACTACCTTTGTGCTAAAAGGTTTTTATGAAGACCACCTTGTTATATTTTGCTCTTGGAACCCCATCTATTTTGCCTGCCAGTTTTTTCCATTTGGACACCTCTTAACCCTGAGCTATAAAAATGTCTCACATCCAATGTTGATCCCTTGAACCTCGATTTTAGGGAGAGACAGTCCATGTACACAAATAAAAAAGCTTGCCTTAATTAATTCGGCCATGATGATTTGGGTGGTTGGTCTTTTTCCTTGCACCTTTGTGATTAATGACAGCACCATTTCCCCAATAAGTGCCAGTCACATTTCCCTCTCTCTATAGGAACTACGTGACGTTTCTGTGACTTATGCTCAATGGTAAAGAAGTTAGGATAAGAATGGGCATAGAATAAACTTAAGAACCCACATTTCCACCATCTACCAACTGTGCAGTTTTGGATATATCATCGATTTCCTTAGACCTCAGGTGCTCTCATATATACTCGTATGTAATGGGGTTCCCCAAAAAAATTGGTTGGTAGAGTGCTTACATATCACGCAGTAATGTGAATCAATCAATTTCAGTACCCCATAAGCTGAACTAGATGGTGCACGCCCATAACCCCAGCACTTGGGAGCTGGAGGCAGGAGAATTATGAGTTTCAAGCCATCCTTGTCCGAGTTCAAGGCGATCCTGGGATACATAACGCAATGTATGTGTGGAACGGGCACTTACAAAGCCTTCCATTATATAGTAGATGTTTACTGGAAACCAGTAGACTGAAATTAAAGCATGAACTCCTTTGGATAACTGTGGCGGTGTTCTTTAAGGGGACATTTTCAAGTAGAGATTCTGGCGGGGGGGGGGGCTAAAACGCAGGCCTAGGCCAGGTGGGTGTAGATTTGCAGGTCGTTCACCACCTAAATAACTGTGTGGTCTGAGGCCAGTCGTTTAAATTCACTGACCTCAGAGTTTGCTCCTAGAAGATAGAAATGTCTCAGCTCTTCCAGTTATTTCCAGAATTAAATTAAATCCTTAATGTAAGATTGTGCATAGAGAACAGTTAATAAGCTGTAGTTATTATTGTTATTATTGGAGGAAGAACAGGCCACTAGGGCTAGCCAAAGGCTTCCTTTCTAGGGAAGCATGGCTGCCATAGTTCTTGTGTCTGTCACTCCATTGAGTTAAAGTTTGCATAGCAAGTAATCAGAGACCTCTTAGTTGCCCCAAGAACTCACCATACCACTACCAGGCCAGGAAACCTCCTTAAGAAGCAACAAGCAGCCAGGTGGTGGTGGCTCACCCCTTTAGTCCCAGAACTTGGGCAGAAGTAGGTAGAGTTCAAGGACAGCATGGTCTACAGAGCGAGCTCCAGGACAGCCAGGGCTAAAGAACTCTTAAGTATCAGTTACCGGCTGGGAGACCCTATGGAGAGAGAAATCACAGTGCGGAAACAATCTTTTTACCTCCAGAGAAGTGAAGTGTAGCTGCTTTCTGATTGCAGCCAAAATAATCAAAGTTGTTGACCTTCTGGGGCCCGAGACAGGACTTCACACCATTGGCTCTATGGCGTTGAGCCCACTTCCCTATGCAGAGGGCACCTTAGGGGAGGATACAGTAGAGAAGGCAGAAGGTGGGTCGGGCAAGCTTCCTCCGACTTTGGCAGGAAGCCGGGCACCGACAGGCACAGAACTTCCTGCAGCGCAGTGCATTCCACCCTTGCCCGCTCAGCCTGCTGCCCTCCTGGAGCCAGGCCGGGTACTGGGTCCTGCACACAATCGGGACATAGTCAGGACGTAGTCATTGATGTCTGACACTTGTGGCCTCGGCGCGGATGCCCACCAGGAGCCTCCTCAGATCAGCCGTGTCCTAGTGCGGAAAGTGCACTGTGTTCCGGTGCTCCCCGCTCAGCCTCCTCGTCGGCTGCAGGGCTGGCGCCACGCCTGGAGGAGGCCCCGCTGGAGCCACTCCAACGAGGAGGAGCGCTGCAGCCTCCACTCTCGCACGCCAGTCCTTGGCGCTGGATGTCCACAAGCAGCCATTTTGCCTGCACCTCCAGCACAGCACGTGTGGTGGTGGCCGGCTAGGGAAGGTTCCTGTTTCCTGAGAAGGGAGCAGGAAGGGGGTAGCTCCTTAGGAAAGCGGTCCAGGGAGGTAGCAGGAGGCCACACGCTTGCTTCTGGGACGGGAGGCCCAAGGCATGCAGGCGCTGCTGGCCATCTGCCCAGGATCCATTTGTCAACTCTTTCCTACCCAAAGAGCCCTGATTCTTTGGGGGCAGCAGTGCGGGCAGCTAAAAATATGACATTCATTTCCTGTTTCCTTTGCAGTAGGGGTGCAATGGAAGCGGACGCAGACATCTGCGATGGAGCTTCTAGGAACGCTACTGAAAAGCTGGCAGCGCCTCTAGAGGGGAGAAGCGTGGACCCAGGTCCTTTCTGTCCACCTAGAGAGCCTGCAGACCTGTGGCCTGAATGGGCCAGCAGTCTTTCTAACCTGTGGGGCGATGACAGCAAGCCCTACAGACAGGAGGGAGGGGAGCACCAGGGTCCCCCAAGCCGGCTACCTTCTACTTGCTACCCCAGAACACACACACACCCCGTTTTACAGTCACTATCAAAGTCACTATCAAATCTCAGCCAAATGCAGAGATTCACCGAAAGAATACTTCAACAGAATGAAATATCAGATATTCCCCATGTAATAAAAGTCTAAAAAACATCTGCAGAAAACGAGGTCTTCCTCTCTGGACTGTCTAGAGCCAACCTCGTCCTGCCGGATCCAGTGCACTTGTGGTCTGCAGTTCATCCCTAGAGTCCAGAGATCAAGCCATCCCTAACACGGGAAGGCCTAGGGGCAGGGGTACGCTCATGGCATGCCGTGTAGAGTCAGAAGGAGTCTTGGCCTGTAATATCTGTGAGCCCTTGCATTTCAGTTTCTTATCTGAAAAATAATAAATGAGCTGGCGAATTCGCAGAACCAGGCAGCAGGCGAGTAAGCCCTTTAGTAAATTCATCTCTTTGCCCCCTTCTGTCATACCACTTCCCTTTAGGTAATAATGTGCGCTTCCATTTGTCAGCAAGGATATGCGTTCTACCATCCACGGTGGACACTTGAAGCTGGATATGGTACCCCACTCTATGTGTGCTATGTTTTTTTTCTTTTTCTGCACGTACTTGATAAAGTTTTAATTAATAAATCGAGCACAATGATATGAACAACAGCAATAAAGTAAGACAATTATAGCAATATGTACAAGTAATGAGAAATTAGATTCTCTCGAAGCACCTTGCTGTACTCATCTTTCCCGTTCTTGCGGTGGTGGTTAATTATCTCACAATGATGATTAAAGGAAGTACTTGGCAGCTTCGTGTGGGGTCATCACTGAGTAAATCAAGGTTATTTGAACATAAGTACTGCAACACTGTAAGAGTCCGATCTGATAGCTGAGCCGCTACAAAGGGACTAACGGGGTAGGGGGCGGGTAGTGTACAGAGCATGTATACAAGGGGCAAAGGGATGGTTCACATCCAGGGATGGAATGCAGCAACTTGCACCTTCTTCCTTCAACCCAGAGGGATGCCCAATTTAAAACTTATGAACTATTTAGGGAATTATTCCTTCAATATTTTTAGGTTGCAGTTGGCAACGGATCCCTGAAACCAATGAAAACAAAACCACAGAGAAAGGGAGACTACCATATATGCATCCTGTTATCTTGCAAACATACTGTGATTTCATTTGATAGGAATCTGAATCACAGTTCAGAATGGTGCGTCTAAGGATATTGTAATATTGTCTGTAACTCTGACATAACCCGGGGAACACGGGACGGTCAGGATCTAAAACTGACAACTAGGCCCTCACTGGAGCTACCACTGGGCTCAGGCTGGAGATGAGGGGACCCCGAGCAACAGGGACAAGAGGTAGGTTCGGCAGTGTCTGTGTTGATGCTGTCAGGACTCAGAGGGAACATGGCTGAGGGCCTGAACTGACTTAGCAGGAACTCTGCATTGCTCAGGAGTATACAGAATTGCCGCCAGAGTCTACCACCTGATAGGACCCCGGAAGGAAGGAAGGAAGGAAGGAAGGAAGGAAGGAAGGAAGGAAGGGAGGAAGGGAGAAAGGAAGAAGGAAAAGAGAAAGGGAAGGAGGGAGGAAGGAAGGAAGGAAGAGAGGAAGGGAGAGGAGAGGGAGGGAAAAAAGAGGGAGGGAAAAAGGAAGGAGGGGAGGGAGGAAGGGAGGGGGAGAGGGAGGGAAAAAAGAGGGAGGGAAAAAGGAAGGAGGGGAGGATATATTTCATTTACTGATAATTCCCTGCTGGTTTAAGTGCAGTAAGCCTGATTCTTCATATCCTTTAAACTGTTTTTATAACAGCCCAATTGAGTAGAAATGCAGCACAAAACCCAATGGTTTAAAAGCTCATCCTGCTTTAAACTCATCTGATGTTTGGACACCATCAGCACACTCAAACTATCGACACACATATCTTTCCCAAAAATGTCCACACGCCTTTTTTAAAAAAATTGTATAAATGCTTGCCTACAAGTATGTTTGTGTACCTCATGCATGCTTGAGGCCCGTGGAGATCAGAAAATGGCGTAAGATCTCCCGGAACTGCAGTTATGAGTCACAGTGTGGGTGTTGGGATCAAACCCAGATCTCTGGCAACAAGTGCTCTTCCCCGCTGAGCCATCTCTCCAACAACCCCACCCCACCTTTTCCTTTTGTAACTTCCTCCTTTCAACCCAGTCTCCACCTCACCTCCCCTAGCATTCATTGATGTTCTTTCTGTAATTAAATGTTGCTTCACAGTTTCAGGAATTTATAATAATGGAAATTCCAGTCTTTTTTTTTTCAGTCTGGCCTCTTGTACCCAGAACATTTCAGGTTAGTAATAGGTTCTTGTACACATCAGCTCATTTATCAGTTCATCCAAATAGTTCTCTTGTTTCCAGAGCATATCTTTTATTATAAAACAACTAAACAAGTGCTTGAGCCAGGCCCAGAGATGCAGGCCCGGTGGCCTTCCTTACTCAGTGGATGGGAGAGGAGAGAACAAGTTTAGTTCCTGCCTGGGATAGAGTGAATCTGCAGCCAGTCAGAGCAACTGCGTGAAACTCTGCCTCAAAACGTGCACGGTTAAGAGAGGGCTGGAATGCAGCGCAGTGGTACAAGGTTTGCCTGGTGTGCACAAGGCTCTGGATGTTTATCTCTAGCACGACAAACAAAACAAGCCTGCTTTGCGTTCATCAGACTGGGGTTTTCTGTGTTGGTATTTTGCTCGATTGTTTGTTTTTTCAATGATGTCATTGAAGACCTTTTTAGTTCTGACTTCTCAAGCTGTATTATTCTATTTTTTTTTTTTTCCTGATTGATTTTATTGGCTAGACCTTCAGTGAAATGCTGACCGGCAGTGAGGAGAGAGCCGGAATCCCATTTGTCTTCCTGGTCTTGGACCAAAAAAATTCAGTGTTTTAAGAGTAAGTGTGAAATTTCTCATTGGTTTCCCTGGATGCCTATCATCGTGTTTTCCTGTGTTATAGGGAGAAATACATGTTTGATCTTTCTTCCTGGTCCAGAGCTCCTGAAAGCTTTGGGATCTCTTGAGTGACTACAGCAACTTTTGTTATGTATAGCAAGTACCTTTCCATTAAACCTGACTGGGCTCTGAGGTGAGTTTTGGTGGCCCTGTCCTAGTCAGGGTTACTATTGCTGTGTTGAAACACTACGACCAAAGCAACTTGGTGAGGAAGGGGTTTATCTGGTTTACACTTCCATGGCACTGCTCATCATTGAAGGAAGCCAGGACAGGAACTCAAACAGGGCAGGAACCTGGAGGCAGGAGCTGATGAGGAGGCCATGGAGGGGTGCTGCTTACTTGCTTGCTCCCCATGGCTTGCTCAGCCTGCAGTCTTACAGAAGACTGGAACTGTCAGAACCACCACTTAATGCTGGGAGGGAGAGCAAAGGGCAGAGCTGGAGACTGAGCTTATCACCAGGAGATAAAGATTTGATCGATCCCTCTCACACGGCAAAGCCTCCATACAGCTTCTACATGATCAGGCTTGGCAAACACATCTTTTTTGAAAGGAAGCTGCATTTCTCTTCATATTTATATCTCCCTTCAGTCTGTACCCTGACACCTCAATGCTAGCCTTACAGGATGAGTTAGGAAATAATGCCACACCTTCTACTTTCTGGACACACATGTGTATATATATATTTGGTATTGCTTCTTCCTAAATGTTTGGCACAATTCACCAGTGAAATGGCCTGGTTTTAATTGGAAAATCTTTGTTTTTTCAGGCATGGCCTCACTATGTAGTTCAGGCTGGCCTAGAACTTACTATGTAGACTAGGTTAGCCTAAAACTCACAAAGATCTGCCTGCCTCTGCCTCCTCTGTGCTGGAATTAAAGGTGTGTGCCGCCGCATTCACCTATAAAAAATTCTAACTGCAAATTCAACTTGACTAGGTAAATGGCTATTATGGTTATTTATTTCTTCATGGGAGAAAATTTTATAGTTTGCGCCCTCCATGGGCCTTAATCTAAATTGTGGATGCTGTTAGCATTTAGTTTATTTTTAAAGTGTGTTTTGAAATTTAAGTTTTTATTTATGTTATTCTTGCTGCTGTTAGTGGTAGCAGTCATAGCATGAGTGGGTGTAGGTGCCAGTATGCGTGTGGCAGGTAGAAGACAGCTTTGTGGCGTCAGCTCTCTTCCTCTACCCTTCTGGAGGTGGAGTTCAGGTTGCCAAGGTTACACAATAGTCACCTTTACCTGCTGAGTCACATCCTGAGATGCGGTTTTGATCTCTTATTCGTTCTGACAGACTTTCATAGGGGCTTCAGAACAAGCGTGATTTTGGTGTGATTACTGGCCTGGTTGGTTTGAGTTCTGTCACCTTGCCGTTTGTGCTGATGTAGCCAATGTCTCTTTGTTCCTTTTTCCTTTCTAAAATCTTCTTTAGGATTAATCAAGTGTTTATTTTATTTCTGTATAATTCTCCAATCTCCTTCGCTGGTTTAGTGGCTGTCACTCTGGTTACTTAGTGACTGCTCAAAGCCTAAGCAATGTTCATCACTGGATTGGTGAGCTCTGAGTTTATTGAGAGACCCTGTCTCAAAAAATAAGGTGAGAAGTGATAGAGGAAGACAACCAGTGTCAACACACACACACGCTACATACCATCATGAGAAAACGTATCAGCATATATAACTATTTGTCAGGTTTTACACTTGGAAAACTGTCGACCATACTTTTCTTTCAATAATTTTCTGTCCAGTCTATCTTTTCCTTTAGTGACTCCGTACATCCAGATATTTGTTAAGAGGCAAAAAAAAAAAAGTTGTCTGAAGACAAACCAGTTTGTTTATACATCCACGTCATTTGGAACATTTGTAGTCATTTTGCACTTCACCAATGAACTCTTCCAACAAAAACAAAATCTTTGTTTTCCTTTGTTTCATCCTATGTAATTTCTGTGGTTAGTTTATTGTTCTTTTCTTTTACAATATCTGATGTGCTGCTCACTTCATCCAGCATGCTTTCCTTGACATGATAGTTTCTACTAAAAGAAAAAAAAAAAAACCCTTTTTTAAGGCAACAGGAAGACATTTCACTGTTCTTCCCAGACGAGTAAAAAGTATACAAGGTGGCCAACAAGTCTGGAAACCAGAAAAAAATCTTTTAACAAATGCTTTATTGACATATAATAATTGACAAAATATTAGTTTCTTCATTTCCGGACTTCATGGCCACCTACAGACTGCATCTTTGGAATAGGAAGAAAACAAAAAGATTCTGTGTTTCCAAAACGGTAAAGCTGCCTTACTCAGTGCAGATCTATGTTCATCTAGTGCAAGATGCTCCATCCAAACCCACAGACTTGTTCCCTTTACTGACTTCTCCCGGTCTGCCTGGATCACTCACAGAAGTAACACTGGCAGCATCAATATTTAGCAGCATGTTCAGCCTTGAACCCAATCATCTTAGTCCAGTGATTTCTATACAATTACTTCCATATAGAAGATATGATCACCCCAATTTCCATAAGTGGGCATCTTTTCTTTCCCTCCCCCCATTTCTGAAGATGCTGAGGAATATTTTGAAAACAATAAACGGTACAGAGGAAAAAAAAAAAGAAAAAACTCTCAATCTGAATTTTGAGGAAGAACTTGGTCCGTAAGTACGTGTGTATCTGTGGTACATGTGTGTATGTCTATGTGTGTGCAGGTATACTTGCCTCTGTGTGTATGTGCAAGGCCAGACACATATTTGGAATCTTGGCCAATCACTGTCCACCTTGTTATTTGAGATAGTGTCTCTTCCTCAGTGTAGCTCTTTCCGTTCCAGATTCTCCTTTACGAGAATCTCTCTCCAGGCCTCCACCCAAATATTTCCTATCTTTCATGTCTCCAGCTGTTTGAAAATGTACGTGATACAATTACAATAATTGTGTTATATTTTATTCACTTACTGTGTGTATGCTTGGGGGTGGGGAGGAACCTGTGTGCTATGAGCCCAGGCAGAGGTCAAGGGGAAACTTGCAGTGTCTGCTCTCTTTCTCCATCCTGTGGGTTCTGCTGATCAAACTCAGGGAGTCAGACTTGACAAGCGCCTGTAAGGAGCTAGCACCCCAGCCCCCAGTTATAATAATTTTTAATGTCTCTGCCTGCGAATTCTCCCATCTGTCTGTTCTGACTTGGCTGTGATTCTGTGGTTACTGTCCTCATGTTTTCCTACTTCATTGCCTGCCTGATTCTCTTTGATTAGATGCCAGACAGTAAATTTTACTTTGTTGAGTGCTGGATATTTTTGCATTCCTCCAAACCTTATGTTTTGTTCTGGGATGCAGTTGAATGACTTAGAAATAGTTTTGTTAGGGGCAATTGTCAGTATAGGGCTGATTATTTTCGATACTGAAACAAGACCCAGCAAGGACTTCCTAGTGTTTGTGGTTGCTGAGTTTTTCATTAGCACTGGTGTGTGTGGGGGGCAGGGACAGAGGGACAGACATGGACAGGCATTATTCTAGGCCTGCTCAATCTTCCATGTGTTTGCTTTTCTTACACACCTGAATTGGAGGGCTGTGACAGGTCCACAGGCACTCTGTGCACCCTTATTTCTCTGGACTCTTCCTATACACTAACTGCTCCGGTCTGCTCAGACTTTCAGCTCTATCTCTGGAACTCAGGGAATCTGTCACACACCTTGCTTGAAACTCCCTCTATCAGTGCCAAAGCTAGAAAACTCTCTCAAGGTAGCCAGGTGGAGAAATTGTACACTCACCTTGTTTTTTCTCTATCTCAAGAATCGTCTTTGATGGACAAAGATCCAGTGCCTTTAAAATTGTTGTTTGTAGCCAGGTGTGGTGGCACAGGCCTGTAATCCCACCACTCAGGGAGGCAGAGGCCTTTGGATCTCTGTGAGTTCAAGGCCATCCTGATCTACAAAGTAAGTCCAGGACAGCCAAGGTTACACAGGGAAACCCTGTCTCAATAAATAAATAAATACACCCTGTTGTTTGTTATGTTTTGTATTTGCTATTGTTTCAAAAGGCAGAGTAAACAGAGTAGCCCCTGTTATTTCTTCCTGGCTGGAAGATGCGGTGATGTAACAGACAGGATTTCAACAGGCATTGTCTAGTATGGAAGGAAGTTATACAGAGGCTGACCAGATATCACCAGCTCAGATTTTCCTTCAAAGTTGGGCCTGCTATCCTGCTGTGCTCCATCAGCTTCCAGCCACCAGATCCTACAGGCTTCCTCAGCTCTGCTCTCCACAAGCCATTTTACACTCAGCACCTGGTCACTCCAGCCCCACGCAGGCCCTCTTGTGGACAATGCTGGGTGACTTAGGTTTCTTGCAACCCAAATTCTTAGTTTCAGCTTCCATAAAACCGAATGCATGCTGCCAACTCACAGATAGCCCACACAGCCCAGTCAACAGCCTCAGGGCCTCTTCCCTGGCCATCCTATTAATGTCACTGTCCACAGAATCAAAAGTTCACCTTAGAACTTTAAAACTTAAAACCATCTAGTTTTTTGGTATGTACGTGTATACACATATATGTATGGCTTGGAAACTTTGGCTCTCATGACAAATGTGTCCAAAAATTAACTCTTAAATATATGCTGCAGGGGCTGGAGAGATGGCTGAGCAGTTAAGAACATCACTTGCTCTTCCAGAGGATCTAGACTCTAGTCTCAGCGCCCATACAGGGGGGTCACACCCATCTGTAACTTCAGTTACCAGAGATCCAGTGCCCTCTCCTGGCCTCTTGAAGCACTGCACATACATGGTACCCAGACATAACACGCAGGCAAAATACCCCCACACGTAAAATAATAGCATAATTTTGAATTAAAAATATGCATATATAGTACAGGAAAACATCAGGAAATGGGGGGAACGAATTATAAATGCCGAGACATGCCTCATGCACGTTATAGGCTAATAAACTATGTGCTTCTAATTGTCCAGACCTCCGTATTTCCTATGTGCTCCGCCAGCACCTTCGTCTCAGGAGCAACAGGACTAACTGCATGTAATGAACCCTCCAAAGCTGTAGGCCGAGGACGTCTTCCCCCTGACTGGGCTGATTTTCTCAGGTGCTTTGTGGCGTGTACTCTCCCTCGTGATGGAGAGCTTAACGCAGGTTTGCACCCCCTCTGAGGAGCCAGACAGATGGGCTCCCGCAATACCCTCCACTTAAAGCCTCCCTTATTTCTTGGCCAGCCCTTCAGTGTCGCATACCTCTTTCGTGGCCCTTGCTATCTGCTGCTGTCATCAAGGATGCCCTCTCCCTCCATCTTGGCCTCACTGCCACTGCCTCCCCTGACACTCTCCTACCTCTGACGCTCTCGCAGCAATCTGTTCTTGCAGACAAAGCCTAGGCTTTCATTGGCCCCTTTCTCTGGTGTCTTACCATGGTAGCAGGCTCTGCCCTGGCACATATGGGCCATCATCTACACTGGCCCCTCAATACCTTCTAAGCCTGCAGGAGAAGCCTTCCCCACCAGTCACAAAGACCCAAAGGACTTCCACTGGAGTTCCAGCATCCTCAGTTCTTCTATGGGACAAGGTTTGAGGAGCAGCAGCCAGAGAGGAGTCTGCAGAGACATGCCGCTGGGCCCAGGGTGGTGGGAACCAGCGTCCCTCTCACTTTCTTTCACAGCACACAGCAGACACGCAGTTGTCTTCAGCACTATGGGTAGACCAGGTCTGTTTCCTGTCTATGTGTGCAAGAGCTGCAGGAGATCAGCAGAAGCAGGGCATGAGTAGCAACCTGAATGGGACAGTCTCTGGCCACCCACCATGTCCCAGTGGCCCTCAGCCACACACAGACACGCCTGCTCTCCCAGCTTTGAGAACAGTCAAGGAATTCAACTCAGGGAGATGGGTCTTCCCGGAGCCATGACCAGGCCTGACTTTCCTCAGGTTAGAAGAAGCATGAAAAGTGTTTCAAACACTCCGGGGAGAGCCAGGACATGCCAGGGAGCCAGCAACCCAGTCTAGCCCATGACTCTTAGCCGAGGATGGGCCTCGCCTCTTAAAGAAACTGAGAGAGCAAATGGCGAAACAAAACGAAGCAGAGTAAAAAAACAACAGCAAAGCTCTCCAACAGAAACCACCTGAGCTGCGGTGTCTGAAATGTCTGCTTGCTAGGCGCTTTTCCCTCTTTCGCTCTCTTTGTCTCATCTGTGCATCCGGAGGCCAGAAGGCAACCGAGGCTGTCATTCCTCAGGTCCTGTCCACCCCTCATTGGCCTAAGCCTTTCCAAGTAGGCTAGGCTGGCTGGCCAGTGAGCCCCAGGACTCTACCTGCATTCCATTTCAGTGCTGGGGTTATAACATAATAGAGTTTTGTTTTTACTTTTCTTTTCTTAACATAGCTCTAGGCTCTTATGCCCTCATGCAGGACTTTACCCACTGAACTGCCCCTGCAGTCCTTACTAGTTGGCTTTTCACAACGGCCTGTGGCCCCTTATAAGCTGTACAATAAACACATGTCATTTCAGGTTCCTGGCCACCATCTGCTGACTGGACCTGACCGTCATGGGCCAGGAGTCTCTGGCTGCTCTCCTGTTCCTCTACCCATGGTCTGTAAAACATGCCATCTCTGGCCCCCTTTGGTTTGATTCTGTATAGCTGTGGCAGCCTGCACAAAGCTGGCCCACGTGTGACTGTAGGAAGTGGCATTATTCGGATGTGTGGTCTTGTTAGTGTGTGTGTGTGGCTTTGTTGGAGGAAGCCTGGTGTCACAGGCTTTGAGGTCTCAGGCTCTCTTCTTGCTGCCTGCTGATCTGGATGTAGAACTCTCAGCTCTTTCTCTAGCACCATGTCAGCCTGCAAGCCACCATGCTTCCCAGCATGATGATAACAGACTAAACCTCTGAACTGTAAGCCTTCCCCAGTTAAATGTTTCCTTTATAAGGGTTGCTGTGGCCATGTGTCTTTTCACAGCAAGGAAACCCTAACCAAGACAGTAACAATGGTCCTGGCTTGTCACTTTAGCATTCCTGACACCCACTGCCTATCTCACACTTAAGAAGTTCTTGGAACTACAGCAGCTGTTTTATCAAAAAGTCAAGCCCCAAGATCTGCAGAGAATGTGGTCCAAACCTTGACAGTGAGCCAATGAGCTGAGCAAAAACTCCAGCGACGCCTTGCTGGAAACTTCCAGTAAGGAAAGAGCTGCGTCTTTCTATCTTAAGGCACAAGTTCATTGGCAGTTCTACTGCTCACTCTTGGCTGGTTTACAGGCTTTGTGGAGGACTTGGCATCTGAGCTGAACTTGAAGGATGGGTCATGTTTGGACATGCAGATGTGAAGGAGAAGGTGCAGATTCCAGAAGAACGGTCATTAGTGTGGTCTCGAGGCCCACGTGTGATCCACCGTGAGACCCCATTAAAAGCTGTTAGTCCAGAAGAGAGTCTAGCAAAGCTAAGCAGTCAGGGCCAAAGATGGACACTTGCCTCAAAGACCCAAGCCCACCACAATGACAGTGAGGACAATCCCTTTTATAAAAACATGGATCCCAGCAGAAGCCTTGGCTCACGTCTGCACGGCTGCCCACTCGATGCCCACCTCCACCTGCCTCGGTATGCCCCCACACTCCCTGTCGCCCTTTATCAGTCTGGGGCTGGAACACAAGGCAACAGGGTGAAGGGTGAGCTCCGCATTCTTTGTCCCCCAGGGCCTGAGGAGAGCTGCTTCGTAGGCCGTGTGGGAGCTTTTGGGCTCATATGGATACTCAGGTATAGAGCTGGATTTGCAGGCCAGCTCAGATCAGGGCTTTTCAAATGGTCCATAATAAAAGGCTGGTTCAAAACAAAAATCTAACATGACCTACACTGATGCTTTTCAACTGTGTGTGCGCGCTATGTATGCATATATGCATGTGGCCCTGGAGGCCACAGGGCCATGTTGGATGTCTTCTCTCTCCTCAGCTTATGTTTTAAGACAGGTGCTCACCTAAAGTCCAAAAGTGGGCTAGACCCTGGCAGCAAACTTTAACTTCCGAGCCTTCTCTCCAGCTACTCTTGTTTTCTTTGGTTTGGTATTTGAGCTCTCTCACCCAGGATAGAGTCAAACTTCCCATCCTCCTGTCTCAGCATCCTGAGTTCTGGGATTGCAGGTCACACCACAACTCCAGATCAATGCTTTCTAAAATGTGATAAAATAACTGAGCGTGTGTGTGTCCAATATACAGTGTACACTCATGCAAACATACCTTTATGCTGCACAGAACCATGCAAAATGGATATACTCAATAACATTTCAAAATAAAACAAAATACCACGAGATAAAAACAAACAAGGATACAAGCCCAACTCTGAAATTGTTCCATCCCTCAACACTATGAGATTGGTGCTGTTTCTAAATTCACATTCCACTTTCTACACCCGATCTTCCAAAGAGCATCCTCGGAGCTGTGCTAGGCTGGCCCGGCCTGTGTTCCCCTTACTTCCCCTGTGGGAGATCACTCACACAGCACTGGAACAGAGGCAACTGAGTTAGCCTGGACTCTGCCCCTGCTCAAATGATCCCTCCAAGAGGGAAGGATAGATTTTGTGACGGGTTTCCTCTATGTAGCCCAAGCTAGCCCTGAACTCATAGTCTCTCTGCCCCAGCCTCCGGAGAGCTGGAGTTTCAGGAACGTCCCATCGTGCCTAGCAGGATGACACCGTGGACTAGGGCGTGTCTAGTCTGGAACTGGAGGTCTGTGATGGAGGATCTTGACAGCTTGTTGAAGTCAAGCTAAACTCTCCCTTCAGGGTTCCGCCTCCACTGTCCCACTCATCCCAGGGTCCCGGAGCTGGCACGGATTTCCTTTCACGTCAGAAGCCAGGCCAAGTGTTCTGCTAATGTAAGGGAAGGGACAGTGGCTCTGGCTGGTGAAGGAGAACAGGGCTCTGGCCGGAGTCTGATTTGGTACTTTCCAGGCAATTCTGGAAAGACTCTGAGTCTTGGAGTGGGGAAGTGATAGCTGAGAATTCAGCCTGTAGACAGGCTGTGCATGGAGGGAACCGGGAAGAGGAGGTGGGGGTGGTGTAGCTCAGTTAGAGCGCTTGCCTAGCAAACACGAAGCCTTGCATAAACCGGGCATGTAGCACACCTCTGTAATTCTAATGCTTTCCAGGTGGAGGCAGGAGGATCAGAAGTTCAAGGTCATCCTCGGCTACATAGTAACTGCAAGGCCAGCCTGGGAAAAATAAATCCTTGTTTCAAAAGTGGTAGGGGTGAGGGTGTTGGGCAGAAAGAGACTCAAGGCTATCAGGAGCCCTGGGACTATGTGCCGGAGAACACACTGATACATCAGATGGCCTTCGCTTATTAAAAAGCTCAAGACTTTTAAGGAAATGACATGTGTATGTTCCAAGGTCTCTGTGCTGGAGGTCTCTGCCTGAGCCCAGGTGAGCAACAGAGGAGGGCTGAGGGCGAGGAACCGAGCCAGTGTCCAGAACCACAGACGCAGTCCTGGTTTAGGGGCGTCTAAGGCATTTCACAGCCGAGAGGATAGTGGTGGTGCTGAGAGCACTGGGTCAATAGTGGCCTGACTTAAACTCGGAGATTAAAGAACTCCGACACCGGGTTAACAGCAAGGCCAGTGACACGCAGTTTAGTGACACATGCCAGCACTCAGGAGGCAGAGACGGGAAGGTCTCTGTGAGTGTGAGGCTAGCCAGGAGTGCTATAGTCAAATTCTGTCTCAAAACAAAAACATGGGAAGTATGGCTCTTAGAAATTTGTCCCTAGGGTGACCTCTGGCTTAGTTTTCTTCTGAACCTTGTCTTCCTGTGGACGGAAAGAGAATTATTTGGTCTTCTCAGAAGGAAGGGATAACAGAGCTTACATTTAGCCCTGCGTCTAGACACCTGGTCCTCCTGCCAGGTGAACACTGTGGCCCTGTGGCCTTTCCAGTCCTGTAAAGTCTTGGCTTAGCATGTCCTTCGGTAAAGACCCATCCTGCCTCGAGCTGCTGTCTGTTCCCAAGTTCACCTCTCCTTCACTGTGGGCTGCTCAAGGAGCCCCTAACCCAGAGTGGGGTTGGGAAAATCCAAAGTATTTCTAGTGAGGCCTGAATGAAGGCATGGCTGCTGAGTTCAACCCTCTAATCCTCAGCTCTGACAAAGGGCCTTCTAAAGCAACATTCCTCATTAGCCCAAAGGTTTATTTTGCAAGCAGCTTTTCCCCATGACTCAGTTTCTGGCCCACTGCCAGGAGGCCTTGTGTCAAAATTCCTGTAGAGGAGGCCTCGGGCCCTGGCCTGACCTCCCTCCTGGCCCTGCAGAAGACAGTTTGCCTGTTCCCTTTCCTAAACGGGGTCAGGAAATTGGCGTTCTCGTACCTTCCAATTAAAATGATGTCAACGTTTTAAATCAGTGACCCTAAGAAGAAAATAAAAAAATGATATGGCGATCACAGGTATATCTCCTCTTTGTGTTTTAAATATAGAAAGCAGGAAGCTAGACATCTGGCAGAAGAGGTTGTGTGCTCAATGTGTGGTGGCCAAAAAAAACCAAGAAGGAAAAAAAAAGCATTAGTCAGAGTCTAGAAAAATGATGGTTTACTTTTACAGAGCAATATTTAGAGACAGGACTGAGGAAGTATGTAAGACAGCTGTTACAACACAGACTGCTTTTTTCCAAACTCAATCCTGCAAAAATTCTTGAGAAAAAAAAAAAACCCTTAAGAAATAAATTTCAATTTATTTAAAGACATTTTAGAATATAAAATAAAATAACGCAGGCCTCCTATTTAAATAAAAAATACAGCAAATCTCTGAGGTTCACTGGAGAGTCAGAATGAATGGGCATCATAACCCAGTTAGAAGGTCTGCTTTTTTAAAATAATAATAGTAGCGGCTGGAGGAGATGGTTCAGTCAGGAACATTCTTGCCATCTCCTAGCGCACACACTAAGGAAAAACAAAAACAAACAAACAACCCCCCCCCCCCACAGGCTTGGCGCTGTGCGACTGTAACCCCATTGCTTGCAGACAGAGGTAGAAGATTCTGGGGACCTGGTGGAGCTTCAAGCTCAGCGAGAGACCCACCCTGTCTTAGCAATGAGAGTGGAGGGAGATTGAGGAAGACACCTGGCATCCACTTCTCACCTCCACGTGCACACACTTGGGCATGCGCGCGCGCGCGCACACACACACACACACACACACACACACACACACACACGAGGAGGGGGGAGGGGCGGTGACTTTAAAATTGTTAAAAAAAAAAAATCAAGCAGGATTCACCAAAGCAGGTATGATGGAAGATACAAAGAGACCTGAATTCTGATATTGCCATCAGGGGATAGAATGGCCCAATCACTCTGGAACACAGTTTTAAAAGACATTAAAGGGGCTGGAGAGATGGCTCAGAGGTTAAGAGCACTGGCTGCTCTTCAGAGGTCCTGAGTTCAATTCCCAGCAACCACATGGTGGCTTCCAACCATCTATACTGGGATCTGATGCGCTCTTCTGGCCTGCAGGTGTACATGCAGATAGAGCCCTCATATACGTAAAATAAATTGATGTAATCTTTTTAAAAATGTTCCTTTAAAAAATAGACATTAAAGCTCATAGGTAGGGAGCCACTATGCAATTTAACTGCTCCCAGATGTCTACCCTAGAAGAAAACAAACAGAACATGTGCCTACAAAGACTTGAACACAAGCGTGCACAGCACCTGGGGACTCTGGAAGCAATGCCAATGCCCCGAGCAGGTGAGCAGAAAAGCAGTTGTGGAAGAAGCTGGGCGTTTCCCCAGCCCTTGAGAGACAGAGACAGGAAGGTCTCTGAGAGTTGAGGGTCTACAAGATGAATTTTTAGGGCAGCCAGCACTATGTAGAGAGAGTATTTAAAAAAACTGGGGGGAAAACAGGTGGACTACCCACGGGGGACAATATTATTCATCAATAAAAGCAATAAACTGTAGGTACCTATGATAACAGGAATGAGCTTTAGCCAAACGATGCTGAGAGGGAAACTGACAGCCAATCACAGTCATCCTAGCAGCAGAAGGCAGGTCTGTGGCTGCCTGGGCTGGAGAGGCAGGACCTGCACAGGCGCATCCGGAATTGCTTCGGGACACCTGATATGCTGACTGCGGCATTGGTTTCAAGGGTGTGGAAATATGTCAAGGCTCACGGAACCCGGGCGAGACATGCACCGCCTTGAAAGAACACATGCTTAGTATGCTCCAGGCCCTGGGCTGGATGCCTGGTGACGCTCGCGCGCGCGCGCACACACACACACACACACACACACACACAGAGAGAGAGAGAGAGAGAGAGAGAGAGAGAAACCTTACCAAATTGCCAAACATTGTGTGCTAATACTGTTTCACCAAAGCTGTTAAAAATTTATAATATTTATAAACGAGGAAGAAAAATGTTTTATCTCAGGACCGCATACACACTCACAGTCTGGAAGGAGGATCATTCAAGTAGCTATGGTTGGGCTGTTTGTCAAAGCTGTCTAAGCCGTGGCTGGCCTTTTGCCTTTCCATAGACATTTCAAAGTCAGTTTTTCAACTTTTATAAGAAAGCCTGTAAGAAAAAAACTGCTGGATTTTGCTTAGCACTATATTGAAATATTAATCAGCGAGAGTATGACGTTTTGAGAGTCTTCCCACTTTCAATAAGGCATGTCTTTCACTTAGCCAATAGCTGTCTAATTTGTGCTACAATCTATCGTAGTTTCCAGTTGCAGTCAGAGTAAATGAACCTCACCAAAACATGCCATCTTAACCTCATCTCCAGGACCTGGATGTGACTTCATCTGGAAAAAGAAGGTGTGGGGAGGGGGGCTCTGCAGATAGAATTAAGCATCTTGGGAGCTTCATTCTGGGTTATCCAGATTGGCCATCCAGCCATAAAGCTCAAATATGAGGAAGAAGGGAAGAGGCCGGGAGGGGGACAGGGCCACGGGGAAGAGGTGTGAAGGTCGTGACTATGGAGAGAGGAACCGGAGCCAATCAGTGTTTTAGCAACAAGCCAAGCACCAGGAACTGGTGTGTGTGTGTGGGACCACGGAAGGTAAAAGAGCGTCTGAAGGGGCCACGGCCCTCTAACCTGCTGCACACACTCCTGGGCTGAACAGAGCCATGAGGGAATTCAGTCCTGGTAAGTCACCACGTTTGATGACTTGTTGCAGCCGCTCTGGAGCTCACACAGCTGTCTGTGGCCCCTGGGGTTCATGTCCTACCCTCCTGTCTTTTAGAGGCTAGGATAAACGGCATTGCCTTTGCAATTTCAAGTTCGGATTGCTGGTGTTTGTAAAGTCAGGCATGGGATGACTCAGGATTTATGAGGCTTAGGAAGTTTCAGGCCACCCTGGGCCATAGACAGGGATACTCTCTAAAAGTCAGGAAAAGGAGGAGGGAAAGAGAAGGTAAGAGAGGTCGGAGAGGAAGAAGGAAGGCAGAAGACAACTGAGTTTTACATTTACTTCCTGTTTCCTAAACTAATTAAAATTTTGTTGATAAAATACAGATTCTTTTCTCATAAAATGTATCTTTTTTTAATCATTTATTTGTTTGGTCTTTGAGACAGGGTTTTTCTGTGTCGCCCTGTCTGTCCTGGAACTCACCCTGTAGACTAGGCTGGCCTCTAACTCAGATCCACCTGAGTGCTAGGGTTAAAGATGCTGGCTACAGTTTTCCCTCATTCTGTATACATTTTAAAAACAAAAAATTGCAGTGCTTCCTTGGCATCAGCACGTCTCCTGTGGGCATCGCCATAACCAATTTATGACGCTTTGTTCATGTCAGGATCAAAACCAGGTCCCCATGGGTTCTTTTCAATCTACAGATTCCTCTGTCATTTGCTCTTTTGACTTATTGAAATAGGTCCTTAATCTTGTAGTTTCCCATTAGATGGATATCTATACATTGTCTCCAATACAATTTCCTGTACCTGATAAACTTGGTTAAATGTGACTCTGGTACAGGGCCTTCAGGAATTCATAATGTCTTCTTTGCATATGTTTGTGTGTGGTATTGGTGGATGGGTGTGCATGCATGTGTGAATGCATGTATGTGAAGGCTTGATGTTGCACTGGGTCAGTCCAGTGAGGCAGGGGCTCTTGCTGAACCCAGGACTTTGTTTGGCTGGCCTCATTACTCGGTTTTCTCTGGGGACCTCCTGCCTCCACCTCCCAAGAGCTGAGATTACAGGTGGCCACCGCACATGCACACACATACACACAATGCACACACACACATGTTCACACATTCACAATACATAATACACACATACACACACAATGCACACACACACATACATATATGTGCACACACATACACAATATATACACACACAGATATACACACGAAAACCTACCAAGATGCTCACTTCTGGCATGGACTGCTTTCAGCAAGTCTGATGGTTGTCTGGCTTTGTCGTCCTTGTAAATCTTGGCCTTTTTGTCTGGTTGTCCAAATTTTTTTTTCTCTCTTTAAAAATCCAGTACTTTTTCTAGAATATTTCTCATTGTTAGCCAGATGGGTTGATTTTTTTTTTAATATGGGTGGAGTGATTTAAAAAAAAAAGAATATAAAGTTTCATTTCACTGGATAAGAATTTTTTAAAGTTAATTGCTTCGTGCATGGTGTAATGGTGTGGGAGCGTGAGTGTGCGCACACGTGATGGCGTGCACGTGGAGGTCAGAGGACAGCCTTTGGGAGCTTTTTCTCTCTTTTCACTGCGGGTTCAAGGGATGAAACTAGGTCATCAGGCTTGTGTGGCCAATGCTTTTATCCAATGTAGTATCTCACTGGCCTTTAAGGGTTTTTTTTTTTTCATTTCTTCCTTTTTAGCAAAGCAGTTAACTTATAAAATTTTAAAATATTAATTTTTTTCTGGGCTTTTATAGAAGTCTACATCACCTATAAGTGTATTAATTGAAAAATGTATTCTCATTACTTACAGAGTCATTATTCTGCACACTGAACTGTTAAATGTTTTATTCCTAAGTTTATATGGGATTAAAGTGTGGGTCTCTATTGTTACTTATCTATTTTGGTTTTGACTTTTTATTTATTTTGATTTTTGTTTATTTCACGTGTTTGAGTGTTTTTGCCTTTCCGTGTGTCAGTGCAGCACAGTGACCACAGGGTCCAGAAGAGGGCATTGGATCCCCAGGAACTGGGAGGTGAATGTTTGTGAGCCACCACGTGGCTGCTGGGAATTGAAGCTGGGTCTTCTATAAGAGCTACAAGTGCTCTTAAGCGTGCTGAGCTGTCCCCTTCCTCCCTTCTCACCAGCTGAATCTACTCCCAGCACCAACTCCTTGGTCGAAGGTTTTTCTTAGGTTTGTTAGTTTTGAAAGCCTATAGAGACCCTTTCCTGTTATGGATCTCTGAGACTTGTGTGTGTGTATGTGTGCGTGTGTTGTGTGTGTGCACATGTGCATATATGTGCCGATCAGGGGACAATCTCTGGTGTTGTTCTTCAGGCACTGTCTACCTTTTGTCTGAGACAGTCTCTCCCTGGCTTGGAGTCGCTGATCAGGCTAAGCCAGCTGGCCATTGAGACCCAGGGATCTGCCCTTCTCTGCCTCCCCAGCACAGGACTGAATGCACACACCGCCATGCCCAGCCTTTTGAGGGAGGTTTGGGAAAATAAGCTTAGGTCCTTGTGGCTGTAAAGCCAACATTAAACAGAGCTGTCTCCCAGGCCCCATACCCAGGACTTCACACCCCCAGGATATCTGTAAGGCTAAAGCTGTTTCCAGAATACTAAGATACTATGTGCACTTTTCATTCTCACGAACGTACCGTGGAACTCTCCAGATGCAGTGTGGCACGTGACTCTGCCAGATTGCAAGAAGAGGCAGCTAGCTGTGAGACTCCAGCTGTCTTTTCTTAAATAAGATACTTGGAAATTTTTAAAGTAATGCTGTTGTCAGCATTCCATTGCTGGGAAAAGAAAATATCTGACAGAATCATTTTAAAGAAAAAAAGATTTATGGACCAAAAAGGTCCATAGTTCAAAGCTTCAGTCCCTGGGGGCTTGGCCCCACTGGCTGGGTCTGTCAGAACACAGTGCCATGGTGGGAGTGGCGGAGGGGATCTGTTCACCTTCTGTGCAGGATGCAGATAGACACTGAAGAAGCAGAGACAGTCTGGAGTCCCAGTTATCTCTTCCAGAGAAGCGGCCCCAATGACCTACCTTCCTTCCGCCAAACCACACCTCTTGGAAGTCCTGCCAGCCCTCAGCAGCGCCTCCTCTGGGGAGGAAGGCCTTAACAGATGGCGCTGCTGCAGCCCTAACCAGTGAGCTTGAGAACAGAGGCTGGAGGTGAGCAGCAGGCCCCCGGCTCCTTTCCAAACCAGTCTTCCCCCCAGGCCTGGGACAGCACAGCAGCTTGGAAGACCTCTGAAAAGCCTCCAGGACATTCTCCCTCGGTTCTGATGACTGACACCAGGCTGCCTTTTGGCCACACCGAGCTTATCAAGGGTGCCTGGTTTGAAGTTCTGTGCGCTGCTTCCCCCTCATGAATTCTGTTCTCATGAAGGCAGGAATTCCTTCTCCTGCCTAGCATGTGCACAGGCCTGGGTCTGCTCCCCTGTACCGCATACACCAGGCATAGAGCTCGCTGCCTGTCATCTCAGCACTTGGGAAGTGTGAATGAGAAGTCTGGGAGAGAAGCTGTGTCTGCAGAGACTAGCTGAGGAGAACGGCAGTACTGTGGAGGGTTGGAATGTCACCCACCAGGGACTAAGCTCTGGCCCTCGGGAACAGCTAGCTGTCCTTGCACAGACCTGTGTTGGAACTTAAATCTTATGACTAATAGATGCCTGTTTTTTGAAATCTATTAACTTGCCCCAACCCAGAAGCTAGGAATGTCATCGCACAGCGTCATGGGCTTGGAGAAAAGCTCTCCCATCTTGTTGTCCCTGAGTCTCTGACGTACCACCAATGTATTTTAAACCCAACCCAGTACTTCCTTTGTTCTTTAAAACTTCATGGAATTGCTTCCACACCGGACCACAGAACTTGGGGTAACCTAGGTCTGCGCTCCCCGGCCATGATGGTCCCTCATAAACGCTCCAGGAGAAACCATATCTTTCATTCCTTTGAGGTGGGAGCTGTCTCTTTCGATGACAGAGGTGAAGGCAGGGTCACTGGAAGTGTATCCTCAGCAAGGCAGAGTTCAAAGCCGTCCAGGAATGCTGGAATCTCCCCCCCTCCCGCCCCCCGCACCTATCTGTCCATTCATCAGGAGAACAAACCCAGAGACAAACTGCAACCTAATGGTTAGGTTACGTAAGTAATGAGCTAAGTAAGCATGAGTCACTGGGGATACATAAGACTTAATTACAAGAGGTGTCAGGGTAGTTCAATCTTACTGGCCCTTCTCACCTTCTTGCCCTCTGGAAGCCAGGCCACAGGGGAGGTATGGCACGCCTCCAGGCCCTACTGTATATCCCCAAGAAACCACCTCTCTCCTAACCATCCCTGTGTCTCTGCACAATTCATTGTGAACTGGCACAGGGTCCTGGAAGCGCCAGCCTCTGCCCTCTGCACCTTATCTGTGCCTGAAACATGGTATGGTCACATCACGCTGGGAAGCTGGCTGAAGATATGACTGAGTAAACCAGCACAGAATCCGGGTTATACAAACAGACAAAACACATTCTGCAGCAGAAGCAGCAATTCTCTCCAGAGGGCAGTTGGCCAGGGTTGGAAGCAGGGAAACTGGCAGTGGCAAGGACCACCCGCTTCGCATCATGGCCGTGGTATGCTGGGTGGAGGTCTGAGCGATTTCTACTTTAATATGGGAAATAGCCCCTCTCTAATGGAATCCAGCACTCGAGGGGGCTCTGGTGTCATAGAGGACTTGAGACCGGGAAGGTCAAGAGCCTGCAGGCGGCAGTGCTAAGCGGGGAGAGTGCCTAATGTGGTGCCTTCCTTCCTTGGTGTCTGCGTGCTCTTCACAGTGCTTCGGGGAGGGTGGCGTTCCTGTGCATGGTGAGGAACACTCAGTATGCTGTGTTCTCAACTGCTTTTTCTTACGCAGCATTTGCAACCTTCTCCAATATGTGAAATTTTCATCCTTCTGGCTAGAAAGAACTCTTGACTCATTTACAAAGAGGAAGGCTAGAATCTTGTCCACCTGGATTTTTTTTTTTTTTAACCATCCCTCTTAGAAGCTACTCTGCAACTGGAGGTGGGTTCGGCTCGCTCAACGGGCTGCCGACTCGGTTGAGAGCAAACCCTCACCGGCATCACCGAGCATGCACAAGCCCAGGAGCCCTCTACTGAAGGACCACAAGACCGGGTCAGTGGTTGGTTCTTTTAACTTTTATTCAGATAAATACAACACCTGCACAGAGCTGACATGCAAGCGGTGTCACCACGGGACTATTCTAGAGCTTAAAACAGGTGTTCCAGGTGCACAGGCACAGCTGGCTTTGACGAGGGAGGGTGGCGAAGTTGTGTCCATGGTGTCACTTGCCCATTCAAGGCTGATAGAGATGAAGACGAGCATTGTCCTTGAACATCAGCTTTTAGAGTGTGCATAGGAGACAGAACGCAAGCGCCTCCCATGAGGCACTTAAGAAGGTATTTCAACACTGGGTAAGCCGGCTCCTTAACAACTATTACATCTCATTCCCAGGAAGAAATTTCAGAGTGAAGAAAATGGCACTTACCCTTGGCCATCAGAGTTGGTGAGACTAGTGATTAAAAGAGTTTTTAATATACTAGACTATAATTTGGAAATGCATGAATTAGAGAAATTTCATTTGTTGCATCTTTCTAAACTTCTGAGAATCAAAGAGTGACTTCTTTAGTTTGGATTGGTCTAGTTATCACCTTTCTAAAGAAAACTACTATGGCATGGGTTCTGCTACTCCTGTACATTAATTTAATTTAAATAAGTTAAGGCCCCAATTACTGACTAATAGTTTAATCTGAAGGAAAAGTTTGAGCAGTCATCTGTTCTTATTTGAAGCCAGTTAGGGTGAATGGAACATGGGGTTGAATTCAATTTAAAAATTATAATCCTCACATCAAAAAAGCAGCTAGCGTGAGAGGCCACGGCAAGTGGGTTTGTAAAAGGGCAGCTTTGGGGCTGGAGGTGGGGGTGGGGACGCAGACCAGGCAGCAAAGCCAGGGACCCTGGAACAGACAGCGCCTTGCCTGACTTACTCCAGCTCTAAGCTTCCTGTGCAGAATGACCACACCGCCCCCAAGAGAGCAGGGCCGGCAAGGAGCCTTCGCTCAGCACTACTGTCCCTTCTGCGCAGTTCCTGGGAGGACAAAGGCCAGTTCTGCTCCCTAGCAACTGCCCATACTGGCCATGTCTGGTCCATTTTTTTCTGTAAAGCAGTGAACTGGCTCAGCAGCAGGCTGGGGAAGCAGAATAAGGCTTCTGGGTTGAGCTGCTCCCTCCCCTGACAGCCAAGGGAGAGATTGTCTGGAGGCCTGACAAGAGCAAGGCTACTTTCTACAAAGTATAAAATTCCAACCACTCCAGTCAGTCTATTACAGTGAACTGAATTGCTAAAAAAACAATGTACTTTGAAAGCCTTTGCCACATCTGTAAAAAAAGAAAACAAAGTCTCAAAGTCTTTAAAACTCCTTTAAAATGTATTAATATCCTTTTTAGTTAACAAATATAAAACCATTTAAGACACTTGGTGACTTTCTTAGGTCGTATCTCTGAGGGAGGGCGTACATATATATATCTTGGGGGCTACATTGTGAGGTTTTACTACTAAAATAATCTATTTGGTAAAAACTCCAGAAAGAGTTCTGTCAAGAAAATAATTGTTTTAGAAGAAAGAATTGTGTTTTTTTTTTTCCTCCAAAATGTCAAGAAGAATAAGGACACAAATATAACATACTTAAAATTTCAAACACAACAATATTATTTCAGTAAATAAATAAAAGTGGCACCAACTTTATGGCAATTTTTCAAGACACAGCTCAAAGATATTTTAAAATAAATAACTACTCCAAAAGAAGAGCCACCATTTCAGCACAAAAGACACAGCGTTGACAATGGAGTGTGGCGAGGAAGGCCAGTGCGGCAGGCCACGTCCACGAGGGGACAGAAGTGCCACCCTTTGGCGGGATGGACCCTTAGGCAGATACTTGTCCAGAGAAGAAGGCTTCAGGAGAGGCCAGGCTTAGGGCTGTCTTTTGCCATTTTTCTCTTTTCTTCCAATGTGTGCTTAAATATTTTCTTCAGGGTGTTGTAAACTATTGGTCCATTTTCAGAATCAAAATTAACCTGATGAGAAAGAAAAATTTCTGTTTAAGACACTGTAGCAAAAAAATTAAACCAGTTTCTATTTACAAAGAAAAGAAGTATTTGGGGAAAAAAACAATAAAGATTTATGTAAAACTACATATGGTTAAAAAGCACATATGATAGGTTTATACATGTTAGCTGAGAGACTATGTTGGAGCTGTCAACCACGCCAATCCCAAGCCTTTGAGTGAACACTCATACAGTCTAGAGCCTAGATTTCAAACAGTCCAAGCAGCAGGCCATCAGGGAGGTCAGCGGTGAGCGCGAAGCTCAGAGACTAGCCACCGCTGCTGCCTCGAAGTTCCCTTTTGAAGGAAGCCCACCAGCGATTACAGGTCACCTTCAGAAGCCCTAGGGCACCCTGGACTACAGTCTGAAGACCTGAACACCACGTGGCTTTCCTGAGGCTGTGTAGCTCCGTCTTTTATCTAATGGCTGTGGCAGTGGCTCTCAACCTTCCTAACACTGCCACCCTTTCATAAAGTCCTCATGTTGTGGGGACCCCAGCCATAAAATTATCTCACTGCTACTTCTTAACTATAATTTTGCTACTGTTATGAATCGTAATATAAATATCTGACCCACAGGTTGAGAACCACCAGGCTGTGGGCTTCAATTTCCTCATGTGAAAATATAAAACTCAACACCCACTGCCTTAAGATTTCTGGGAGTTGAAATGAAATCTAGCACCTGTGAGTGCTTTGTACATATAAAAACCTCAGTGAGACTGAAGGTCCCCTCTCCTGTTGGGAAGGCACCGTTCACATTTGGGGCCTTTGCCATGCTTGTCATTCTCCGCTGAGGAACGATGGCGACAGGACAGAGAACCCCACACTATTCCCAGAGTAAGGTACATCTGACAGAGAAGGAGCCAGGGTTCTGGACCCAGCTTCTTCCCTTCACAGTCGCTCCTTTGGGGCAAGTTCTAAGAGGGCCAGGCTGCTCACGCCATAAGCAGCGCAGGGGTCCCAGATGCTGATCTGCTTCTCTGTCAGTGTCCCGTCCACGGCGCCATGGGTCAGAAACAAACAACTGCCTTTCTCCTTGAAGCATGTGTTTTGTATTTCTGCGGGTACCGACCTGACAGTTTTGGACATCTAACTCTGTTTAGATGATTCTTGTTTAAACCCAAGGTGGAACTGGCTGGACATGCAGATACCCCTGACTCCTTTGAGGAACAGGATTTAAAAAGACGTGTTCAATGCCCAGCTGTTTCTCTCTTTGCCCATATAAAAAGCTCTTTGTTCCCACAATGTGACAGGTCAGCTTTGTCTTGACATCACGGTTGGCAACTCTGGAACTACTTATAAAACACATTTGCATTACAGGGCAACAGATGAAAGCTTTACTGGAGGAGGGAAGGTCCGGTGTGGGTCGCAGACGTACAGAGGTGGTGTGCCTGCTGCAAAGGGTACAGGGCTCACCTTGGTGAAAGCTTTGACGGCGTGTGAAAGGCAAGCATCCTCCACTTCCACAGGGAGCGTCTGCAGGCTTACTATGCAGTGCAGCACACACAAGATGGTCTGGTGCTGCCCCTGTTTTGTTTCCCCAGAAATAGAAGAAAGTTATCTCAAGAAATCCACTCAAATAAGCATCCAGTGAGCTGCTGGCTATGAGCTAGTACTCCAAGCACTCTGTCACGTGTTCACTGTTCTGTATTAATACACTACGGAAAGTGTCCAGAGCTGGGTCTGAGCTAGCGGCTTTGTCACAAAGCCAGGGTCAGGGAAAGCTGAAGACTGGTGTGGCTTTAGCCACATGCTTCTCCTGCAGTGCACTGCAGGAACCTTTCTTTCCTGCTGCTACGAATGTGATCAGTTCAGCGTGGCCAGCTGATGCTGCAGTCCGGGAGTACAGCTCACTCGAGTGCCAGCAGTCAGTACTGTATGCCCAGGTCATTGCTATCTGGGGAGGCGGGCAGACAGACGAAGCCTCCAGCAACAGCTCAAACATAAGGAGGCAGCTGGAGGCCTGAGTGGAGTAGGGCAGACTTGGGAAGAAGGGTCCGCTGCGTGAATGCTAGGGGCTGTCTGCCTCAGCCAAGAAAAAAGCTCATCACTGTGAACAACATGTACATTAAAGATGTGTGGGGGGGGCTCACTGAGACCCAGTACTAACATCTCTTCTGAAAATTTATTCTAAGAGAATAATCTGAAATATAGTAAAGCCTTTGAACACAGATTATCGTCACTGATAGCCTGACATGACAAGAGCTTTGCCAGTAAAAACCAAGTCTGAGTCCTGCTTAGATGCTGGCCATAAGCCTGGAGCAAGCTTCTAGCTTGCCCTGTCTGTAAAAGGAGTCCTTCTTCTGCAAGCACTATCAAGATGGACAGAGGGGAAACTGGGGTTACTTCCTGAAGCAGCTGTCCACAGCTGCCCAGCAGAGTTAATCTCCTGCCTTATCTACCACCTCCTGTTCATCTCTGGAATTTGAGGCTATGAAGCCTGAAGACTGGAATTGGAAAAAGCCTAGTGGGAATCCTAGAGCAAGCTGGCTAGCCAGCCTAGCCAAATACACAAGGTGACACCGACCTTAGATCTTCACATGTATGTACAAATGTGTGCTCATGTGAGTGAGCAAGCAGACACAGATAACACTGTGTGTTATGTCTTGATATACATGTATGTGAGGAGATTTCCCACATGTGCGTTTGTGAACGTACTGTGTCTGTAGTTTGTGGGCAGACACAGGCAGATCGCTGTGAGTTTGAGGCCAGCCTGATCTATAAAGCAACTCCAGGACAGCCAAGGCTACACAGGGAAACCCTGTCCTGAAAACAAAACAAAACAAAACACCTCCAAAAAACCAAACAACGAAAAACCCAAACAAACAAACAAACAAACACCTCACCCCTCCACACACAAAAAAGCTAAGTTGTATACTAGAAGGTATAATGAAAAATAATTTGCCTCTTTCTACATCCATAGCATCCTTCCCTGATGGCAAAACCAGAAGCAGATTATGGCTCCTGATATTCTTTTTTACTTCATACATAAATAAGTAAGTTATATAGACTCATACACACATACACACCCCTTCCTTTTTAGCCATTCTATGGAGTGCACATTTCAATCTGCTTTTTAGTTTTTACAGATCCATGCTCACAGTGAGTGAAAACAAACACTCTGAAAAGGTGGTTAGTTATGATACAATCCCACTTTGGCCTCACACTGTCTGAGATGCTCCTCTATTTATGGAAAAACCATTTCTTTTTGTTTGGTTTGTTTTTGGGGGGACAAGGTCTCACTACGTGGCCCTGCTGGCCTAAAAATCACTACGTAGACCAGGCTGTTCTCAAACTCACAGAGCCTCTGACTCCTGAGTGCTGGAATTAAAGGTGTGCACTACCACAGCTGGAAAAATACCATACTTTCCAGCCAAAATAAAAATCTAAAATTCAATGACATTTACTATGTTAAAATGTATGTTGAAAAGATTAAAAAGGAAAGATTGGAAGAATTTCATGTGACTCTCCAGGATGTACACTGCAGAAACAGTCCCTGAAAGTGTGGTCACCTCAGTCTCCCAGGGCATGGATATCTTCCTTTGAGGGGTGGGCATCAAACCAGGGCCCCTGTACATGCTACTCAAATGACCTACTGTGGAGCTGCTTCCCAGCTTGGTGGTTGTTATTATTATTATTATTATTATTATTAAGACATTCTTACTGTGTACTAGAAGATGTCCTTGAATCCAGCTGTAGTCCAGGTTGGCTTCCAACCTGTAATCCTACCTCTACCTCCTGAGTGCTGAGATTACAAGCACTCACTGCCATTTCTGTATTTTCTAAATTCATATGTTGCGTATCAGTTTTGCTGCAGATCAAACCTGGGCCCTTGCATACACTGGGCTAGTCTTCTGCCGCTGAGCTACAGCCCCAGCCCCAATCTCTTCTCTTAGGGGAGTGGAGAGATGGCTCAGTGGTCAGGAACAAGCCTCGCTCTTGCAGAGGACCCACACAGGTGGCTCACAAAGGCCTGCAATTTCAGCACTCCGGGACTTGGATGCCCTCTCCTGTCCTCCCTGAGCATTGCACTCTCATACAAACACACAGACCAAACACACAAAATTAGGATAAAAGAGAAAAGAAAACCCACTTAATTAGACCTACGTAAACAATTCATTCTTTTGGTAATAGCTTTGTTTGCACATGCGTGAAACTTATATTGAGGGCCTTAATTGAATTCATTAGCTGGTCCAATTGCTGCTTTACCTTCTCTAGTAAAAACAGGGCGTCACCAGCATCTGCTTGTCTGTCAACCAACATGTCCACATCCTCTTTGGTGATTACAGGCTCTTTCAGTTGCTCAACCCAAGACCACATCAAACTGCACAAGATGAAAGGGTCTCTCTCACCACATATCCTTTCCCAAGCTCCCTCTCGGGAATTGAGCTCTTTCTACAAAGGAAGGAGAGAGAGATGAACATGGGCCCCTGGCAGGGATCCACCAGCGGCTGAAGAGTAAAGGCTGGGCTCCGGGGTGCAGCCTGGACCTTCCCCAGGGCCGAGGCTCTGGGCAGGAGCTTCCCCAAGCCCAGCGTCATCCCTGCCACAGCAGGGCCAGCTAACTCCGGAGGAAGGGCCCCTGCAGCCTCTGATTCAGAGACCAGAGAAGCAGTTCAAGACGGAGTCTTCTTTCTCCAGCATCTGGTAAACAAAGCAGAATTTCCGACTGCAAATGAGATAGAATGGTAGATTAAAACTAGGAGATCATTTATAAGTTAATCTGGTATCGCAGCTAAACCTTTTAACCAAAACTTCAAAGTACACACACACACACACACACACACACACACACACACACACACACAGAAAATTGCATTAAAGTTGGTAAATATGGTGTGTGTTTTTCCAAGTGCCTTTTAGAATCCTATAGACCAACCAAGTACCAAGTCGGCACGCTGAGATCTGGGAAGTTAAAAACAAGTAGGAAGCCTTGGGAACACTCCCAAATCTCTGCAGACAATTTGAACATGAGTTTAATTACTTGCGTGTATTCATGTATGTACCTGTGTATGTGTGCGTGTATGGGTATACCACCAGCATGTGTGTGTGGAGGCCGGAAGACCACTTTGTGGAGCTGGTTTTCTCTCTCTATTATGTGGTCCAGGAGAACAGACTCAAGCTTGGAGGCATTTGTCTCTAATGAATCATACTGCCAGCCTCACACGAGAGTCTAAGACTCCATTTTACAAAAATGAGTTAAGAAATTCTTGACAGGGACTGGGCACAGTGGCACACGCCTGTAATCCCAGCACTCGGGGAGGCAGAGGCAGGTGGATCTCTGAGTTCAAGGCCAGCCTGGTCTACAAAGTAAGTTCAGGATGGCCAATTCAGAGAAACCCTTTCTCAAAAAACAAACAAACAAACAAACAAACAAAAACAAAAAAATCTGGCAGAATCAGATTTATGTTTTGGTAATCCATAAAAAATTTCAATTGTCAAAACATTAGTAAAAACATGGTTATTAACATTCATTAGCCGCCCAGCAAATACTTATAGCATGTTCTGTAATTTGATAGAAGTGGTGACACATTTCTAACTTTCAGAGCAACCTCCCAGGGAGGCTCCTCACACATCGTCACCACTAAGGGGAATACAATACCTTGTGCATAGCTCAATGCTTGAAAATGGGGAGTATTCCGCTAGCTTGCTTTACCGCATGGGCCATGGCACAAGGCCCCTCCCATGCTGGGCTTTTCTTTCTCTTATAAATAAGCCCATACTTGGGGTTGTCTATATTTCTGCCTATCTCACATATTGCGTATAGAACAGAACAGCTTTTTCTTTAACCTTACAGACACAAGAGGAGATAAACTGGGCAGAGCAAAGACTGTCTTGATGAAATGAATACTGCACCATGACGCTCGCTGGAGCTTCCCACTAACACAGAACTATGGGGAGCACTGACTTTACTAACTGGATTCTAGCTCTGCCACATGAACCATGGCTCAAGTGAGCCACATGACCTCTGGAGTCCTTAGTTTCCTCACTGTGGCACTGCACTCAGAAACATAAGAAAGGTCCATAGTCCACCCATCTAGGGTTACCATGACAAGCACATGGCACATTCGTGCAAGGGCTTAGCACAGGCACACA
Source organism: Psammomys obesus (assembly GCF_907164565.1). Classification (NCBI taxonomy): domain Eukaryota; kingdom Metazoa; phylum Chordata; class Mammalia; order Rodentia; family Muridae; genus Psammomys; species Psammomys obesus. The sequence goes on from NW_026596162.1 coordinate 13,372,716, forward strand.
CAGCGCCACACTATTCAAGTCACATTTGTTTTACCTTTTCCCAGAGTACAACTGGCTCTTTTAGTTACTCAAAGTTCGCAAAGAAGGTAAAAGGTTTGTGACTCCGGAAAATGCTTTTATACATGCTATATGACGAAACAGCCTGACCCAAACCAAACCTGCATCTTTCGGTTGTTGTTTAAGGCAGGGTCTCTATGAAGCCCTGGCTGTCCTAGAACTCCCTATATAGACCAGGCTGGCCTTGAACTTGCAAAGATTTGACTGCTCTTGCTTCAACTGCTTTGACTAAAGGTATGGCCAACAGCGCCTGGCCCAAGCCCATCTTTATCAGCTCATGTGGGCACCTGGGTGACCCAGGAGTGGCATCATGACATTCTTAACACAAAATTTCTTACTTGCTAACTTGCAACATACAGTAATGCATGGGAAATATTTGTTGACTGGATAAGTTTTTTCCAGTTTATAGTGGGGAATATAGAAAATGTATTTGGAAGGAAAACAATGTTTGAGTTTCATTAACTAAGTACTCTAATTCAGAAGAGCGTTTATTCAGTTTATTCTCTCTGCCAATACTGTAAGTTGGCATGAGCTCTAAAGTTCATTTTCTGCCTCTGAAGATACCCCAGCTCCTTGGCTCAATGAATGAAATAATATGGAAGAGCAGTGATTACTTTAACAGCACGATCTGAAGAACTGGCTCGCAGCTAGGAGAACTTGGGTTCAGCTCCCAGCACCTATACCAGATGTCTTCTGAATGTCTGTAACTTCAGCTCCAGGGATATAAAACACTGTCTTCCTGTCTCTAGGGGCACCTACGTGTCTGTACATACCCGCCCCCACAAAAATAGACATAATTAACAACGAAAAGTAAATAAAATCTCTCAAGTAATCCACAGAAGAGTATGGCTGCCAATTCAGGATTTCTCCAAAAGCCCAAGTCAGTCCTGTGCTGGGGCAGGCTCTGTTCCCACCTTTTCTTTAGACAAGGTGTTCATCCCAAGCAAAGCAACTACAGCTAAAGACTGTCTTCCCGCTGAAAGCAAAACACAAAGGAGGAGTTAAAATTTAAAATTCACTCTCTCTCTCTCTCTCTCTCTCTCTAAATGAAATAAATACCTGCCACATTTCCACTTTTCTTTTCACTTCATCCTTTTCTACAAACTCCTTCACGTTTGCCAGGGCTTTGGCTGCCAGTATTCTCCTTGCGTCGGCACTCAGTTCAGACTGCAGGCCAGCATACGGCATTGCCTCAGACAGGTATGTGCTGTCTTGAGTTTCCTGTCTGGGGGGGAACTGCGCCTTAGGATTGGAGCCACAGTTGAGAAGGCTGCCTGGAATGCAACCACCAGGAGTTTCACACCCACAGTGCGTGATTTGCTCTGGATCCTTGTGGAGACTAGCAAAGCTGGGTGGCACTGGTTCTCCAGGATTGTCAGAACAAGAAATTCCCACAGAGAAGGTCCTGCTCCGCTGCACTTCCTTTGGAATGTCCTTCTTATAAAAGAGTGGTGATCCATCATCGTTGAATCCTTCCAAGCCTCCACACTTTGACTGAGTCCAGAAAGAAAATGTACTGTGAACCAAGGCATCCTTCTCTAAACCTAGCTCCGGAGTCGGAGGTATGTAACAAGGGCTGGTGGGCTTCTGATGAAGGCTGTGGTCCTGCAAGTCCTCTGCAGGCACTGTCCAAGGCGTCTCCCCTTGCTCCAGGATAGCTTTGACTCTCTTTAAATCTGAGTCACTGTAGCTGAGCTGCCTTTTCAGATGAGTCAGAGGCTGAAGACACTCAGCATTCCTCCTCTTCCAGAGGGGGTCAAACTCGGGCTCATTGGAAAGAATCACACCCTGGTTCTCAAACTCGGCCTCCACTGCAGTGGGGTTGAACGGGTCAGGCACATCGCTGTTCTGCCTCAGTAACTTTTGATCTAGTTGCATCGTGACCATCTCAGACACAGTCTTTTCGATCTCTGCGGAGAGTTCAGGTCCTTCTACCATGCTCCTCACCACTACTGGCCTGTTCTCAGCCAGGTCAAGCAGCAGCTTGCACACTAGGTGGATGATCTTTGGCACGTACTTCAGAAGTCGCGCTTCGTAGCCATGGAGCAGATGGCGCTGGCGAATCAGGTACTGGGCTAAGGTAACAGCATGTGCTTTGGGGTCACAGCAAGAGAAAATATTACGGAGTGGAGCCAGAAACTGAGTGAATTCCCGGACACAGAGCAGCTGTCCTCTGGTCTGAATGGAATTGGGGCGTTTTGCCCTCACAAATATAATTGCTTGGTCAGCAGTCATTCTTGTTGCAAAAACTAAATAACATGCAATTAAAACACCTAAATGGTAAAGAGTATTTGTATGAGAAAAGGCTCAGTAATGTATCATGTTTCAGTCTTTGATGATTTAAAACTTCAATATTGTTACAAAATCATGTAAGCACGAACAAATCTGAAGGGCAGTAATGATACCAGCCAGTTTTTAAAAAGATCCATTTATTTATGTATATGAGTGCTCTATCTGCATGTACACCTGAATGACAGAAGAAAGCATCAATCCCATTACAGATGGTCACAAGCCACAATGTAGTTTCTGGGAATTGAACTCAGGACCTCTAGAAGAGCAGCCAGTGCTCTTAACTGCTGAGCTATCTCTCCAGCCCCACCTGCCAGTTTTTTGTTGCTGTTTTTTTTCCTACTGGAGCTCATATAATCTAGGCTGGCCTTAAACTCTGTATCCAGGCAAGGATTACCTTGAAGTAATGATGCCCTGGCCTCCACCTTCCAAGTGCTAGCATTAAAAGTGTACGCCAAAAGGCTGGCTCTGTGTAATCCTGAGTAGCAAATCCAGGGCCTCATGTACACTGGGCAAGCACCCTACCACCCGACCTTCAGCATTATGACTGCAGAGACTTTAACACGTGTCTGTGGCAGTTCCTTCATGTGACTGAATCAGCTTTGCATCCCAGAGGTGGGATAGACACAGCTGGCAGGTAAAGGAGTGCAGAAGGGAGGAGGGGCATAACGAGTGTGCTACCGATCCACTCTAGCCCTTCTGGTATAGAAGGAAAACAGAAGGAAGCCAAATCCTGATTCTGTGTTCCTGGTCAACAGCTCTTGATGTTTCCATCCAATCCATCACTCACTCTGCACCTGGAATTCCTGCTCTGTCATCTTTGCCACCCTCTGCCAGGACATTCTTGCTGACCCCTCTCCCAGGTTGGAAAGGTTATGATCTGGGCATCATCTACAGTCATAGAATACTTCTCTGCCTGAAATTTCTTCCAAACTATGCCTACATTAATCTGTATTTTTCTCCGGACCATGACATAACTCCCTGACATAGGCAAATACTATTAAGGATGTCAGCTGTAACAGAATAATGACTGCTACTTTCATTAGTTACTTATTGGTAAGAATTCATAACCAGTTACTTATAATACAGCAGCTAACAAATCGTACTGTAAAAGGCAAGTCATAGACACCCACACAATTCATGACTTATGGACATCTAATTATACATGATAATCAGAACCGCCGAGAACTGCCGGTCCTCCAGTTCTCAGTGAGTATAAGACAGCTTTCTCATGAGGACACAGCAGGTCTCTAGTATAAAGATAAGTACCTGCAGAGGTATAACATGCAATGTCTAGGAACAGAGACATTTTGGCTCTATCCTAAGAGTTTTATGCAAGCATTGGTTTGCATAAGTTGAATACTAGCCTAGGATGTTTTTATGCAGGGAGGAAATCCCATGGCAGGGAAGATACACTGGCTGGCTAAATCAGATGACAGTGAAGCTCTCGACCCCATGCCCTTCATTTTTGCTATCAGACCAGCAATGTAATATTGTTTGCTGGGTGTTTACATAAAACCACTGGCTTTTACATAGAACTTGACATGCAAATGGTCACCTTCATGTACGCAGTCCTTACACATGTCAAAGTAGACAGCACAGGAAGGATGGAGCCAGTCAACCACACATGTCACACTGACCCTACCATTCACTACATGTGCCAAATTACTTCATTCTTCTTAAACTGCAGTCTATCCAACTCCTACTGTTGCTAACAAGTTCAAAGATAGCAAATGGAAAACACTTAGAACATAGAAGGCCAACAGTACTTGCTTTTATAGTTATTCTTTCAGTTAAGAAAAATAGTTGGGGAGCTGGAGAGATGGCTGGGTGGCTAAGAGCATTTGCTGCTCTTGCAAAGGGTTCCTGCTGCTACCTGGTGCTCACGATGGTCTGTGGTTGTAGCCTCAGGAGACTCGGACACCTCTCCTGACCTCAGTAGGCACCAAAAATTCGCATGATGCAGACACACGTGCAGGCAAACACTCATAGACATAAATAAAATCAATACTTATGAGAAATAATACTTCATTTATTTATTAGATAAATAAGTGCCATTTATTAAAATGAAGTGCTCCATTTAAATAAGTAGTTTTAGAAACATGCTTTAAACATGATGAGTTTTCGGCGCTAAATTATTCTGAAATACTCTTATTAATACATGGTTATTATACAGGCTTAAGAGACTTCAATATCTTTTATTTCTTTAATTTAAAATTTTTGTTATGTTATTTATCTTTAGAATTATAAAATCTTATTCCTACCTCATTTATTATAACCATAGGACAATAATATGACTTCCTAGAACTCACCTGTTCGTCCCAGCCCTGCATGGCAGTGGACAGCTACTTTTCCTTCCTGTAAGGCAAACGTCATCACCTTTACCATGTCTAAGATGGAGGTAAGAGATGCCACACCATAATCCTTCCACCCGAAGTTGTAGAAATAAACTACACAGTGAAAGGAAAAAGAAAAGCAAAAATTAACATGCATACTTGCAAGGACAGTAGAAAAAATGAGTTTCAAGGCATGGAGACGTCACTGAACGAGCAGGCCTATCATAGAGGCTTTCATTTTGGTTGTTGTTTTTTGCTTTTTGAGACAGGGTCTCACATTATAGCCCTGATTGGCCTGGTGCTTTATATTCAAACCAGGATGGTCTTGAACTCACAGGGATCCTCCTGCCTCTGCTTCTTGAATGCTGGCATTAAGGGTGTGAAACACAATGCCCATCTAATAGGATTTTTATATTTCTACTAAGTTTAACTTAAAATTTCTTACAAGCACATTTAGTATTACCTAATGCATTTTCTGTTGAAACTCAGCTGGAAAGAATTATAAATTAAAAATTAAGACAGAGGCAAAAAATATGTATTTTTGTTTAAGAACAGAAGTTCTCTAAAAGGCTAACAGATGGCTAGATACACACACATATATACATATTTTTGTAATTATATATAATATACACATATTTTCTACTTAGGATGGAAAAAAAGCTAGACAAATAAGCCCCTTAAGAACACTTCCCCAGACCGCATGCTCATCCTCATCAGCCCGGTTTGAACAGCCATGCTGGGGAGACTTCTATGATGAGCTGTGGGCTAGCCATGAGCACATGTTCTTGGGAAGGCAAAAATTATTCAACTTCCAATCCTCATTGTAATCTTTAAGCTATGTGATGTCAGACTAGCCAATAACTCTAAGCCTAGGCTGTGTGGCACAATCTCTGTAAGGACAAAAGGAGGTCATCATGTCTGACATGGTTCAGGCACTAACTGAAAGGAAGCCTTTTTACTACAGGGTCTCCTCCCAGCCCCTCTCTTGGAGAAAAGAAACCCTGAACTCACAAAAGCAACATCAAAGTGAGCTAGCATCCTTTAAAGTCAAATTAGAAACCACCCTACTCTGCAGATTCTATTGATAAGTATTACCTAACAGCCTGGAAGACAAAAGTATTGTCCTGTCAGAGTGGGATAATTCAGGATGGGAAGGAACTTACTGCCAGCCTCCATGAAAGCTTCAGGAAGGTAAGTGAAACCACTTTCTTGCTCCAGAGAGTTCCCACAGCTGGCATGCTCACCAGGATGCTGAAGGTTGATTATTGTTTTTATGCCATGACTGAAAAGAAAAAGAGCAATCAGTTAGAAGAACCTGGAGTGGTGAAAAAAAAAACAAAAACAAACAAACAAAAATTTTAGCATTACTAAAACATTTCTAATTGCTCTTCAGCGTTTCTTGGGAATCAACTCCTCACTGCCTGTTTGTAAGCGAAATCCTTGTCGCGTGCTGCCATCGTCAGTGAAAGAAAAGCACGTTGAACTTGTTCGCTGCAGTGTTGGCTGATGCAGCACTTACCTGAGGAACTGCTCGATGATGCGATATTTCTGCAGCAGCTCAGAGGACGGGCGAGCCATGGCCAGGATGCTGTCAGTGACCCTGAGGATGGGCACAGCACTGTGAGAAGCACAGAACTCAGGACACTCTACAGTATAGGATGAGTGACTTTTTCCTCTACGACTTCAGCAACTTCCACATTCTTACAGAAGTCCACCTACAATCAGAACTCTGAGAAACCCCTTAGCTCCTTAAATCTCTGAGAGCGAATTCTAGGACCTGAGTCATTTATGGATTCTGACAAAATGTCTCCAAGGACTCTCACCAGATTCTAGTGAGCATAAAAGGGAACTTCGCCTTGTGACACGGTGCTCAGTCAACTACATGGAGGACAACTGGAAGGCTGTTACCGGGCAGCAGTTACCTGAGTGTGAGGTGGGGCAGTGATGCCGGATATACGTAGGGTTGGGGTGAGAATTCAATACGATGTGTGTGTACAGTAATCTTTAGCACAAATCCTGGACTGTGGCTACAAATACTGAGGTGCTGTAATTTAGCTAAGAAACAGGTATGGGGGATCCAGAGTCAATTGCGCCTGACCTCAAATGTTGTTTTGTGTTTCTGCTTTCTATCTGGGAAGCAAATTAATTAATTTCTTTAGATTACCAATAAAATGACATTAACAACTCATAGGTTTTATGAAAATGAGTGATAATTTGAAAGCATCTAGTAGTAAAGTTCCTTGTCTTACAATCAAATCAGTATTTACGAATGAATCAATGAACAAACAGAATGAGTCAGAACAGTTGGCCATAAAAAGCCTGTTCTCATGTTAGACCTCCAGTTTTGTTCTGTTTTGTTCAAATTTGTCATCAGGAAGCTGGTAAATGATATGAAAGGTAAATGATATCACAAGTTGTGGCTCATATGAATGTCAGAGTAACAGCCAGGAGACTGACAGGTCAGAATCCAAAAGACATATTTCTGTCAGGAGCAATGTGCAAAACTTAATAAGGACTCCCGGAGGCTGAGATGCCCCAAACTCAGCAGCTGTTAGTGAGATGGAAGCTGATGTGAGAGCAGCAGCGATGGTAAAGGCTAGCTCTGATTGGCTGACAACTGAGCCAAGTGTTCCTGGGAGCAATGCTACATTAGACATTTGCTTGTCTGACTCTGACTCAGGAACGTTTGTTTCCTCACACCACGAGGGTCAGACTTGAATATGATGTGTACAGAACAACAGAGGACTTGGGCTGTGTCACACAGGTATACCAAGAAATCCAGCAGAAGAAAGTAGAGACAGCAAGTCAAGTAAGGCGGTCAACAAATGAATTCGTGCTGTATAACAAAAATCACAAGTACAACTCTCCTTTAAACAGTAAAGTCTTCTAATTTTCTGCATGCTTCAAATATGAGTTTGAGTCTTTTGAGACAGGGTCTCACTGTGTAGTCCAGGCTGGCCTGGAGCTCCCTATGAAAACCAGGCTAGCCTTGCACTCATAGAAACCTATGTGTGTCTGCTCCCTGGGTGCTGGGATTATGCATCACTATATTTTCCAGATCAGAAACACACCCCTGACCAGCTCATTGTTATTAAGTATGTATGGCTTCAGAATTCACTGCACTTACACATGAGAAACAATGCCATCCTCTTATGAGTTGCCTGCTGAACTGGCAGCCAGTGCTACTTCAGTCAAGGAAGACTAGATTATACCTCATAATAACATACAAATGCTGTGAACGCTGACCCGTACAAATCTGAGGATTACACACAGACCATACACTTTTCTCAAACTTATAGGTGCACATTTTTACTATGTCCAGCAATTTCTGAAATGTAAAAACTATCAAATTACCCATTAACCTAAGATACTTAATACATGTCATTTCATTTCATGTAAAAGCTTTGGGCTTAGTTATTTACAGTTTGCAAATGAGAAACTAAGATTGAATGAGCCAGTGTCCCACAGCTGGCCTACTGGCAAACCCAGGGAAGAGTGCAAGGTCTGGAATTCCAGGCCCATGTCTCCCCTACATTGCGCCTCCTGGCTCTCAGAATCCCTGCTTCTTTCACTCCACACAGCTGTGCAAGACCTGTGGCCACACTTACCAGGATGAGTAAACGCCCTTAATAGCTTGTTCCTGCTCACTCCAGCGGGCTGGGTTCTCATATTTACACGCTCTCCCACCACACGCCATGGAGCACGCCATGTGTCCGGGGATGACGTGCCGCAAACGCTCGCCCACCTTTGTGTATTTTGGTGTTGGGCGTTCTGAACTTTCTAGAATATACAAGGAAGGTAAGAGTCAAGACGCTATCCTCCCAATAGTGTGGTAATATGGGAAACAGTTTCATTTTACCTCAGGATTATATGAGTGGGTGTAAATCCCTTCATCTAACATTTAGAAAGCTTTCGCACACAGTATTTCTACATATTATATTGATAATGAGAGTGAATTTTGTCCAAAACTACACTAATGACATCACAAAAAAAAATCCACAAATCATTTCGTCATTTTTATCTCCTCTGACATATCCATTCAGTCTTACCATGAGCAGAGCAAAAACAAACAGAATTAAATATCAGCCTTCTAAAAGTACAGACATAACTACAGCTGATACACATTCCTTACACAAAAGGCAGAGATTGTAAGAAAGAGTTTTACTTTTTCTCTCCGGCAAAGTGGGACTCCCGTCTGTGCGGTTGACAGAAGACACAGCCACCATCACCTGGAGGGAAGATGAGGACAGCAGCTTGGTGGCAGAGCCAGAGCCACGCCGGGCTTGCTGCAGCCTCAGGACAGGGTCAGAGGTGGAGTGCCGGCGGCCCTGCAGAAAGGCAGTGAGGAAGTGCACAGCCGAGGGCCTGCGGGATGGGTCCTGTGTCTGCATGGCACCAGCTCCAGGCGGGCAAGAGTTGGAGGCAGGCAGGAGCCAGCTCTGGTTTGCTTGGTGAGGAACTACACTGAGACACAGGCATCGTTCTGTATGATCTAAGAGCCTCTCAGGATAGGCTGACTCGTTTCCATAGTGACCAACAAAGAAACTACTGATTCCCACTTAGATCTGAACAGGCAAAAATCCTACAGGAATGGATTGTGTTCTGGACAAATTGTTCAAATACTGGGAAGAATAAGATGCATTTAAAGTAGATTGTTCTTAAATCTAGATTATTTTGTTTCTCAAATGCACTTAAAGATCTGGCTTCTCAGAGAATCACTTTAAAACCACTTTAATGAATTTTAAAATGCTTTTATGATAAAATACTGTCTTTTATACACATCAAAAAGTTTAAATTTTGTTATGCTTTTCATAGTTGGCCTCCAGGTATTTTAAAAGAAAATCCTGCTTTTCTTTGAAATAGGATAGAAAAGAAAGTTTATTGTAATACAGAGGTATATGCTAGATCCTACAACATTATTAAAGGATCATTCAATTTTTCAGAACAAGGTGCCTTTCTGTATTTTCTTGATAGAACTACCAAAGAAACACTTGGATGGAATAAAAGACATTTTAGAGCTACGAAGACAGTTTCTTTTTCTTTCTTTTTTTTTCTTTTCTTTCGGAAATGAAAACCTGATTCTTAGTTATAAGCTGTTGGAAACAGCTTAGGTGTGAGCGAGAGTAACCATGAGCAGCCATGCCTTTCCAAAGTTCTCTGCTTTTCGTTGCTATGGGAGAATAACGGCTTCTAAGTCTCAGTGGAGGCATTTGAATAAAATGCACTAAAGTATCACATTTTTAAAGGAACGGGGTGAGGGGGAGGCAGCAGTTTGAGAATAAAGGATATAAAGAAAACAGAAACTCAACAACTGCAATGCACTTATTGTCCGCCTCCTCTCTCGTTAATGTCAGGCTGTGCCCGCGCTTTCTCTCCTGTGCTCGCTGCACAAATGGCATTTCAGTGGTGTGCGGACGGAAGCGTAACTACTGCTATAGATTGGGCTCTAATCAATGCTTTTAACATTCCACCCTCATATCCCTGCCATCATGTACTTTTGCGAAACAAGATGGAGGCAGAGAAGCCTAATTTGATGCTCCAATTGCTACTTTATCTATAGTATCATACAAAACTGGAAAAGGATTCTCACCCTCCCACCTCAATTCAGAAAGCAGTTACTCTGCCAGAAAGAATGACCTGAGAAATATTCTAGACAAGGCCTACTTGACCCTTACAATCAACCGTAGAGGGCAGTTCCATAAGGGTTTACATGAGAGGAAAGTGTAGAAGATACTGGAAGATGGCTAAGGGGACCTAAAGCAGGAGGCCCTAAGAACTGCACTTGCTACTCTGGTGACAGGTCTGAGAGGACTTCTGAGCGAGTCCTTGGATTCTGAGCACACAACACAGACTGAAAAGGACAAGTACGGGAATCTCACTGTGGCCTGGTAAGGATGGGAACTGTGAATGGGGACACTTCAAAGGCTGGGCCGCTGTGACGCCACCGTGAAGCTGGGAGTCCAGCTGAGGAGAGCAGCAGACCTGTCACGCTTCACATGGAACCAAGCACAGGCAGTGTGAGGACCCTGCAAGCTCTGTTGCAGGCACTGTTATATTAAGGCAACAGGGAGGAGGTGCCAGCCAGGGAGTGATGGTAGAGAGCGGGCACTGAAGGCTATCTTCAGAGGGAACTCAAAAGTGGCTCTGCTTCAAACTGTACTAACTTCCACAGGAATCTGATGTAGAAGACTCACGTGGACTAAGCTCAGGAAGGGATGGTTTATGTATTACCTCAACAATAACTTCTGCAACTCAAAAAGTTCAAGAAACAAAACCATCTTTGCGTTGTACCTATAACTTTCCTGTGGGTCTGAGATTCCTTCAAGATGAAAACCAATCCTCTAAATGTTATTAAACGCTTGAAACTCAAGGTCCTGTGTTCCGCACTGCTCAGCAAATAGAACTGTAAAGCCTACTTTAAAGGGGTCATCGGAGACCCCAGGAAGAAAAAGTTTCAGTGCACACCAGAGGAAGAGGCCTAGCTGACATGGCCAGCAACAGGGATGGCTGTTATAGTCAGCAGGGCTTTTGTAAAGATTTAGCTGTGACAGGAAGAGAAGGGCCTCAGAAGAATTATAGCGAGAGGCCTAGAAACAATCGACTGTGGTAGGAATGCTAGGCCAAAAAGGTTTAGTTAAAATTAGGAAAGTCTGGGCTGGAGGGATGGCTCAGCAGTTAAGAGCACTGACTGTTCTTCCAGAGGACCTGAGTTCAAATCCCAGCACCATATGGTAGCTGACCACTGTCTGCAGCTCCAGAATTTGACACTCTCACACAGACACACGTGCAGGCAAACCACTAATGCATATAAAATAACTTAAAAAATGTGTTAAAGTCTTGGAGTTCTGTCTTTAGATATCTGAAAACAACTCAAGTTCAAGGGGTGCTTCTATGGGGGGCAGTGGAGGGGAAATTAGAATTAGTGCTGATAGAGAAAGACTCAACGCTAGCAAACATTTTGGACCAATAGCTGAATAGCTAGCCGGCATGCAGGAAGCGAGCCTCCTATCACAGCAGAGGAACACAAAGCTGGAGAGTCAGCACAACAGTCAGCCTCCTGTGCGTGGCTCATGTGTGGACCTAAGAACACGAGCGGGTGGGCCTCCGCTCTCCCAGGACCACCTAGAAGGCTTCCTGTCATGGGTTTGTCTGAACAGAAAACAACCTGAACAGGGTTTATTACTGAAACCCTGAACCCAAGAGAAAATGCCCAGTCCTTGGAGCGCCAGGCCTGCTTGGGATACTTGCGATTTGAACCACCTACAGGAACAATCAAAGGGGAACAGGCCAAGTACTCACTCGGTACTGCTTAATTGCCATGTTTTCATCGTGCTTATCAAGAGAATGTATAATTACGCATTTTGTATGTGATGCCTCATTTTTCTTCTAAAGTGTCACTCTAAGCTTGGTTCTGCATAGCTGTGAAAAGTGGACGCAAAGGCATCTTAGCTGGCAAAGCCCCTGCCACCTCCACTTTCTAATGCAGTGATGGTACGAGTCCAGAGGCACAGGATGGTCCTGTGGATTTGATCTGGTATAGCTTTCCTGGTTTTTCTTGTAGCATGCCTTCTTTTTTCTAACGGTAGCATGTCTGGAAATGGAGAGAGGGGAGACAGAAGCTGAGCCCAGTGTCCTGTGAGTTTATGGGCATGAAGGGAAGAAAACCGACCGCTCTTTCCTGTGCACTTGTTTGAACAATGCCTTTCAGAGGAGGAAAACACCATGCTGGCTGTTAGAGTAAGCGAGGTCGTGACAGTAGTGCTGGTTCTGGTGATCTGCACAGAAATTCTAATAACGAGGGGGAGGGAGGACGCTCAATGATGAGCAGGCTTTGTACCTGGTAACTTGCTACAGATTTGCTCTGTAAAAAAAACCTCTTCCCCTGTTAAGTGGCTGTGGAAAGCGCGGCCCTGCAAAATATTATTCTCATACTAAAATATTTCCATGTTATGTAAGACATGAAAGGGGAACTGAAATGGCTTTCTGATTCTGTCACGTAAAAACATGGCTTTTGGGTTAATGTTTGTAAATGGCATAAGGCGTGGCCCCAACATCATTCTTTGGCATGTGAATAAGCCAGTGTTTCTGTTATCCTTTGTTGAAAAGGCTGCCATTGCCATGTTGAAGAGTCTTGCCACACTTGTTGAAAATCTCTGAGAGCTGGGAGTGTAGCTGAGTGGCAGAGCATTTGCCTAGCACACTTGAGGTTCTGAGTCTAGTCCCCACAATTGAGTAATACAGGCTGGAAGATGGATGGCTCAGCAGGTAAAGGTACTTCCACACCAGGCCCGATGACCTCAGTTTGATCCCTGGGACCCGCATAGGAAGAGAACCACTGGGCACAAGTTGTCTTCTGGCCTCCATGAATGATGAATACACAGAATAAAGAATTCTTTAAAGAAAAAGATAATCATATGCAGAGATTATTTTTGGGCTCTTCATTCTATTACTGTTAGTGACTTTGTTTTAAAATTGTGTGTTGCTGTTTTCTCTTAAGCAGGCTAGCACCCAAATTACTGAGACTGGACTCTATTATATTTGTTTAATACTGTACGGCACGATACCGAGCAGTCAATACTCTGTTCTAATCCTATAAGCTAGTCTGGCTTCTTCTTTGCCAAAATCCCTGAGATATTTGCATTTTATGGCTTTCTCTGCTCCAGCTGCTCTTTCTCATGATGTCTCCTGGACTGCTGCCTATGGCTGAGGTCCTCACTTCCTCTCCCTCTCTTCTCCTCCCCTGGCTGGCAGGAGGTCCATCCCTAGTCTCTCCCCTGCTCAGTGACTGGTTAAGCTGCTTTACTGACATACTAGGGGACAATGGGGAACCAAGTTTAGACAGGAGGTTCTCAGAACAAGGACTGCAAGCAGATCATGGGGGTAGTGCACGACAACATTATGCCTACACAGTACACCATGTATTTGTCTTCATTTTGATTAATGTAGCTTTGCATGCAAGTTTAAAATTAGGAAAAGAATCGGTTTTGTTATTTTCAAGAGTACTTTGCCTGTTTGGAGGTCTTTTGAGAGTCTTCCTACAGTCTGGATGGATGTCTTTCCCTATGCCTAGGAGATTTTAATAGGGACTGTGCTGAATCTGCAGATCAAGTCTGACTGCATCGCATCTTAACAGTCTTTGCATTTATTTGGCACCTTAGTTTCCTTACTAGTCTTTTCTAGTTCCAGTGTAGCACACTGAGAGTATTCATTAAAGCTCCAGTTGCCCGTGCTCTACTTCATTTGTAGGTGTAACATCCCATCTCAGGAAAGCCATGGAAGTCAGACACTTTGCCTTTGCTCTGCTTGTAAAGCAGGAGCATTACTGTCACAGAACTGTTCTTGCCCTAGGCTCCAGAAGCATGGCTAAGAGGCTCTGCTTTAGAGAGAAGCAGACTGAGGACTCAGGCAGACATGGAGGATCTTGCCTCTAACTGTGCATAAGAGGCTGAGATGAAGGGTGATTGCAAAGCCAAGTTTAGCCAGGACTAAATCTTCTCTTAAAACAAACAGCAACAGTAACAGTAGCAGAGGACTGTGAAGGCCCTTCCTAAGCAACTATCTTCATCTGGAACAATATATGGGGAAAGTCAAGCTTAAGACAGTATTGAAAGTTTCGGTGTTAACGGTGTAAGAAGAACCCTGTAGCTTTATGAGAACAAGATAAACCACATATCTGCTAGCCAGACAGAGAGAACAAGTGATCTTATGGAGAAGTGCAAACCTAAAAGATTGACCTCAACACTATCACTGCTCAAGCTAAACCAGACTGCAGAGTGCGGAGGTTCCAGAATATGCTTTCACTAACAAAGAGACCAAGACTCTCATAGCAAGGGACAGCCTGGAAGCAATATTTGTGAAAGACAAGAAAGTAAGCCATACTAAAACCACTGTCATGCCAGTGTAGCTGTTTCCTGGGCCACAGGCTACTGTGAGGCTTCGAACTATGGACAAAAACGGACTTCATGAATAAGGTCTCATCAATTCTCATACCAGCCAGCATCTTGGGGCATTAAATCAGGGAGAAACAAGAGTCTGGAGTTCAAGGTCATTGCCGGCTACATGGCACACTGACAGTTACTTTGGGCTATGTAAGAATCTGAAAAAAATGAGTGATAATGTCCAGTCAGATAGGAGTTATCAATAAAGACTCAGAAAAGTATTAAAATAAGCAAACTGAAATTCAGATGCACAGAAGTACAGAAACAAGGAAATACATGTACTTGTGAAACTCAACAGCAGACATAAATCCAGAAATTAGAGAACTTGATGACAGAAATTATATACATGGAAGAACAGAGTGAACAGGACTGAAGAAAAATGAACAAAGCCTCCATAAAATGTGGCCAGTACCAAGTATACATACATATACACAGAGAATGTACCAGGAGAGAAAATAAAATAGCAGGGGAAAACCGTGCAAGTGAAGAAATAATGGCTTCAAACAACCCAGATGCAATTAAGAGCATGAATAAACACACTGAGGAGCTCAGCAGGCTCCAGGCAGTGAAGCAGATGCCTCACACAGACACAGGTCTGCAGGGCATCTCAAGAGAAACATTTTCTCACCAACTACAAGAAAACCCCAATTTCTTACCAGGAACAATGGAAGCCCAAAATAAACAGGCACATATTCGAATTGCTGAAAATAAAACACTTAAATTAAAAAATCTTACAAAGTCATCTTTCCAAAATGAAGTAGAAATACAGGCATTCTCAGATAAGTAAAAACAGAATTTGTTGGGTAGCAGGCTTAGGAGGTCCTAAGTTCTCTGCATTAAAGCAAGTTACCCAGGGCAGTAATAAGACCTACAAGAAATAAGGGACACTGTTAATTACAGAAGTTAGTGGGATAGAAAAGACAAATCATATCAGATAGTATAAATGTTTATTTTTCCCGTTTTTGGGTTAGTTAAAAAAAAACTATACAAGCTGGGTGATGATGGTACACACCTTTAATCCCAGCACTAGGGAGGTACAGGCAAGAGGATCTTTGTGAGTTCAAGGCCAGCTTCGCCTACAGAGTGAGTTCTAGGACAGCTCAAGCTACACAAAGAAAGCTCTCTGTCTCAAAAAAAAAAAAACAAAACATGTAACTGTGTACTTGTTGGTCATACAATGGAGAAATGTGATTTGCATTAAGCACAAAAGCAGCAGGTAGGAACAAAATTTCTATTAAAATAAGGAGGTGACACAAGATAATTCAAAACTGACAAGGAAGAAGATAAGAAAGAACAAGAAGAAAAGGTGAATATAATAAACTAGAATCCAGAAGAACTCTTACAACAGACATAACTCAACAATACAAAAACCAAAAATGACCCAACTCCAAAATAGACCACGAATCTGAATACATTCCTCCTGGAAGAGAGAGAAGCGACCAACAGGGAACTTGAAAAGACATTCCACACCACTAGTTAGAAGGGAGATGCAAATCAAAAGCACTTATTTGGTGACTATAATTCTTCAAAATGTTAAACATGTAGTTACCACATGAACTCTCAATTTTACTCCAAGGTGTATGTCTAAGAACAATAGAAACAACACCTACAGAAAAATATGTACACAAATATTCATGACATCTACTCATAGCAGCCAAAGCAGAAACAACCCAAGTATCCTTCACCCCACATAGATTATCAAACTGTGTTATAGCTATATAGTAGAATATTACTCAGTCACAAAAAGGATAAAGCACTATTTTGTGTAAATGAGATTGAACATCGACAGTGCTTTAAACGTAGATACGAAAAAGCACATGCTACATTACTTTATTTATCTTAAATGCAAAAATCTATTGGCAAATCTATAGGGATAGAAACATTAGTGCATCAGGGACCAGGAAGAAAGAGGAATGGGAATCGCCTTGTAGTTCCTACCAGGTTTCCTTCTGGTCTGATGAAATGTTCTGGATCAACACAGTGGTGAATGTTGCCCAGCTTTATATTTATAATAACATCCAATGACTTCTTTAAAAGGCTGAAGTTTTGATGTGTAAATTCTATATTAAGAATTTTAATAGCAAGTAATTTGAATAGGGATTTCTCTCAAACATACGTGGAAATTATCAATAAATACATGAAAAGATGTTCAACACCACCAGTCATTAGGGAAACATTTATATAAACCACAATGAAGGGCTGGAGAGATGGCTCAGAGGTTAAGGGTACTGGCTGCTCTTCCAGAGGTCCTGAGTTCAATTCTCAGCAACCAGATGGTGGCTCACAAACATCTATAATGAGACCTGGTGCCCCCTTCTAGTGTGCAGGTTTACATGCAGACAAAGCATTGTATACATAATAAATACATCTTAAAAAAACAAAACACAATGAAGTCTGTCTTTACACCTTCCAGGACAGCCATGACTCGACCATCAGGTCAGCTCCAAGTGCTTTCGACGAGACAGACAGCAAGCCTCCTTCACTACTGGTGGGACAAACAGACATTTTGGAGAACAGTCTGGCAACTCCTGACATAATAAAGCCAAGTAAATGAAAACACAGTCCACAGCCATGTCCACGGTCAGTACTTACAGCTAAAACGTGGGAACAACCTAAGCAGTCCTCAACTGATCCATTTAAAATACGGCATGCCTCTGCGACCGAAGGTCGGAAGTACTGACACACGCAGCACAAATGAATGAGCCACGGGAACTTATTAAACCACTAGATCACACACTGTATGGACAATGTTGCAGTCTTCCTGGCAGGCTGTGTCTTGAGGTCTGCAGTCACTTTGCAGCAGCAAGTCCTAATGGGAGCCTGGTACACAGCTAGTCCACACTAGGCTTGCCAGCCCCTCCCACATCTGTTCCTCCCCTAAGCCTCCATTCTCCCCCAGCATCATGGGGACTAAAGAAAGCAGTGTACTTACGGCTGGCGAACATTCTACTTTCCCTAAACTTTGATCTAAGTGAGGCCTAGTGGGGAGACATGGCCACACATTCCCCTGATTAACCAGACTGAACAATGAAGCATGAAGCAAGGCTCATTCACACTGCTGACTCCAGGGTCAGGGAGGCCGGGGAACCCGAGTCTCTCCACCCTAACCTTCCAGCAATGAGAAGGAAGGCGGTGTGAGAGATGGTAGTCTATATTCCCTTTCCTATCCCCTGGAGTTAGGGGGGTACAGTGGGGAGCTGAGCCCCCAGCTCTACTTGTCATCCACGAGAAGAGGCAGGCGGGAGGTGGGAAAGTTGGCGGGATACCTCTCTCACCTCCTCATCTCTTGAGACTCAGGGCTCAGCAGCGAAAGGGGTTCAACTAGGACTGCAACAAAGCATATGCGCCACCTCCCACCTAACCTAGATGGCAGTGGGCCCAGAGCATCCTCCCTGCTCAAGGAGCTAATCTTGCCGACTCAACGGCAACCTGACCATGCAAGGCACTGTTCCACCTCTACCGTGACGGTGTAAGCGGGCAGTGGAAGGCTGCATTTCCTGCCCACCCACAGGCCACGGGCTGTATGGGCAGCGGTGCCCCGTGGGAGGCTGGGCCACACAGCTCACTGGAATCTGTAGCTGACTGCCCACAAGGAGACTGCCTACTAAGTAAGAAAAACAAAAAGCAGGGTCCAAGAATCTGTCGAAAATCATTTGTCACACCAAGAAGAAATTGATCGGCAGATGTGTTACCCTGAGATTATTCAATAAGGACTAGCATCACAACATGCCGCGACATTAACTTTTAAAAGAGGGGAAAGCTTAGAATGGTCTCTGGATTTAAAACAAAACAAAACAAAAAACAGGAAAAAGACTTAGAAATTAAATACTAAAGGTATAAATTAATTTGTGGGTTAAAGAGAAAGTCTCAAAGGAAATCAACATAACACACAGAATTGAGTCAAAATAAAAATGGCGTGTACTGAACTACATGGGGCAGTACTGAAGGAGATCTATAGCACTTTAACGAAGAAAGGGCTCTGCTCAACAACCCAAGCTCCAACCCTAGTCACTAAGAAGGTCTGAAGAAAAAAAGACAAAACCAAAGCAAGCATTGGAAGGGTAAGAATAAGGACAGAAATTATGAAAAAGTTTAAAATGAAAAGGCAGTAGCAGCTTTCTACTGTCTCTATGAAAAAAATTAATGTAATAGATGAGCTTCCAGAGAAGCTGACACGACGTATAAAAATAAAGACACAAGTGAGCTTTCTCTTCAATCTGACACTCACTCACATGTGTCCAACCTTCTGGCACTGTGAGACAATGTCCTATCAAAATTCACAGTTCTCACTCAAGAACTGTGCAGTCAAGCTTAAGTGTACAGTGTTGGGTTAGGCCATATTCTTCGCTATTCTTGGCCACATTTAGCCTGTGAGTCATGGGCTGGACACACCTGAAAGGATAGTATGGAACTGGTAAGAACAACTTCCTGCTCATAAATCTGACAACTTAGAAGAAATGCACAATTTCTTAAAGACTGTTCAAGACTTTTAAAAAACACTTAACGCCTGATGAAGGAAGAAGGCAGCAGACGGTGTGGCTGCTGCCTAGGGTAACCCTGAGGAGAAATACTCTACTCGGGAATGACAGGCCACACACTGTCACTGCATTTGGGTTTTCTGTTTGTTTGTTTGTTTTAAGCACTTCTAAGACCAAGGAAATTAACAGGGAAGAGGCCTGGCACATAGTGACCACAAATGGCAGTTCGGCTCCTCCAGAGCCAGACTCAGCAGACAGAAGGAGGAGCGGCAAGGCTTTGGGATTCAGCCATGGGGGAAACACTGTTTCTCTTGATGTGAGGCGGCCCTCCTAGAGCGGATGGATTCCAGGATTCCAGTACCAACACAATAAACTGAGAGCTGATTGTCCCAGCAAGCACTGAAGGCAACAGTGTGGTCCTCGCCTCCCCCTCTATCTACTTTCCTATCATCTAATCCACACTGTCAGAAGAAAACCTGCAATGTGTCTTGTTCAACAGCACCAAAGTGCGTTGTAGTAGTTAGAAAATCCTGCAAGAGTACTGCCAAGAAAATGCTCAGCATCTCTCCTGGCTATCACTTGATGGCAACAGGGCCCATGTTTTAGTTGGGATAGCAAATGTCCCTCACAGGCCCCTATGTGCAAAGCTTGGTTATCAGTCTGTGGAGCTCCTGAAGGGGAGTGGAACCTTTAAGAGATGGGATCTAGTGGAAGTTAGCCACCATGAGCATGCTCTTAATGGAAATACTGGGGCTCTGACCCCTTCCTGTCTTTGCTCCCTAGTCGAGTGAGCAGTTTTCTCTGCCATATATTTCTGCCATGACGCTTGGCCTCACACAGGCTTAAACAGAAGGCGACAGCTGAGCATGGACTGAAATGTTTGAAACTATGACCAAAAATAATTATTCTCTTTTAAATTAATTACAATTTTTATTATATATTACATTTACTTATTTGGGGTGGTATACAAAAGTACGGAGCTCAAAAGACAGCTTGTAGGATTGGTTCTCTTTTTCTACCAGGTGGGTCTGGGGTCAAACTCGGGTACTCTGGCCTGGTGGCAAGTATCTTTCCGCACTGAGCCATCATCTCACTGGCCCCTAAATGGATTTACTGGGTATTTCAACACAGCAACGGAAAGCTGCCTAGCACAACACACAAGGCCAGAGCAGAGCCATGTCATCCATTCCCTTGCTCAGAACTCAAAAGCATGAGAGGTGAGTATAGCAACAGGAGAATAGGTTATGACATGCTTCCTTGCCCGGGTACCACAGAAAAACCCACACAAAAAA